>NC_053392.1:290612265-290924265 GCF_905171765.1 Bufo bufo | reverse complement strand
AGACAAAACGCTGGCCGCCGGGCAGGCCAGCACCTCCAAGGCATAAAAGGCTAGCTCTGGCCACGTGGACAATTTAGAGACCCAGAAGTTGAATGAGGCCGAACCATCAGTCAGTACGTGGAGGGGTGTGCACACGTACTGTTCCACCATGTTAGTGAAATGTTGCCTCCTGCTAACACGTTCCGTATCAGGTGGTGGTGCAGTTAGCTGTGGCGTGTTGACAAAACTTTTCCACATCTCTGCCATGCTAACCCTGCCCTCAGAGGAGCTGGCCGTGGCACAGCTGCGTTGGCGACCTCTTGCTCCTCCTTTGCCTTCGCCTTGGGCTTCCACTTGTTCCCCTGTGACATTTGGGAATGCTCTCAGTAGCGCGTATACCAACATGCGCTTGTACTCGCGCATCTTCCTATCACGCTCCAGTGCAGGAAGTAAGGTGGGCACATTGTCTTTGTACCGGGGATCCAGCAGGGTGGCAACCCAGTAGTCCACACACATTAAAATGTGGGCAACTCTGCTGTCGTTGCGCAGGCACTGCAGCATGTAGTCGCTCATATGTGCTAGGCTGCCCAGAGGTAAGGACAAGCCGTCCTCTGTGGGAAGCGTATCGTCATTGTCCTGCGTTTCCTCCCAGCCACGCACTAGTGATGGGCCCGAGCTGCGTTGGGTGCCACCCCGCTGTGAACATGCTTCATCCTCATCCTCCTCCACCTCCTCCTCATCCTCGTCCTCCTCCTCCTCATCCTCCAGTAGTGGGCCCTGTCTGGCCACATTTGTACCTGGCCTCTGCTGTTGCAAAAAACCTCCCTCTGAGTCACTTCTAAGAGACTGGCCTGAAAGTGCTAAAAATGACCCCTCTTCCTCCTCCTCCTCCTCCTGGGCCACCTCCTCTTCCATCATCGCCCTAAGTGTTTTCTCAAGGAGATATAGAAGTGGTATTGTAATGCTGATAACGGCGTCATCGCCACTGGCCATGTTGGTGGAGTACTTGAAACAGCGCAACAGGGCACACAGGTCTCGCATGGAGGCCCAGTCATTGGTGGTGAAGTGGTGCTGTCCCACAGTGTGACTGACCCGTGCATGCTGCAGCTGAAACTCCACTATGGTCTGCTGCTGCTCGCACAGTCTGTCCAGCATGTGCAAGGTGGAGTTCCACCTGGTGGGCACGTCGCATATGAGGCGGTGAGCGGGAAGGCCGAAGTTACTCTGTAGCGCAGACAGGCGAGCAGCGGCAGGATGTGAACGCCGGAAGCGCGCACAGACGGACCGCACTTTATGCAGCAGCTCTGACATGTCGGGGTAGTTGTGAATGAACTTCTGCACCACCAAATTCAGCACATGCGCCAGGCAAGGGATGTGCGTCAAACTGGCTAGTCCCAGAGCTGCGACGAGATTTCGCCCATTATCGCACACCACCAGGCCGGGCTTGAGGCTCACCGGCAGCAACCACTCGTCGGTCTGTTGTTCAATACCCCGCCACAACTCCTGCGCGGTGTGGGGCCTGTCCCCCAAACATATGAGTTTCAGAATGGCCTGCTGACGTTTTTCCCCGGGCTGTGCTGAAGTTGATGGTGAAGGTGTGTGGCTGACTGGATGAGCAGGTGGAAGAAGAGGAGGAGGAAGCCGAGTAGGAGGAGGAGGAAGCCGAGTAGGAGGAGGAGGCTACAGGAGGCAAAGAATGTTGCCCTGTGATCCTTGGCGGCAGAAGGACGTGCGCCAAACAGCTCTCCGCCTGGGGCCCAGCCGCCACTACATTTACCCAGTGTGCAGTTAGGGAGATATAGCGTCCCTGGCCGTGCTTACTGGTCCACGTATCTGTGGTTAGGTGGAACTTGCCACAGATGGCGTTCCGCAGTGCACACTTGATTTTATCGGATACTTAGTTGTGCAGGGAAGGCACGGCTCTCTTGGAGAATTAGTGGCGGCTGGGAACAACATACTGTGGGACAGCAAGCGACATGAGCTGTTTGAAGCTGTCTGTGTCCACCAGCCTGAATGACAGCATTTCATAGGCCAGTAGTTTAGAAATGCTGGCATTCAGGGCCAGGGATCGAGGGTGGCTAGGTGGGAATTTACGCTTTCTCTCAAATGTTTTTGAGATGGAGAGCTGAACGCTGCCGTGTGACATGGTTGAGATGCTTGGTGACAGAGGTGGTGGTGTTGGTGGTACATCCTCTGTTTGCTGGGCGGCAGGTGCCAACGTTCCTCCAGAGGCGGAGGAAGAGGCCGAGGCAGCAGCAGAAGAGGTAGCAGGGGGAGCCTGAGTGACTTCCTCGTTTTTAAGGTGTTTACTCCACTGCAGTTCATGCTTTGCATGCAGGTGCCTGGTCATGCAGGTTGTGCTAAGGTTCAGAACGTTAATGCCTCGCTTCAGGCTCTGATGGCACAGCGTGCAAACCACTCGGGTCTTGCCGTCTGCACATTGTTTGAAGAACTGTCACGCCAGGGAACTCCTTGAAGCTGCCTTTGGGGTGCTCGGTCCCAGATGGCGGTGGCCAGTAGCAGGCGGACTCTCTTGGCGGCGGGTGTTCTGCTTTTGCCCACTGCTCCCTCTTTTACTACGCTGTTGGCTCGGTCTCACCACTGCCTCTTCCTCCGAACTCTGAAAGTCAGTGGCACGACCTTCATTCCATGTGGGGTCTAGGACCTCATTGTCCCCTGCATCGTCTTCCACCCAGTCTTCCTCCCTGACCTCCTGTTCAGTCTGCACACTGCAGAAAGATGCAGCAGTTGGCACCTGTATTTCATCATCAGAGACGTGCTGAGGTGGTATTCCCATGTCCTCATCATCAGGAAACATAAATGGTTGTGCGTCAGTGCATTCTAGGTCTTCCACTGCTGGGGAAGGGCTAGGTGGATGCCCTTGGGAAACCCTGCCAGCAGAGTCTTCAAACAGCATAAGAGACTGCTGCATAAGTTGAGGCTCAGATAGTTTCCCTGATATGCATGGGGGTGATGTGACAGACTGATGGGCTTGGTTTTCAGGCGCCATCTGTGCGCTTTCTGCAGAAGACTGGGTGGGAGATAATGTGAACGTGCTGGATCCACTGTCGGCCACCCAATTGACTAATGCCTGTACCTGCTCAGTCCTTACCATCCTTAGAACGGCATTGGGCCTCACCAAATATCGCTGTAAATTCTGGGACCTGAGGTAGTTGGTACACTAGGACGTGTGGCTGTGGCAGAACGGCCACGTCCTCTCCCAGCACCAGAGGGTCCACTAACACCACCACGACCATGTCCGTGTCCGCGTCCCTTACTAGATGTTTTCCTCATTGTTACCATTCACCACAATAAGAAAAAAATTATTTGGCCCAATGTATTGAATTCAAATTCAGGCCTTTTTTTTACAGGCACCTAACACTATCTGGCTATCTACTTAGGTACCGTATTACACTAATACAGGCACAGCAGTAACCACAGATTTAGCTGAATATAAATTGTAGGCCTATTATTTAGGCGCTGGATGACAGGTATACGTTTACGGACAGAATTTGACTTGGAGATGCACGGTAGCATTTGAAGTTATTGAGAATGACCCTATCCGCACCTTCAATGTAATATACCCTTTTATGGATAGATTTAAACTTGGCCTGATACAGCAGAAACCACTGATTTAGGGAATTGCTAAGTTGGGAATTGTATTTCAACCCAGAACAAAAACTGTGCTTTGGTGGACACTAAATAACTTTACCAGCCACAGCAGTAACCACAGATTTAGCTGAATATAAATTGTAGGCCTAGTATTTAGGCGGTCGGTGACAGGTATACGTTTACGGACAGAATTAGACTTGGAGATGCACGGTAGCGTTTGAAGTTATTGAGAATGACCCTATCCGCACCTTCAATGTAATATACCCTTTTATGGATAGATTTAAACTTGGCCTGATACAGCAAAAACCACTGATTTAGGGAATTGCTAAGTTGGGAATTGTATTTCAACCCAGAACAAAAACTGTGCTTTGGCGGACACTAAATAACTTTACCAGCCACAGCAGTAAACACAGATTTAGCTGAATATAAATTGTAGGCCTATTATTTAGGCGCTGGATGACAGGTATACGTTTACGGACAGAATTAGACATGGAGATGCATGGTAGCGTTTGAAGTTATTGAGAATGACCCTATCCGCACCTTCAATGTAATATACCCTTTTATGGATAGATTTAAACTTGGCCTGATACAGCAGAAACCACTGATTTAGGGAATTGCTAAGTTGGGAATTGTATTTCAACCCAGAAAAAAATATATCCTTTGCCAGACAGCAGACAGTATTACAATTGGCTAGCCACAGCTGTTTTGGCAATTGTATTTCACCCCTCAATAAAATAGCAAGCACAGCCAAGCCCCTGATGTAGGATATAGCAAAAAAAAACACACTATTGATGGTTAAATGTACTTGGTGGCAGCTTGTGCTGGCGCACCACAAGACACAAAATGGCCGCCGATCACCCCAGAAAAAAGTGACTGAAAAACGCTCTGGGCAGCCTTAAAACAGTGAGCAATTAAATAGCAGAGGTTGAATGATACACAGCTGTACATCGATCACTTCAGTAAGTAAATCACTGCCTAATCTGGCCCTAACAGCAGCAGCTGCATCCTATCCCTACACTGATCAGAGCAGAGTGACGTGCGGCGCTACGTGACTCCAGCTTAAATAGAGGCTGGGTCACATGCTGCACTGGCCAATCACAGCCATGCCAATAGTAGGCATGGCTGTGATGGCCTCTTGGGGCAAGAAGTATGACGCTTGTTGATTGGCTGCTTTGCAGCCTTTCAAAAAGCGCCAAGAAAGCGCCGAACACCGAACCCGAACCCAGACTTTTACGAAAATGTACAGTTCGGGTTCGCTCATCCCTAGTGCTGACGACAAGACTCGAGTGGTTTGCACGCTGTGCAATCAGAGCCTAAAGCGAGGCATAAACGTTCTCAACCTGAGCACAACCTGCATGACCAGGCATCTAAGTGCAAAGCACGAGCTGCAGTGGAGTAGACACCTCAAAACAGGGGCGTAACTAGAAGTGACTGGGCCCCACAGCAAATATTTGTAAGGGCCCCTCCAGCACGCTTCGCACCTCCCTCCTCCTGTGTAAACCCCACTCCTTTGGCACAGTGTAGCGGTATACTGTATATTGTGTGCACAGTGGATGCTATATGTGTATAACATAAACATATTTCATATGAAAACTTACAGTTACTTGACCCTTGGGGATCTCGGACACCACTTCAACACTTGGCCGGGGGCTCGGTGGAGCTGATGTTGTGTGTTTATCCTAATGAGAAAGATTTCATAATAAGGATTTGGAGAAGGGGCAGAGGGATAGCAGAGCAGGGAGAGGCTGGTGCTGCTACTAGGGGGTCATACCATAGGGGAGTAATAAAGCCCACTATAATGCCCCCCCCCCCAGTAGTAATAATTCTCCTCATAATGTGACAGTGCAAAAATACCCCCTTGTAATGCCCCCAGTTGAGCTAATGTCCCCATAGTGCCCCCATAATGTCCCAGTATAAAATACCCCTATATAGTGCCCCCAGTAAATTCCCCCATAGTGCTCCTCTCCCCCCTTCCTGCTAGTGCCCCCCATAATATACCAGTATAAAATGCCCCATATATAGTGCCCCAGTAGATGCCCCTCAGTGTCCAGCCTCTGATAGGCTGCCGGACTAGTGTCCCCCATAATGCCCCCCAATAATGTGCCAGTAAGTGTCCCCATAGATGCCCCCCCCATCATGTGCCAGTATCAAGTGCCTCTCCCCCCCCCCCACATGTCCCAGTATCATAGTGCCATCTCCCCCCCAATGTGCCAGTATCAAGTGCCTCTCTCCTTCCCACCCCCATGTGCCAGTATCATAGTGCCAAACCCCCCCATGTGCCAGTATCAAGTGCCTCTCTCTTCCCCCCATGTCCCAGTATCATAGTGCCATCTCCCCCCCAAAAAAAGTGCCAGTATCAAGTGCCTCTCCCCCCCATGTGCCAGTATCATAGTGCCAAACCCACCCATGTGCCAGTATCAAGTGCCAACCCCCACAAGACCATAAGAGCTGCCTTGCTGCTGACTGAAAAAATATGAGACTTCTACTGTTATAGCTGGCTAAGTGTACATCTATACACATGACAGCTGCTCATATATAGAGATATAGCAGAGCTGAGTGTGCTGGGACAGCTGTCATATAGAGATATAGCAGTGCTGGGTGTGTTGGGGCAGCTGTCATGTGTATAGATGTATACTTAGCCAGCTATAACAGTAGAAGTCTCATATTTTTTCAATCAGTTGCAATGCATCCTTTATGGCTGTGTGGGTAAATGCTTTGCCTCTGATACACTGATACATTGGAGGTTGTGGGTTCGAATCCCAGACACATCAGGAGACTTTAGGAGACAGTAAGATTAGATCACATTAGCAAGGGGGCCTGGTCAGCTGCTGCTGCTGCTGCTGTGAAGGGGCCCTGAACATTAAAACAAGAATCGATATTTAACTAACTTGAAAATAAACTGTCACACACGCTGCCGGGCGCCGGGCCCCCTTGGCAGCCCGGGCCCCGAAGCAGCTGCTTCCCCTGCTTCCCCGGAATTTACGCCACTGCCTCAAAAACCAAGAAAGGTCTCTGGCTCCTCCTGCTTCCTCTTCTGCTGCAGCCTCGGCCTCTTCATCCACCTCTGGAGTGACAGTAGCACCTGCCACCCCGCAAACAGAGGATCTGCCAGCAACACCACCACCTTGGTCACCAAGCATCTCCACAATGTCCCATGGAAGCGTTCAGCTCTCCATCTCCCAAACACTGGAGCGGAAGAGGAAGTACCCCCCTACCCACTAGCGATCCCTGGCCCTGAATGTCAGCATTTCAAAATTACCGGCCTTTGAGATGCTATCATTCCGTCTGGTGGAGACAGAGAGTTTTAAAGGCCTTATGGCGGTGGCTATCCCACAGTACGTCGTGCCCAGCAGCCACTATTTTTCCGGCGAGTCATCCCTTCCCTGCACAACCAAGTGGGGGACAAAATGAGGTGTGCAATGCGCAACACCATCTGTGGCAAGGTGCACCTCACTACGGATACGGGGACCAGTAAGCACGGTCAGGGACGTTATATCTCCATAACAGCACACTGGGTAAATGCAGTGGTGGCTGGGCCTGAGGCGGATAGCAGTTTGGCTACGGATACGGGGACCAGTAAGCACGGTCAGGGACGTTATATCTCCATAACAGCACACTGGGTAAATGCAGTGGTGGCTGGGCCTGAGGCGGATAGCAGTCTGGTGGTGGCTGGGCCTGAGGCGGATAGCAGTCTGGTGGAGACAGAGAGTTTTAAAGGCCTTATGGCGGTGGCTATCCCACAGTACGTCGTGCCCAGCAGCCGCTATTTTTCTGGCGAGTCATCCCTTCCCTGCACAACCAAGTGGGGGACAAAATGAGGTGTGCAATGCGCAACACCATCTGTGGCAAGGTGCACCTCACTACGGATACGGGGACCAGTAAGCACGGTCAGGGACATTATATCTCCATAACAGCACACTGGGTAAATGCAGTGGTGGCTGGGCCTGAGGCGGATAGCAGTTTGGCGCATGTCCTTCCACCACCGTGGATTGCAGGGAGCTTCAGTTTGCCTCCTATTGCTTCCTCCTCCTACTCCGCTTCCTCATCCTCTACCGGCTCCTCAGCCGGTCAGCGTAACACCTTCACCACCAACATCAGCACAGCCAGGGGTAAACGACAACAAGCAGTTTTAAAACTTATCTGTTTGGGGGACAAACCCCACACCGCGCAGGAGCTGTGGATGGGTCTTAAACAACAGACCGATGAGTTGTTGGTGCCATTGAGCCTCAAGCCCGGCCTGGTGGTGTGCGATAATGGGCGAAATCTCGTAGCAGCTCTGGGACTAGCCAGTTTGACACACATCCCTTGCCTGGTGCTCCCTTGCCTGGCGCATGTGCTGAATTTAGTGGTGCAGAGGTTCCTTAAAAATTACCCTGATATGTCAGATCTGCTGCATAAAGTGCGGGCCGTCTGTCCACACTTTCGGCGTTCTTACCCTGCTGCTGCTCGCCTGTCAGCGCTGCAGCGTAACTTCGGCCTTCCCGCTCACCGCCTTATATGCGACGTGCTCACAAGGTGGAACTCCACCTTGCACATACTGGCCAGACTGTGCGAGCAGCAGCAGGCGATAGTGGAGTTTCAGTTGCAGCACGCACGGGTGGGTTGCTCTGCAAAACAGTACCACTTCACCACCAATGACTGGGCCTCCATGCGAGACCTGTGTTCCTTGTTGCGCTGTTTCGAGTACTCCACCAACATGGCCAGTGCCGATAACGCTGTTCTCAGCATTACTATCCCACGTCTATGCCTCCTTGAAAAAACTCTGCTGGCGATGATGGAAGAGGATGTGGCACAGCAGAAGGAGGAGGAAGAGGGATCATTTCATAGGGTTTCTGGCCAGTTATTCACAAGTGGCTCAGAGGGTGGGTTTCTGCACCCACAAACGCCTTGTACACAATTGTCCAGCCAGGGCACAGTTCTGGAGCATGACGAGGTGGAGAATGAGAAGATAGAGGAGGAGGAACCGTGTTCACAGCCATGTTGGCTACTGGTATTGCAGTGATTGGCTGGCCAGAATGCATCATAGGGTGCTATATAGCACCCGATGACGCGGGTTCGGCTCATTGCGAGTCAGGGAGAGCTGTGGTTAGGAAGGGACAGATAGTGTAGGGAGTTTGTGATTGCAATTTATTCAACTTTAAAACGTTTCAAAGACCCAAAAGTCCTTTTACTACTGTGTGTGGTGGCAGCAATTTAATCTTGCAAAGTAGTCAGATTTTTTTTTCCATACTTTGCGATTATTTTTTTTTCTATACAGGGTGTCTGCAGTGACTTGTGACATCTGTTTAGTAATACCTTCTGTGTGTCAGGGGCAGAGATAGAAAGAATATTATTGAAAACAATTATATTTTTTCCATAATTTATCCACATTTTTCCTATAAATGGTCCCTGCAGTGAATTGTCACATCTGTGCTGCAATAGCGTGTGTGTGTGTCAGGCCCAGATATTGGGAAAAATATTACTGACAACAAATATATTTTTTCCATAATGTATCCATAATTTTCCTATAAACGGTCCCTGCAGTGAATTGTCACATCTCTTTTGCAATAGCATCAGGCCCAGATATTGGGAAAAATATTAGCAAATCAATTATATTTTTTCCATAATTTATCCACATTTTTCCTATAAACGGTCCCTTATAACATATAATATTTAATATGAAGAAGGCAAGCATTAAGGGATGGGGAAGTGGCCGTGATGCTGATGGTGCACACAGAGGCTGTGGCCCGGGCGCATTAAAACTGTGCCTGCTGCCAGAGCACAAGAAAAACAATCATCCAAGATACCTAGCTTCATGTCCCAGTTTGCAGGGCGGCGCACTTTTGAAAAGAGCCCAGTACGAGCAGGTGGTCGGTTGGATTGCAGCAGATAGTGCTTCCAGTCGGTTAAGCACCACCCTGTCTTCCACCAAGTCCAGTCTCATTAGCCAGGAGTCTGGTCCCCACCCTGATCCTCTTTCCTCCCACCATTTACAGTCTGGCCAAACAAGTGATCCACACTCCGATATTCCGAGGACCTCTTTGCATCGCCATTAATTGATTTGGCCCTCTCGCCAAGCACGATTGAAGAGGGACCTGATAGTTTTGTGCCCCGATTCCCAACCTCTTGAGCATCCAGAGTCACAAGAACATGGTGCTGGGGAACGGCAATTGGTGATGATGAGACACAGTTGCCAATTACTCAACCGCAATTACTGTATCAAGAGGTTGAGGAAGAGGATGACACACAGTTGTTAATCACTGAGGTTGTGGTTAGGTCAACAAATCAGGAGGATGATCAGAGTGAGAAAGTGGAAGAGGAGGTGCTGGACGACGAGGTCACTGACCCAACCTGGGAAGGTGGCAACAAGCCGAGCGAGGAGAGCAGTACAGAGGGGGAGAAATCTGCAGAACTGCAACAAGCTGGAAGAGGCAGTGGGGTGGCAAAAGGTAGAAGGCGGGCACCACCAAACAGGCCTGCAACTGTTCCACGGAGCACCCCCTTGCGTAAATCTCCCTTGCCAAGGGGTAGGTTTTCGGAAGTATGGCGCTTTTTTGAGGAAAGTGCGGACAACAAAAGAATAGTAGTTTGCAACCTGTGCCACACCAAAATGAGCCGGGATGTGAACACTAGCAACTTCACCAAAACCAGCATGATTCGTCACATGTCACCCTAATAGGTGGGCCGAACGCCTGGGTCCACAATCTATGTCTGCGGGTCACACCACAGCCTCCTCTTACCCTGTGTTACGTGCTGGCCAATCCCCTGTCCAAGACGCAGGCCCGGATGCCTCCCGCCCTGCACCTGGACCTTCGCAAGCACCATCAGCGACCGCATCCACTTCCCTGTCCCAGCGCAGCATCCAAATGTCATTACCCCAGGCATTTGAACGCAAGCGCATATACCCAGCCACCCACCCACATGCCACAGCACTAAATGCGCAGCTTTCCAAATTACTGGCCCTGGAAATGTTGCCATTTAGGCTTGTGGACACTGAGACCTTCCGCAGCCTGAATTCGGCGGCCGTCCCTCATTGCGCAGTCCCCAGCCGACACTATTTTTCATGGTGTGCCGTGCCAGCACCAACATGTGTCCCTTAACATCACACGTGCCCTGACCAACGCAGTTACTGGGAAGGTCCACTTAACCACGGACACATGGATAAGTGCTTGTGGCCAGGGACGCTACATTTCCCTGACGGGACACTGGGTGAATGTTGTGGAGGCCCGGAGTGACTCGTACCCTGGAATGGCGCAGGTGCTACCGACGCCAAGGATTGCGCGCCCTAATTCCATCAGGGTTTCCGCCACCACCTACGTTAGTGGCTCCAACCCCCACTTCTCCTCCTCCGCCTCCTCCTCCACTTCCACCTCAGAATTATCTGCGTGCAGCACCAGTCAGCCATCAGTCGGTAGCTGGAAGCAGTGTAGCACTGCAGTGGGAAGGAGGCAACAGGCCGTGCTGAAGCTGATCTGCCTAGGTGACAAACAGCACACCGCAGAAGAGCTGTGGCAGGGGATAAGAGACCAGACTGAGCTGTGGCTCTTGCCAATCAACCTAGAACCAGGCATGGTTGTGTCTGATAATGGCCGTAACTTGGTGGCAGCTTTGGAGCTGGGCAACCTTAGACACATCCCATGCCTTGCTCACGTATTTGTGGTTCAGCGGTTTCTAAAAATATACCCCAATTTACCTGAGCTACTGGTGAAGGTGCACCGCGTGTGTGCACATTTCCGCAAGTCACCGACAGCTTCAGCCGGTCAATAAACGCTGCAGCAGCGCTTGAAATTGCCAGCTTACCAGCTGTTGTGCGACGTGAGCATGTGCTGGAACTCCACGTTCCACATGTTGGCCAGGCTTTGTGTGCAGCAGAGGGCAGTAGTGGAATACCAGCTGCAACATAGTTGTCGCCTTTCCAGTCAGCTTCCGCTATTCACAAGCGTGGATTGGGCATGGATGTCTGACCTCTGTAAGGTTTTACGCAACTTTGAGGAATCAACACAGATGGTGAGCGGCGATAACGCTATTATCACCGGCACCATCCCACTTCTGTGTCTTCTCAAACGCTCGCTGCTCACAATTAAGGATGGCGCTTTGCATGTGGAAGAGGTGGAAATGGGGGAAGACATTACACAGGTTGATGAGAGCCAGACCACCGTCAGTTCGTCTTCTCAGCGCGAATTGGAGCCTGAAGAGGAGGAGGAGCAGGAGACGGTTGCCTCCGCTACAGAGGGCAGTACCCATGGAAGTTTAATTCCATTTGTTCAGCATGAAAGGGCAGGAAGAGGAGGAAGAGAATGAGGAGATAGGGAGTGATCCTCCTGATGACGACAGCGAAGTCTCACCTGTTGGTACTCTGGCACACATGGCGGACTTCATGTTAATCTTCCTTTTGCACAACCCACGCATTATGCGCATTTTAAACAACACGGATTACTGGTTGTTCACCCTTCTCGACCCCCGCTACAAAGAGAACTTCTCATCTCTCATTCCTCTGGTGGAGAGGACAAGCAAAATGGTGCAATACCAGAAGATCGTTGTTGAAAAATCGCTCCACAATTTTCCATCTGACAACGCTGGTGGCAGAGTCCGTACTTCCTTGGCAAACCGAAAAGGGGAGACAAGGGGAACACACAGCAGTTCCAACAGAGGCAGGGTAACACTCTCCAAAGCCTGGGACAGTTTCATGGCACCCCGCCAGCACCCTTACCTGATGTGCGGCCTACTGCCACAATGAGAGAAAAATTTTGAAAGATGGTGAAGGAGTGCATACCAGACCGTGTCAGAGTCCTCAATGATCCCTCAGTGCCTTACAACTACTGGATGTCCAAGCTGGACACGTGGCACGAAATGGCGCTCTAAATTTTGGAGGTGCTAGCCTGCCCTGCCGCCAGCGTTTTGTCTGAACGTGTACTTAGTGCTGCTGGTGGCATTATAACAGATAAGCGTATCCGCCTGTCAACTGAAAATGCTGACAGGTTGACTCATAAAAATGAACAAGGCCTGTATTGACCATGACTTCTCGACTCCACCAGAGGAATGCTGATGAACATAAAGGCACTTTACATGTGTGGTTTTTAATGTAGTTAATAGACTGTATTCCCATGCACCCCTTCCACCACAAACAAGGGTATATGGTTGAATCTTCCTTTTCTCATTCTCCTCCTCCTCTTCCATCATATCAACATCCTTTGCTTATTCAACACAAATAATGCCCTCGTATATATGGCTCACCTGCAGGCCCTCACATATAATTTTTTAAAGGGTCCACTCACCAGCAGGCCCTCACAAACAATTTTTTAGAGGGTCCACTCACCAGCAGGCCCTCACAAACAATTTTTTAGAGTGTCTGCTCACCAGCAAGCCCTCACATCTAATTCTTTAAAGGGTCCACCCACCAACAGGCCCCCTAACATATACATTTTTAAAGGGTCTGCTCACCAGCAGGCCCTCACATCTATTTTTTTACAGGGTCTGTTCACCAGCAGGCACTTACATATAATTTTTTACAGGGTCCGCTCACCAGCATGCCCTCACATATAATATTTTAGAGGGTCCACATATAATTTTTTACAGGGTCTGCTCACAAGCAGGCCTGCAACTCAAATCTTTTTTACAGGGTCAGCTCACCTACAAACCCAAACCTAAAATCTTTTACAGGGTCAGCTCACCTGCATGCCCGCAACTCAAATCATTTATAGTGTCAGCTCACCTGCAGGTCCGCAACTCAAATCTTTTACAGGGTCAGCTCACCTACAGGCCCGCAAATTAAATCTTTTATAGGGTCAGATCACCTGCAGGCCCGCAACTCAAATCTTTTACAGGGTCAGCTCACCTGTAGGCCCGCAAATCAAATCTTTTACAGGGTCAGCTCACCTGCAGGCCCGCAACTCAAATCTTTTACAGGGTCAGCTCACCTGAAGGCCTGTAACTCAATGTGAATGAGGCCCTCCTTTATTTGATACACAGTTTGTATCGGAGTGCCTCTTCCTTGTAATTTTTGGCAGCACTTGCACTTTTTATACAAGTAAATATACAGGAAAGAATGTTTTCAATAAATTTTTCTTATTAAATCGATTTTTTACGTGCGAAAAACCATTATTAGATTGTGGGCCTGGTGATCAGTTTAAGGCCTTTTAAGCAGCATCAGCAGCAGCATGGTGATACAAATGAGTATCAAGGTGACATACTGTGGAGATTGCAGCATGAGGAGGCCACATAGTGGCACAATGACTGAGTCTGGATAAAAGACTAAGGCCACAGATTGTTTAGAAAGATGCAGATGGAAACAAATCTGTGGAGTTGTATCACGGTAACCTGCAGATTAATGCAAACCATGGACGCTGCTATAGGGGAAGCAGGGGAAGCTGCAGCTTTGGGACCCTGACCCAGAAGGGGCCCATCCAGGAGGAGGACTAAAGGATTTGGTCAGGGTCCCCTCAACAGTATTACATAATGAAATTATATACAATGACAGTATAGACAGTGTATAAAATGGATGTAACAGCTGCCGGCCCTGGTCTGAGAGAGTGATCTTTACTAGCCACAGGAATGGGGGCGGCACGAAAGGACGGGGTCGCAAAAAAATTACTGTGGTATGGAGCCCCATGCAAAAATTTGCTGTGGGGCCAAGTCATTTCTAGCTATGCCACTGATACAGCCCACAAAAGCAAGTTGGATTTATCGATTCCAAAACCTTAAATAAATTGTGGGCCTGGTGATCTGTTTAAGGCCTTTTAAGCAGCATCAGCAGCAGCATGGTGATAAAAATGAGTGGCACCGTGACATGGTGTGGAGATGGCAGCATGAGGAGGCCACATAGTGGCACTATGACAAAGTCTGGATAAAAGACTGAGGCCACAGATTGTTGAGAAAGATAAAGATTGAAACAAATCTGTAGAGCTGTATGACGGTCACCTGCAGATTAATGCAGCTATCAAAATAAAGTTGGGTTTGTCGGTTCCACCTCAGCTCACCTGCAGGCCCGCAAGTCAAATATTTTACAGGATCAGCTCACCTGCAGGCCTGCAACTCAAATATTTTACAGGGTCAGCTCACCTGCAGGCCTGCAACTCAAATCTTTTACAGGGTCAGCTCACCTGCAAACCTGCAAGTAGTTAGTGTTTTTCTGTCACCTGCAAACTAATAGCTATCAGATTTCCTGATCATGTTATATGATATATTACTCCAGAGAACACTTTTCTGTCTACATTAGTGGTTCTTTAGAGACAAGACAACAATGCTGAGTGACTGGAAACTGCTTGTGAGACTATATACGGTAAACCTAACCAATGAACAGTCTTATGGAGTAATTTTTGCTCCCAGTTTTAAAATGTTTCTTTGATTGTTCACTTTAGGGGGCTTAATGATCCGCTAGTCATTTCTGCATTATGCTTTATATGATCACTGATCATTGACTAATTCAGAGAAGGACCATTTCTCAAGAAATGTTTTATATTGTTTTATGTTTTGTTTTGTTGTTAAGGTTTGCTTTCTTTTTGAGACACTGTGTTTTAGCTCATCTATTATGAGCTAGAATCCATACTGTCCATTCTGAGATGGCTTGAATCAATGTAAGGTAAAATTGTTTTAAAAAGCTTTGAAATTTATATGCATTTACAGGCACCTAAAGGATTTAGTGCACACTCCAAGATTATTCAGCATGATCCATCTTCACAGTAGATTGAGACTAAATAAGGATGTCCCCTGTTCCTGCTGCTTCTTAATATTAACCTATACCTATATTTTCCTATTCCTATTTGTGATGGATGAGAGAGAAGCTATTCAAGTTGGCCAATGCACAGTGCCATGAATTAAAAGCACATATTAAATTAAGAAAATACACAGGTCATTACTAGTGATGAGCGGCAGGGGCTATATTCGAAATTGCGATATTTCACGAATATTTGGGTGAATATTCATCATATATTCGCAAATTTGAGATTATTTTCTTGATTGCGAAAAATCGGCAATGTAATATTCCCGTAATGCGCGCAAAATACAGGCGTGGGTCACTTCTGCTACATTTTCCAAGCTGCTAGAAGTTTTCATGAGACTGGAGAAAATGGTTTGCCCAGCAGAACATTAAAAATGGCTTTATATGCAGTTGGAGTGCTCTAATATATTCGCGATTGCGCTAATCATCACTAATGATGCAAATATTTTGGCGCAATACATGAAACTTTACATTTTAGCAGGTCTGCATGTATGTATGATAAAGACAGACCACGGCACTCGTTTTTATAGGTTTTGAATCAATTGTATTTGTTATATTTTCATCAAACCATCCAGGAGTAAATAATGTGCAAACTGGCCAACGTTTCGGTCCTAACACAGGACCTTGTTCACGGCCTGGGGTAAAGTAAAGATAGTACACATGGGTATTTGGTACATAATCAATTCAATACTCCTAGATATAGTTTGTAGTATTCGCATAGTCAAATTCATCTCAAATTTATGTCAAAAATTATATTGAATAAGGGTATATAGAGAGATACACAGAAGAGTAACTGCCATACACACAGTACTAACTGTGGCACAGTCACAAAAGTAAGAGTGAACAAATAGTAAATAGTAAATAGACAGCAATAGAGACATCAGCAAACATGGCACAACAGTACAATAGTAGTAAAATGGCATAGGATGCAGAGTAACACAGGTCAGCAAAGACTCCAAGGGTCATTTTGGGTGATATAACCTGTAGGGCATAGGAAGCATTGATTACAGTTTGTACACACGCATAGTGGCAGGTGCGATATAACATAATATACAGTCACAAGGCATATTGATATCCGTGTAAGTGCCAGTGGCGGCCAGAGGCAAAGTCTGGGACATCCGCTCATTTGAGGCATAACGATATGAGAGCCTGGGTGTAAAACAATCAATTATATTAAGCAACAAATCGCACATGGCGAGTATACCTTAGTTTCTTGTGGCATGTTTCCTGTTGGACAGAGTTCCGAGCTGCTGTTATGCCCCAGTTTAAATGTAAATGGTGCCGACATGCACCGCTTGTGACGCTATGCGTCATTGCGTCGGGCCATCATGTGCGTGACGTCACTGCGTTGATGCGAGTGGCGTCACTGCGCTGGCGGCATCGCCGCAGACAACAGGCGGACGTGGGAAATAGGGTAGAAGTGCTGGCAAAATGGTATTATGAAAGTAGGTATTGTAATCGCTAGATTTATACACATATGGCAGCAATAGTGGGCCTAAGGTGTGATTTACCAGACAGGGTGCGATTTTCTAAAACAGGGTGCAATTATCTAAACAGGGTCAGTATCTATATGACTATGTAGTACAACTATATAGAGTGTTAAATAAGTCACCCATACTTCTACCAAGGGCATATATCTAGACGACTATATAATGCAACTATAATATCACTCATACTACCTGGCTGGGATGGACTTTATAAGTCATTTTGTCTGTGGGGGGTAAAGAAGAAACATGCTGTTAGTAATCATATCCTGACAAGTTATTAAAGCATAGACATTGGTATATAAGTGCAAGAAAATGAAAATTACATTAATACAATGTCCGTTCCTCTATACCATCACTGATAATATTATCATCCTAGGGTGCAGAAGTATTATCACCCTGAGGTGCAGAATTCAAAGTCCCTATTCATACCGTATGGTGACAGGGTATTCAGTTCAAAAATCCAAAAGGATTCGTGTTGTTTAAGACGCACAATCCGGTTGCCTCCTCTTCTTCCTGCGGGTATGTGCTCCAAGATTTGAAATCTAAGTTGATTAACCTGATGTTTTGCATGAATAAAGTGATGTGGAATTGGTTGTTCTGTTCTATTGCATCGAATGTCAGATTTATGTTTACAAATCCGATCGCGTACATTTTGGGTTGTCTCGCCCACATACGCTAGACCACAGGAACATTTGATCAACCACAAATGAAGAGTTACACGTGTAGAAATCCTTGGAGTAATATATTTTACCCGAACGGGGATGTGTGATTCGATTTCCTTTGATCACGTTGGTGCACTGGGCGCAATGTAGACACAGGTATGTACCTGTTTTTTTGGGGGCTAAGGTGGTTTGTAGTAATGTTGGTTTAAGGGAGCCAATGTCGGCATGCACGAGTTTGTCTTTTAAATTCGATGACCTTTTGTAGCACATACGAATCGGCTGTTGAAATTCGGTAACATCTGGATAGGATTGTTGGAGGAGGGGCCAATGTTTTTTGACTATCGATTGGATCTTAGGTACAAGGGGGTAGTAGGTCATCACCAGAGGGACACGTGGTGGGGATATGTTTTTTTGTATTGTAGGTGTTGCGGATGTGGCTAATGAAAGTTCTCTTTTGAGTAATGTGGTAGGGTAGCCCCTATCTTGAAATTTTTGGGCCATTTCTGTCAGACGTTGTTCTCTCAGAGTTGGGTTTTCTACGACTCTAGTTACTCGTTTAAATTGTGAACGAGGTAGAGGTTTTTTTTGTGTTCTTCGGATGGCAACTGGAATAATGCAACAAAGTGTTGCGGTCAGTAGGTTTATTGTATAAATCGGTGGTGAGGGTGCCTGCCTCAGTTTTAAGGACTACCGTGTCCAAGAAGCTGATGGATTGTTGATCAGTGTGGGAGGTGAATGTGAGATCTGGGTCTTGTCTATTGATATAGTCAGTAAATTTGGTGAATGAGTTAGAATCGCCCCTCCAGATACAGAAGACGTCATCGATATAACGGTGGCAGATTTTGGCATGTGTCTGAAAGAGGTGGTGTGGATAGATCCGGTCTTCTTCAAATTTTGCCATAAACGCGTTAGCGTAAGGTGGCGCTACATTTGCCCCCATGGCCGTACCCCGCTTCTGCATGTAGAAATCGTCTCCAAACATAAAGTAATTATTTTCAAGTACAAACCTTAAAAGCTCTGTACAGAACATTTGTGTGTTTAGGGAATAGTTGGAAGTAGTCAGAAGTGCTGAAATGGCCTGGATGCCTTTGTCATGAGAAATTGATGTGTAAAGGCTATTGACGTCAAGTGTTACCAGTAAGTCTTCAGAAGTGATATTGTTGATGTTTAGAATAATGGATAGGAAATGTGACGTATCTACTAGAAAGGAGCGTGTCTTTTTCACCAGTGGTGCTAAAAAGAATTCTAGAAGGATTGACAGTGGGGATAGTATGGAGTCCGTGGAAGCCACAATGGGTCTGCCAGGTGGATTGGTTAGGTTTTTATGTATTTTTGGTAATGTGTAGAACACTGGGGTGACTGGATTTTCATTGGTAAGGAAAGTATAGGTAGCCTTGTCGATGGTACCTATCTGGAGATGATGGTCAAGAAAGATGCAGATTTCTCTTTTGATGCGAAAAAGGGGATTATGTATCACCTTTTCGTATGTGGATACGTCTGCCAATTGTCGTCGGATTTCAGCTATGTAAGCTGAGGTATCCATCACCACAATGGCTCCGCCTTTATCCGCTGGTTTGATAGTTATGGATTTATCATCCTGCATGTATGTATGGACAGCAGAACCTATCACACTACCTAACACACTGCACTGCAACAGCTACACTATATCAGGATATAACCTACACTGACTATCTCCCACTAACTATCTGTATTATATATATAAGCTATCTAACTATCTATCTAATGTAGTGTGGAAAGCACAGAGCACAGCAATGTCACTGCTATCTCTCTCAGAACTTAAAAAAACTGTAGAAAATAGCTGCTGGGGAGGTTCTTATATAGTAAGGGGTAGGCAGCTTTCCTATTGGTTGCTAGGGATGTTCCTAAGATCAGAATATTCAAAATGACAAATATACATTACTATATTCTAAATATTCGCAAATTCTCGAAGTGCCGATATTCGCGATTAATATTCGCGATTCGAATATTCACACCCAACACTAGTCATTACTAGTATGTTAGTATAATTTATTGACAAAATATATCCCTCAGCTTTAAAGAGGACCTTTCATGGTTTTTATTTATTCTAGATAAATACCTTTACTTGCGGGGTACCCGCCACTGATGCTGCCACCCTGCACCCCGCTGTGCCCCCCTGTAGTTTTCCCGCTGAGTATGTTAATACTGAGCATCGGTACAGGGAGGAGGAGACACCAGGGTTTATGAATTAGCATCTCCTTCTCCCTGGCTGAGCGGCGATCCAATCACAGGGGAGAGCATCACAGCCAGGGAGAAGGTGAGCCTTATTTTTTCTCCCTGGCTGTGACGCTCTCTGCTGTGATTGGATCGTGGCACAGCCAGGGAGAAGGAGACGCCCATTGAGAAACCTTGTACCGATGCTCAGTATTAACATACTGAGCGGGAAAACAACAGGGGGTCACAGTGGCAGGAGAGATATTTAAGAAAAAACAGGCAGGGTGGCAGCATCAGTGGGGGATACCCTGCAAGTAAAGGTATTTATCTAGAATAAATAAAAACCATAAAAGGTCCTCTTTAAAATGAAAACCCAATATTGTGTAGGTCCCTCTGGTGCCATCAAAACAGCATTAAGGCATGGACTACACAAGATCTGAAGATGTTTTGTGGTATCTTCACAAAGACATTAACCACACATTACTTAACCACTTAACAGAGTTAACAGTAGAGTATAGAGTATAGTTGAAATGTGTCTTTCAAACTGAAGATAGAAGATTCTTACACAATATATCCTTTAGCTTTCTGACCTTTTCTTTGAGCCTGCTGCTTATTGCTTCAGAAACTGCGGTTTCTCCTGGACATTTCTACTTCATAGTAGTAGCACTTACAATTGATCCATACAACTCTGGCAGGCCAGCTGACAACATACCAGAACATCTCAATTGTTAATGTTTGTCTATTTGGACATCTTGGCTATATGCTTTTTTTATGCAATCTCTAGCAATGTTCATTTCATGTTTTGTATTAAATTTTATTTCAGATATAATTGCTACTTATGTATCACGTATCAGTTTAGAATTGAGGACATTAATATGTACTAAATTATATTTGACAAAATGTAATAAAACTGTTAAGTGCTTGCACATTGTGCTAATAGATATTAGAAAGGAACAGGTTAACCCATATAGCTGCATTATTAACGTTGTTTCTAGTGACTCAGCATTGTTGCCCTAATTGTCTTTAATGAACCACTAATGTAGATATAATTGCTCCCACTTCCAGACACAAATGCCTCTTTTATACTTCTTGTACAGTAGATTCTTAGATAACAGCAATTGTGACTAAAACTGCTGCATTGCAGTAGTCAATATGTCCCAATAGATACGAATAAAATTCTTCCCAAGTTATAACAAATCTCACAAGGGTCATATAACTAACACTGATCTTATGAAGAAAAAGGTGTCCAGTAAAGCAGTAATGTTATTTCTCACACATAATAGATTTGAAAAGAAACAAACTAGATGTGCTTTAACTGCAGACTGTCAGCTTTAATTTGAGGGCATTTACATCCAAATCAGGTGAACGGTGTAGGAATTACAACAGTTTGCATATGTGCCTCCCACTTGTTAAGGGACCAAAAGTAACGGGACAGAATAATAATCATAAATCAAACTTTCACTTTTTAATACTTGGTTGCAAATCCTTTGAAGTCAATTACAGCCTGAAGTCTGGAACGCATAGACATCACCAGTCGCTGGCTTTCATCCCTGGTGATGCTCTGCCAGGCCTCTACTGCAACTGTCTTCAGTTCGTTCTTGTTTTTGGGGCATTTTCCCTTCAGCAAGTGAAATGCATGCTCAATTCAGATTAAGGTCAGGTGATTGACTTGGCCATTGCATAACATTCCACTTTTCCTTAAAAAACTCTTTGGTTGCTTTTGCAGTATGCTTTGGCTCATTGTCCATCTGCACTGTGAAGCACCGTCCAATGAGTTCTGAAGCATTTGGCTGAATATGAGCAGATAATATTTCCCGAAACACTTCAGAATTCATTCTGCTGCTTTTGTCAGCAGTCACATCATCAATAAATACAAGAGAACCAGTTCCATTGGAACAACTGAAAATATGTCATATTCTAGGTTCTTCAAAGTAGCCACCTTTTGCTTTGATTACTGCTTTGCACACTCTTGGCATTCTCAAGATGAGCTTCAAGAGGTAGTCCCCTGAAATGGTCTTCCAACAGTCTTGAAGGAGTTCCCAAAGATGCTTAGCACTTGCTGTCCCTTTTGCCTTCACTCTGCGGTCCAGCTCACCCCAATCCATCTGGATTGGGTTCAGGTCCGGTTACTGTGGAGGCCAGGTCATCTGGCGCAGCACCCCATCACTCTCCTTCATGGTCAAATAGCCCTTACTTTCAAAGTTTTCCCAATTTTTCGGCTGACTGACTGACCTTCATTTCTTAAAGTAATGATGGCCACTCGTTTTTCTTTACTTAGCTGCTTTTTTCTTGCCATAATACAAATTCTAACAGTCTATTCAGTAGGACTATCAGCTGTGTATCCACCTGACTTCTCCTCAACGCAACTGATGGTCCCAACCCCATTTATAAGGCAAGAAATCCCACTTATTAAACCTGACAGGGCACACCTGTGAAGTGAAAACCATTTCAGGGGACTACCTCTTGAAGCTCATCAAGAGAATGCCAAGAGTGTGCAAAGCAGTAATCAAAGCAAAGGGTGGCTACTTTGAAGAACCTAGAATATGACATATTTTCAGTTGTTTCACACTTGTTTGCTATGTATATAATTCCACATGTGTTAATTCATAGTTTTGATGCCTTCAGTGTGAATCTACAATTTTCAGAATCATGAAAATAAAGAAAACTCTTTGAATGAGAAGGTGTGTCCAAACTTTTGGTCTGCACTGTATATACAAAGAGAAATTACATCAAATTGTTACTATAGGCTCCTCCCACAATCAGGTGTCTGGGGAGTATGTGAATCAACTCAATCAAACAGGTGAAACATATTATCAGAAACATCCAGTTTCATTACAGAAAAAACAGGGCAAAATTATCATCGAAATAATCGTATTACATGAAGCTACTGACATTATAATCTCTATTGAGACCTTTTGGATCCATTGTTTGCAACCAATGGATCCAATATGCCTCTCTTTTTAAAAGCAACTTCAGAGTAAGATTATCAAACAAATAATCGTATTACATGAAGCTACTGACATTATAATCTCTATTGAGACCTTTTGGATCCATTGTTTGCAACCGATTGATCCAATATGCCTCTCTTTTCAAAAGCAACTTATTTCGGTCTCCACCGCGTCGAGGTAAAGTAACGCCCTCTATGACCTGGTAGCGCAATTGTGCTATAGTGTGGCCCTTTTGATGAAAATGGTATGGTAGTGGGAGTAGCAAATTCTCCTTTCTGATTGTCGATTTATGTTTACTAAGTCGATCTTTTATTCTCATAGAAGTTTCCCCCACATACAATAAACCACAGGGACATTTAAGAATATATACCACAAATCGACTATCGCAGGTAAAAATCCCTCGAATAGGAATTTGTTCACCGGTATGCGGGTGTGAAAGATAACCACCCTTAATAACATTAGAACAGTTCACACAATTTAAACATGGGAATGTGCCATGTCTCGGGGTGGTTCTGTGAGATGGTCTGGCAGATGTTCTTCTCTACCTCTTGTATGATGTTCTTGACTTGTTTTGATTTCACTTTCTCATCTCCTTTCCTTCTGCCAGGTGTCACTTATTTAGACTAATCGTCTTCCTTTATATTCCCTCCCATTCTGCCTCACTTTGCGGTTTATACTACTTCCTGGATGAAGTGTTCACTGCTGGAGGCTGCTGCTGCTGTTTGCTCAGATAAGTCTTACTTTATTGTGTTTCCTTGCTTGCTTGATTCTAGGTGACCCTGACTCCATCCGTATTAAGTGCAGGGAGCCGGTGGTCATGTCCCCTCACTATTATAGGGTTTTTAGGTGTCACACAGTCTTAGGTACGTGAGCATGCAATCGTCTACCATTGAGACCCTTGCATGTGCATAGCAGTCAGGGAGAGCTCTTAGGGCTTTATAGGGCTTACCTATATGCTTCTTAGTTTGGGATCAAGCCAGTCGGTCGTTTATTTATAAGTTCCAGCTATCTGCAACTTCACCCGTGACATTATAAACCGCCATAATCGTCTTAAGCATGGATGCGGTTTCAGCCTTGATTGACCGCATGCAAGGTCTTTCTCTGGAGGGAGCAGATCTCCGTAAAACTGTGTCTCAGTTTCAGGTGACCGGATCTGCTGGCGTTCATGGAGTTTTTCTGAGCCTAAGATCTCGCTTCCGGATACGTTCTCCGGGGGTAATGAGTAGAGTTGAGCGGACACCTGGATGTTCGGGTTCGGCAGCTTCGGCTGAACTTGAAAAAAAAGTTCGGGTTCGGGACCCGAACTTGACCCCGAACCCCATTGAAGTCAATGGGGACCCGAACTTTTGGGCACTAAAATGGCTCAAAAATAGTCCTGGAAAGGGCTAGAGGGCTGCAAAAGGCATCAAAATGTGCTGAAGAGCATGACAACTGTTCTGCAAACAAATGTGGATAGGGAAATGACTTAAAATAACATAAAATACAGAAAAATAAAAAATAACAATCTGGATCTAGGAGTAGGAGGTTGAGGAGGCGGTGGATAGGTGGATGTGGCGGTGTAGGTTGACATGGCAGTGTAGGTGGAAGCGGCAATGAAGGAGGAATAGGTAGTCAACACTAATTTGTGTTATTTTTCATTTTTAAATTGGGGTATCCCCCAAAATATTGGGACATATAACAAAATAAAACTAAGAATAAGTGCACTTGAGTAGAAGAATGGATGGTTGAGGCTGGTATAAATGCCTATTCTGCACAAGGTACGGACAAGTCCTGTGGGATCCATGCCTGGTTCATTTTAATAAACGTAAGCTTGTCCACATTGGCTGCGGCCTGTGATAATGCTCTCTGCCGTACTAAACACACGTTCACACTATACACTGGCTGCAGGGCAGGTCAGCAACCTCCAAGGCTGACAAAGCTTTTCCACATTTTGGCCATGCTAACCCTGCCTTCTCAGGTGCTGGTGGTGCCCGAGCTGCGTTGGCGACCTCTTCCTCCTCCTCTGCCTTCGCCTTGTGCTTCCACTGTGCCCCTGCTGTCAGGTGGGAATTCTATCATCAGCGTGAGCTTGTAGTCGCGCATCTTCCGATCAGCAACAGATGTTTTCACTAAATTTAGTTCCCTGTCAGCAATGCAGAGCAGGGGTTTATTCATGGCAAAAGGGGGATCTTGTCAACCAGCAATAGAACAGAGGATTTTGAGACAATTAGGCCCCTGTCAGCAATGCAAAGCAGGGGTTCATTCACGGCAAAAGGGGGTTCATGTCACCCAGCAATACAAAAGAGGATTTTGAGAGATTTAGGCCCCTGTCACCCAGGCATAGCAGGGGTTCATTCACGGCAAAAGGGGGTTCATGTCACCCAGCAATACAACAGAGTATTTTGAGAGATTTAGGCACCTGTATCCCAGGCACAGCAGGTGTTCATTCATAGCAAAAGGGGGATCATGTCACCCAGCAATACAACAGAAGATTTTGAGAGATTTAGGCCCCAGTCACCTAGGCACAGCAGTGGTTCATTCACGGCAAAAGGGGGTTCATGTCACCCAGCAATACAACAGAGGATTTTGAGAGATTTAGGCCCCTGTCACCCAGGCATAGCAGGGGTTCATTCACAGCAAAAGGGGTATCATGTCACCCAGCAATAGAACAGAGGATTTGGAGAGGTTTAGGCCCCTGTCAGCAATGCAGTGCAGGTGTTCATTCACGACAAAAGGGGGTTCATGTAACCCAGCAATAGAACAGAGGATTTGGAGAGATTTAGGCCCCTGTCAGCAATGCAGAGCAGGGGTTCATTCACAGCAAAAGTGGGTTCATGTCACCCAGCAATACAACAGAGGATTTTGAGAGATTTAGGCTTAAGGGGTGGTCGTCTCTGCTCTTTATCCTCATTTGGAGGCAGAGGTTCAGGCAGCCCAGGCAGAGGCTCCTGATCTTTGTCCTCCTGGGAGGTTGTTTGTGCCTCTCGCTTTACGACACAACGTTTTTAAGGAGCACCACGATACTGTCCTTGTTGGGCACCCGGGGAGTAGAGCCACAGTGGATCTCATTGCTCGGGTTTTGTGGCAGCCTGCGAGACCTGTGCTCGTGCCAAGGTCCCTCATTCACGGCAATCGGGTTCTCTCCTCCCGTTACCCATTCCTTCCCATCCTTGGACGCATCTGTCCATGGACTTCATTACGGACCTGCCTCGTTCCTCGGGGAAGACTGTGATTCTGGTGGTAGTGGACCGTTTTAGCAAAATGGCACATTTCATTCCCTTTCCTTGGTTACCCAATGCTAAGATGCTGGCGCAAGCGTTTGTTGATCACATTGTTAAATTGCATGGCATTCCTTCAGACATCGTTTCTGATAGGGGCACGCAATTTGTTTCCAGATTCTGGAAGGCCTTCTGTTCTCGCTTGGGGGTTCGGTTGTCGTTCTCTTCTGCTTTTCACCCGCAGTCGAATGGTCAGACCGAACGCGTCAATCAGAATCTGGAGACATATCTGCGCTGTTTGTGCTGTTCTTTCAAATTTAATTCCTACACTGTATTATTATCTCTTCTTTTACTATGTTGTTTCAAAGTATTGTTCTCTGCTGCCATCTGCTGGCTGGAATTCGTATGCTGCACGCCTTGTTCTTGTTAAATAAAGTTTTTCTCTGCTGGGCGTGGTTTTAGCAGCTTTGGTCCTTGTCACTTCCTGTAGCCATTTTTCAGTGCTGCATTCCTTTGTGACTGGAGACACACATTTTGGCTTGTGAAGGCATCAGTTTTTGACCAGCAGTTAGCCTCAGGAAAGACATCCACATGACAGCATCTACTCTGCTACTGCATTCCTGTATTGCATCACCGTATGTCGCTGCCTTGGATCAAATAAACCCACGTTTGATTGCATCCTCATGTCTACGTCTGGATCCATCTAACCTGAGCATCTGCCGGTCCGGTCTGCTCCACTGCTTGGATACGAAGGTAGGACAGTCACACAGTCTTTATCAGTTACACCTTCATTCGCTTTCATGTGGGGACAGAACAGTCAAACACTGCCTTAAAGCCTTATACCCCAGTCAATATCCGTCTCAATGTCCAATGCCCGGCTACAGATTGCCTCAGAGCCCAGTACCACACTCAGGAACCTCCCTTGCAACAGGCCCACTCGCAGAAAATCTGCCCGGCAACAGTGCACGTCCCACAAGCCCAAGGGGAAGCACGGCGTGTCCGCAGTAGATATATTCTCGCCTGGAAGTCCTCCACTACTCGCCAAGCCATTTTCTACATCCTATGTTAACCCTTGCTCGCATGATATAAGAACTGTTCACGCACGCGGGGCCTCCCTCAAACCAAAACCCTGCAATTCACTCAAAACACTTTAGGAACCTCATCGGTGTGCCTCATCTGAGCCGCACTGCAATTTTCAGCCCCCAATTCAAAAGTTCATTTTCTTAAAGAGACAGCGCACCTTAAACCAAAATGGCCGAAAAGGACCTCGTACAGTTCCCCAGTGATGAAACAAAGCAAATACAAGCTGATACTGATCATTACGAAGAGCAGGAGGTAGAACCCACACTTCCAGTGGACCAAGTCGTGCGACCAAGGCGCTCTCTCAAACCAACTATAAAGATCACGGAAAACTATCACACCAGGAAAGATGAGCTATGTGACAACCTGGAAGAGCTATGGGAACGAGTTTCCTCCCTCATATCAGGACTTAAGTCCTCCTCAGTCGATGCCACCAGTTTACAAGTTGCCGTCGGTCGGCTGAACGCAGCCCATGAAAGATACAAGAGACTGTCCACAAGGTATATAACCTTTCTAAAAGACTCTAATATTGAAGAAGCCCCGTCAGAATTGTGCACAGCAGAATCAATAGACAGACAAAGAGACGCCATGGTGCTGGATGCTAAAGATAAAGCGGAACTCCGCATCTCTCATTTGCAAGAAACTAGATCACACAGATCGCATTCATCCAAACATTCCTCTCGGTCCTACAGATCATCATGCTCTAGAAGCTCAGCCCTGAGCGACAGGTTACTAGAGGCCCATATAAATGCAGAGCAATCCAAAGTGAGGCGTTCCTTCACCGAAAAAGAAGTCCTTGCGAGGGCAGAAGCAGAGGCAGCGGCCAAGAGGGCTGAAGCGGAGGCAGCGGCCAAGAGGGCTGAAGCGGAGGCAGCGGCCAAGAGGGCTGAAGCGGAGGCAGAGGCCAAGAGGGCAGAAGCCAAGAGGGCAGAAGCAAAGGCGGTGGCCAAGAGGGCAGAAGCCAAGAGGGCAGAAGCAGAAGCCAAGAGGGCAGAAACGGAGGCAGAAGCCAAGAGGGCAGATGCAGAGGCTCGAATAAACATCCTTGAATCAGAGAGGGAAGAGGAAATTGCATTAGCAAAAGTAAGACTACTTGAGCAAGCATTGAGCCAAGGCCTTGATTCAGTCTGCTTGCCACCAGAGGAGATAGACGATCCAGTTGATCGCACCAGCGACTATGTACTGAAACAGTTATCTGCACCACCCCCAGTGTGCAGTACCGTCCAAGCCAACAACATTGAAACCTCCAAGTCAGCTCTACCTGCAGTGCCAGCGATACCCACAGCACCCGAGCAATCCAATAACAGTTGCCCAGACACGCCCTCTCAAGGACAGTTATTATAGCGAGATGGCTACCAGGTGTTTCCTGGCCTACCTCCACAGCTCAAGCAGCAGTCATCAAAATCTACAGAGGCTAGACCACAGCTCAACCCTGCAGCAACATCATTCTACCCGGAAGCATCTCACCCTTTCACGCCACGCAGCCTATACTCCCCAGGGGCATCACAAGTTGTCATGGCAACAAGCAGTGAGAAATCCGATATGCCTGAGTTTGCCAGGTTTATGGTGAGCAGAGAGCTAATTAACACCAGTCTCTCAAAATTTGATGACCGTGCGGAGAGCTACAGAGCCTGGAAGGCAACCTTCAAAGCAGCCATCGCCAACCTCAACCTAACCGCAGAGCAGGAGCTCGACCTCTTGATCAACTGGCTGGGCCCAGGCTCTACAAATCGCATCAAGAGCCTTAGAACTGTCTATGTGGGACAAGCAGAAGCAGGTCTCGCTGCAGCCTGGCAGAGACTCGAACGCACCTTTGGCAGTGCAGAAGCAATAGAGAAGGCACTATTCAGGAGACTGCAGAACGTCCCCAAGATCAGTCTCAAGGATGTCCATAAGCTTCAGGATTTAAGTGATTTGCTCATGGAACTGGAGCTCGCCAAAAGAGACCCTCGTCTCTCCGGGCTGTGCTACCTGGATACAGCCCATGGGGTGAACCCAATTGTCGTGAAGTTACCATACAGCCTGCAAGAGAAGTGGACGGCATCAGTCTCAAGGTACAAAAGAGTGCATGACGTCACTTTTCCCACATTTATTAATTTCTGTAGGTTCATCGATGAACAGTCCCAGATGAGGAATGACCCCAGCCTCGACTTTCTGGAGTTCAATACTACAGCTTCAGTGACACCATCATCAAGGTATGAAAGTATTGTGCATAAACACAGAGATTTTAAGAGCAGCGTGAATGTTAGAAAGACTAACCTACCATCATCTGCAGTACCCACTAGTAAATAGTACACTACCTCATCAGGAGACAAGGCCTTCAATCGTGAATGTCCCATTCATAAAAAACCACACTCACTGAACAAATGCAGAGGATTTAGATCCAAAACCATACAGGAGTGCAAGAAAGTCCTCACCGAGTTTGGGGTATGTTTCAGGTGCTGCGCTTCATTGGAGCACATGGCTAAGGACTGTAAATCCATTATCAAGTGTGAGGAGTGTCATAGTGAAAGACATGCCTCAGCTATGCACCCAACTCCACTCACAAGGGATTCACAGGCTGCTGTCACTACCAGTCCTGCTCCAAGTCATGGCGGGGAGCCCCAGAATAACGCTAACACAGCCACTGCTGTTTCCTGCTAATGCTTGGACGTATGTGGGGAGGGCCAGAGTGAGAAATGTTGTGCCCGCATATGCCTAATCGAGGTCTACCCGGAGGGGCTACCAGAAAAGGCAGTAAAAATGTATGCCATCATTGGCGACCAAAGCAACCGCTCCCTAGCAGGACCTAAAGTCTTTGAACCCTTTGGAATAAAGGGACCGTCAGAACCCTACATCTTAAACACCTGCTCGGGTCGCATAGAGACTAGCGGCCGGAGGGCACAAGGATTCATCGCTTGTTCCGTCAGTGGAAATACGGAAATACCTCTACCGACGCTGATCGAATGCGATCAAATACCCAACCATAGGGATGAAATTCCTACCCCGGAAGCTGCATTTCACCAACCACACCTAAGGCACATAGCCAACGTTATCCCACCTATGGACAACGCCGAGATTCTACTCCTGCTTGGCAGAGACAATCTAATGGTACACAAGGTGCGTCAACAGTGTAATGGTCTCGACTATGCACCATACGCCCAGAGACTGGACTTGGGATGGGTGGTCATTGGAAATGTATGCTTGGATCAACCAAGAATCCGCTCTTTCAAAACGTACGTGCGTGGAGATGGACGCACAACTTGCATTAAGCCTTGCCCTCATCACTCTGAGGTGAAAGAGAAGCCTCCAGACCTCATACAACCACCTGATGACATTCCTCCCTTCTTTGCTGACAACTTGGGAAGATTAGTCTTTCACACAAGCAAGGACAATGATAAAGTAGCTTTGTCAGTAGAGGACAGAGAATTTTTCAAGATAATGGACAATGAGTTCCTTAAAGACGAAACCAATTACTGGGTTTCTCCTTACCCTTCCGAGCTACCAGGGTGAGACTCCCGAAAAATAGGGAACAAGCTCTGTCTAGATTTAACTCTCTTCAGCGTACCATGAACAGTAAGCCTGAGATGACAGAACACATTGTTGCCTTTATCGACAAAATATTCCGTAACAACCATGCAGAACCAGCTCCATCCTTAGGGAAGAACGACGAGTGCTGGTACTTGCCTTCATTTGGAGTGTATCACCCATGGAAACCTAATCAAATTAGGGTTGTTTTCGACTCAAGAGCCAAACATCAAGGTGTATCTCTTAATGATGTCCTTCTCACAGGCCCTAATCTGACGAATAACCTAGTTGGAGTGCTGATGAGGTTCAGAAAAGAGCTCGTTGCCATCACCGCCGACATTGAACAGATGTTCCACTGTTTCGTGGTCAGAGAGGACCACTGGAATTTCCTCAGGTTTCTGTGGTACAAGAATAATGACACCAATGCAGAGATGGCAGAATATCGAATGAGGGTACACGTATTTGGAAACAGCCCTTCACCTGCCATGGCAACTTACGGCCTTCGGCGCACTGCATTAGAGGGAGAATCCGAGTACGGTAAAGACGCCAGAGACTTTGTAGAAAAGGACTTCTACGTAGACGATGGACTCAAATCACTACCGACTGAAGAAGCGGCTATCGATCTGCTCAAAAGGACTCAAAGTATGTTGTACCAAGCTAAACTTAGACTACACAAAATTGCTTCAAACAGCCTGGCCGTTATGAGGGCCTTCGAATCAGGCGATCATGCACCAGGATCCAAGGACATTAACTTGGGACTGGACAGTCCACCGGTGCAGAGGAGCTTGGGCCTGTTGTGCAGACAAGCCATTCACAAAACGAGGTGTCCTGTCAGTGGTAAACAACCTATTTGATCCGCTGGGATTTGTAGCGCCCATCACCATACAAGGTAAATATCTACTGAGACAGTTTTCTGAAACAGTCAAGGATTGGGATACCCCACTTCCCTCCGAGAAAGAGCAAAAATGGGAAGCCTGGAAGCGATCCTTGTGTGCCTTGGATGAGATCCACATCCCGAGATGCTATATTAAAACCTCACTTTCCTCTAGCATAAAGAAAGAACTCCACGTGTTCTCGGACGCCTCCACGGAGGCCATCGCAGCGGTTACCTATCTGAAGGTGACAGAACCCAACAACCAAAATCACGTTGGATTCGTCTTTGGTAAGGCTAAGTTAGCCCCCAAGCCCGATCATACTATTCCCAGACTGGAACTTTGTGGGACTTTGTTGGCAGTGGAGATTGCAGATTTCATACAACAAGAACTGGGTGTCGACAGTATTACACCGACAGTAAGGTCGTTTTAGGTTACATCCACAATCGGACCAAGCGATTTTATGTGTACGTTAGTAACCGCATAGAGAGAATCAGGAGGTCCTCCAAACCTGAACAATGGCACTACGAACTTAATCCAGCAGATCACGCCACTAGGCCTATGTCTATAGGTTCCTTTACTAACTCTACTTGGCTTACAGGTCCAGAGTTTCTGCTTGGAGAGGCGGACGAATGTGTACAGGAAGCTTTCAGCATCCAGGATCCAGATAATGATCCAGAAATCCGCGCTGAAGTTAGTGCATTAGTCACTGGAACAAAGCAAACCGCCAGCTTCGGTTGTCAGCACTTTGAACGTTTCTCCAGCTGGATGAGACTCGTCAGAACTATTGCTAGGTTAGTGCACATTGCAAGATGTTATCATAATACTCACCAAGATAAAGATTGTCATGGTTGGCATGCCTTTCATAAACCCTTCTCTGCTGAGAACATCTCTCATAGTGAGTACCTCATAATTCGTCACATCCAGCAGGAAAATTTCAACATAGAATGGATGTACTTGTACAACAAACAGCAGATTCCTTTAAAAAGTCCTCTTGCCAACTTAACCACCTCCGGACCGCCTAACACAGGATTGCGTTCCGGAGGTGGCAGCGCTGCGCAGAGTCACGCATATACGCGTCATCTCGCGAGACGCGAGATTTCACTCAAAGCCGGCCCGCGCATGCGCATCGCGGGCCGGCAAAATTAAAAGAAGTATTTCGTCACCAGCCTGCCAGCAACGATCATTGGCTGGCAGGCTGGCGATTTTCAAAAAATCCAATCCAAAGTCATATAACAGATCATATTAGTAAATTTGTACTTTTATAGTATCTGTAAGTGATCAAAACTGATCACGGTCAGATCTATAATAGTATTAGTGTCACTTTAGTTCGCCCTCCACCCAAAACGCAGTGTTTGCCCGATCAGGCCTGATCGGTCGCCCACACGTGCGTTCACCCACGCCCGCCCCACCGCAGTGACAAAAAATATATATTTTTTGATCACTGCACATTCATTTTACACGCACTGCGGCGATAAAAAAATCAGTTTTGATATTTTTTATCAACCGCAGCGGCCTCCGGTACTTCGCTAGCCTCCCCTTTGTAAGACAGGTTTGCTTTTTTTCTTGGGTAGTCTCAGGGAATACCCCTAAATTTAGTAGTCCAAAATGTCAAACAGGGGGTATTCTTCTGAAGAGGCCTACAGGATTCTGACCCAGTCGGATGAGGAGTGGGAACCCTCATCTGACGAATCTAGCGGGTCAGAATATGAACCTGTGGAAAGCAGTGGCTCTCTGACCCAAAGTTCGGACGAGGAGGTGGAGGTCCCTGGCAGCACCAGGCGTACCCGGCCCCATGTCGCTAGACCACAGGTTACGCAGGATCCGCTTCAAGAGCAGCAGAGTGGGGCTGGCGCTGCCGGATCATGTGGTGAGGCATACACCAGCAGCGCAGCCCTTCCTGGACCTAGTACCAGCACTGCCGTACAACCTGGTGAAGTAGCGAGCACCAGAAGGGCAGTTGAAGCTGGTACGGTGGCACGTGCAATAGTTACCCCGTCGCAGCCACCGCACAGACAGGCCCGTAGAGCCCCTAGAGTCCCTGAGGTGCTGGCAAATCCTGATTGGCAGTCACCAACTTCAGCCGCACCAGTAGTTCCCCCTTTCACCGCCCAGTCTGGAGTTCGGGTTGAGACGGCTCAAATCGGTTCGGCCCTGGGATTTTTTGAGCTGTTCTTGACTGCGGAGCTCTTGGACTTAGTCGTGGCAGAGACCAACCAGTATGCCACACAATTTATACCCGCTAACCCGGGAAGCTATTATGCCCCGCCTTTCCGGTGGAAACCAGTCCAAGTTTCCGAACTTAAAATTTTTTTGGGCCTTCTCCTCAACATGGGCCCGACAAAAAAGCATGAATTGCGGTCATATTGGTCAACGCACCCAATTCATCACATGCCCATGTTCTCTGCTGCTATGTCCAGGACACGATTTGAGACCATCCTGCGTTTCCTGCACTTTAGCGACAACACCACCTCCCGTCCCAGAGGCCACCCTGCTTTTGACCGGCTCCACAAAATTCGGCCCCTCATAGACCATTTCAACCTGAAATTTGCAGATTTGTATACCCCCGAGCAAAACATCTGCGTAGACGAGTCCCTAATACATTTTACCGGGCGCCTTGGCTTCAAACAATACATCCCAAGCAAGCGTGCCCGGTATGGGGTCAAATTGTATAAGCTCTGTGAAAGGGCCACAGGCTATACCCACAAATTTCGGATCTATGAGGGAAAAGATCAGACCCTGGAGCCGGTCGGTTGCCCTGACTACCTGGGGAGCAGTGGGAAGACAGTCTGGGACTTGGTGTCACCCTTATTCGGCAAGGGGTACCATCTTTATGTGGACAATTTCTACACAAGTGTGGCCCTCTTTAGGCATTTGTTTCTAGAACGGATTTGCGCCTGTGGCACCGCGCGAACTAGTCGCGTGGGCTTCCCCCAACGGCTTGTAACCACCCGTCTTGCAAGGGGGCAGAGGGCTGCCTTGTGTAACGAAGAACTGCTCGCGGTGAAATGGAGAGACAAGCGTGACGTTTAGATGCTCTCCTCCATTCACGCAGACACGACAATCCAAATTGAGCGAGCAACCCGTGTCATTGAAAAGCCCCTCTGTGTCCACGACTATAATGCGCTCATGGGAGGGGTGGACTTCAATGACCAGATGTTGTCTCCGTATTTAGTTTCCCGCAGAACCAGACGCTGGTATAAGAAGATGTCTGTATATTTAATTCAATTGGCGCTCTACAATAGTTTTGTTCTCTACAGTAAGGCTGGGAGAACAGGATCCTTCCTCAAATTCCAGGAAGAGATCATCGAGAACCTCCTTTACCCAGGAGGTTCTGTGGCCCCATCCACCAGTGTAGTTAGCCGTCTACACGAGCGACATTTCCCCAGTGTCGTTCCTGGTACCTCAACCCAACCGTCACCCCGAAAAAGATGTCGTGTCTGTAGCAGGAGTGGAATAAGGCGTGACACCCGCTATTTCTGTCCTGACTGTGCTGCCCACCCTGCCCTATGCTATGGAGAGTGTTTCCGGAAGTACCACACACAGGTACACCTAGCATAGGGATCACATCTCACCAGGACAGGCACACAGGGCTATTAGGGCCCATTCACTCACAGCTGCTGCAAACCTCTCCTTTCACCTGGGATAAAGTGCATAACGTACTTCGCCACATCTTTGGGCGATTTGCGCTTTGCACATTGTCCCATGGGGAAGGAGAGGTTTGTTCTATAAAGGTAAAAAAAACTAAACAAAAAAAAAAATACCGGTAAGTAAAAAAGTTAAACGTTCAGTTAAAAAAGTTTAAAAAAAGTTTCTATGTTCTGTTCAACAGTTAATAAAGTTATTGCTTTGCGGCCTGGTTTTTTCTTTTTTGTTTTGTTTTTTTTCTTTCAGGTGGACCAACCGATCGACCAGCTGCAGCACTGATGTGCATTCGGACAGAAGCATTGCGCTGCTGTCAGATTACACGCAAGTCGGTGTATGCGGCGCTGCAAGACGAGATTTCTCCTCTGCAGTAAAAGATACGTTTGCCGAGGCATATGAGCTGAGGAGGTGGCGGTGTTCATATACTTTGGCAAACACTTTGTATATATAAAAAAAAAAATCCCGGCAATGATTTATTCATCCACATCGATTGATGTGAATGGAGAAATCTGGTTTGCCAGGGCATACGAGCTGAAGTGGGTATGGATGTTGGGCGGAGCTCCTATGTCCTGGCAGACGCCTTTCCCCTCCTTTTTCTTTTTTTGGCGGAGATTTTTTCATCCACATTGATCGATGCGAATGAAGAAATCTGTGCCGTTCATTTTTTTCTTTCAGCCCAGAGGCTGAACGGAAAAAAAAAATCTCATTACCCGTATGCTCAATATAAGGAGAATAGCAGAAACTCCTAATGCTGGGCATACATGTAATGATTGCGGAGACCCTCAAATGCCAGGGCAGTACAAACACCCCACAAATAACACCATTTTGGAAAGAAGACACCCCAAGGTATTCGCTGAGGGGCTTATTGAGTCCATGAAAGATTGAAATTTTTGTCCCAAGTTAGCGGAAAGGGAGACTTTGTGAGAACAAAATCAAAAAAATCAATTTCCGCTAACTTGTGCCAAAAAATTTTTTTTCAATGAACTCGCCATGCCCCTCATTGAATACCTTGGGGTGTCTTCTTTCCAAAATGGGGTCACATGTGGGGTATTTATACTGCCCTGGCATTTTAGGGGCCCCAAAGCGTGAGAAGAAGTCTGGTATCCAAATGTCTAAAAATGCCCTCCTAAAAGGAATTTGGGCACCTTTGCCCACCTAGGCTGCAAAAAAGTGTCACACATGTGGTATCTCCGTATTCATCAGAAGTTGGGGAATATGTTTTGGGGTGTCATTTTACATATACCCATGCTGGGTGAGATAAATATCTTGGTCAAATGCCAACTTAGTATAAAAAAAATGGGAAAAGTTGTCTTTTGCCAAGATATTTCTCTCACCCAGCATGGGTATATGTAAAATGACACCCCAAAACACATTCCCCACCTTCTCCTGAGTACGGAGATACCAGATGTGTGACACTTTTTTGCAGCCTAGGTGGGCAAAGGGGCCCACATTCCAAAGAGCACCTTTCGGATTTCACAGGTCATTTACCTACTTACCAGACATTAGGGCCCCTGGAAAATGCCAGGGCAGTATAACTACCCCACAAGTGACCCCATTTTGGAAAGAAGACACCCCAAGGTATTCCGTGAGGGGCATGGCGAGTTCCTCGAATTTTTTATTTTTTGTCACAAGTTAGTGGAAAATGATGATTTTTTTTTTTTTTTTCATACAAAGTCTCATATTCCACTAACTTGTGACAAAAAATAAAAATTTCCATGAACTCACTATGCCCATCAGCGAATACCTTGGGGTCTCTTCTTTCCAAAATGGGGTCACTTGTGGGGTAGTTATACTGCCCTGGCATTCTAGGGGCCCAAATGTGTGGTAAGGAGTTTGAAATCAAATTCTGTAAAAAATGACCTGTGAAATCCGAAAGGTGCTCTTTGGAATATGGGCCCCTTTGCCCACCTAGGCTGCAAAAAAGTGTCACACATCTGGTATCTCCGTACTCAGGAGCAGGTGGGGAATGTGTTTTGGGGTGTCATTTTACATATACCCATGCTGGGTGAGAGAAATATCTTGGCAAAAGACAACTTTTCCAATTTTTTTATACAAAGTTGGCATTTGACCAAGATATTTCTCTCACCCAGCATGGGTATATGTAAAAAGACACCCCAAAACACATTCCTCAACTTCTCCTGAGTACGGGGATACCAGATGTGTGACACTTTTTTGCAGCCTAGGTGGGCAAAGGGGCCCACATTCCAAAGAGCACCTTTCGGATTTCACAGGTCATTTTTTACTGAATTTGATTTCAAACTCCTTACCACACATTTGGGCCCCTAGAATTCCAGGGCAGTATAACTACCATACAAGTGACCCCATTTTGGAAAGAAGAGACCCCAAGGTATTCGCTGATGGGCATAGTGAGTTCATGGAAGTTTTTATTTTTTGTCACAAGTTAGTGGAATATGAGACTTTGTATGAAAAAAAAAACAAAAAAAAAAAACATAATTTTCCACTAACTTGTGACAAAAAATAAAAAATTCTAGGAACTCGCCATGCCCCTCACGGAATACCTTGGGGTGTCTTCTTTCCAAAATGGGGTCACTTGTGGGGTAGTTATACTGCTCTGGCATTCTAGGGGCCCAAATGTGTGGTAAGGAGTTTGAAATCAAATTCTGTAAAAAATGACCTGTGAAATCCGAAAGGTGCTCTTTGGAATATGGGCCCCTTTGCCCACCTAGGCTGCAAAAAAGTGTCACACATCTGGTATCTCCGTACTCAGGAGAAGGTGGGGAATGTGTTTTGGGGTGTCATTTTATATATACCCATACTGGGTGAGAGAAATATCTTGGCAAAAGACAACTTTTCCCATTTTTTTATACAAAGTTGGCATTTGACCAAGATATTTATCTCACCCAGCATGGGTATATGTAAAAAGACACCCCAAAACACATTCCTCAACTTCTCCTGAGTACGGGGATACCAGAGGTGTGACACTTTTTTGCAGCCTAGGTGGGCAAAGGGGCCCACATTCCAAAGAGCACCTTTCGGATTTCACAGGTCATTTTTTACAGAATTTGATTTCAAACTCCTTACCACACATTTGGGCCCCTAGAATGCCAGGGCAGTATAACTACCCCACAAGTGACCCCATTTTGGAAAGAAGAGACCCCAAGGTATTCGCTGATGGGCATAGTGAGTTCATGTAAGTTTTTATTTTTTGTCACAAGTTAGTGGAATATGAGACTTTGTAAGAAAAAAAATAAAATAAAAAAAAATCATCATTTTCCGCTAACTTGTGACAAAAAATAAAAAGTTCTATGAACTCACTATGCCCATCAGCGAATACCTTAGGGTGTGTACTTTCCGAAATGGGGTCATTTGTGGGGTGTTTGTACTGTCTGGGCATTGTAGAACCTCAGGAAACATGACAGGTGCTCAGAAAGTCAGAGCTGCTTCAAAAAGCGGAAATTCTATGTACCATAGTTTGTAAACGCTATAACTTTTACCCAAACCATTTTTTTTTTACACAAACATTTTTTTTTTATCGAAGACATGTAGAACAATAAATTTAGAGCAAAATTTATATATGGATGTAGTTTTTTTTGCAAAATTTGACAACTGAAAGTGAAAAATGTCATTTTTTTGCAGAAAAATCGTTAAATTTCGATTAATAACAAAAAAAGTAAAAATGTCAGCAGCAAAGAAATACCACCAAATGAAAGCTCTATTAGTAAGAAGAAAAGGAGGTAAAATTCATTTGGGTGGTAAGTTGCATGACCGAGCAATAAATGGTGAAAGTAGTGTAGGTCAGAAGTGTAAAAAGTGGCCTGGTCTTTCAGGGTGTTTAAGCACTGGGGGCTGAAGTGGTTAAATCCAGTTATCGACAGTTTTGGCTTGCTGAGAGTTGGTGGTCGTTTGAATCAAGCCCACCTAGGAATTGCAGAACAAAATCCTCTCATCATCCCCAGCAAACATCATATCACCGTCTTGCTAATCCGACACTACCACGAAAGGGCCGAACCGAGGGCAAATTACGGTCTGCAGGCCTTTGGATTATAGGTATGAAAAAACGTGTGGCCCAAGTACTGCATAAGTGTGTGCACTGTCATAAAGCAAGAGGAAAACAACTACACCAACAAATGGCCGACTTGCCCGTGGATAGACTATGTACAGAGGCGCCTTTCACCTATGTTGGCCTAGATGTCTTTGGGCCATGGATGGTGTCCGCACGCAGGACCTGCGGCGGTCACGCAAACAGTCAGCGTTGGGCTGTACTATTTACTTGCATGAGTGTGCGAGCAGTTCACATAGAGGTGAAAGAATCTATGGACACATCCAGCTATCACGGTCGGCGTGACTATCACATACGTGACACAGAGGGAGGGAAAGAGGAAGGCCCTGCCCAAGTGAGAGGGAAGATGGTGACCCCTGACTCACCTAGCGGCTGGCGCCTGGCTGCCCTGACGTCCCTAGACGGGTTCCTCACCCGTACGCCGATCACGTGCCTAAAGCCCTGGCTTTCCCTAAGCTGAGCCCTAGATAGTGAACAGGGCGGTGGGAACACTAGTCCGCACCACTAGCTCTAAAGGAAAACACCAAGGGGAGGACAGACAACACAGACTCAACATATAATCCCAGGTGGGCGACAACAGGAGACAACAAGAAGTCCAACAGGGATCCGGAGGGAAGCACTCTGGAACGACAACCAGGATTCACAACTCCAGTGGGTCAGTATAGATGTCCAGGCAGGAAGCTCTATAACTGGCAACTAGAGAAGAGTGAGGGGAGAATATAAGGAGGTTGGGAGTGGTCAGACAAGAAACAGCTGAGGAGGAGAAGCTACGGATCCCTGATTGAGACAAAAAGGATAGCAAGGCAAACACAGAAAACAATCACAAAGAAACAACGTGATCTTTAGATATAGAGCGCGCAGCCACCCGCTGCGACCTCCTGACCCCGGGTATAACGGAGTCAGACGTGGCTCTTGATACCCTCGTGACACCAGCCTTATTAATGCCTTAAGACGGTTCTTTGCAATCAGAGGACCAGTAAAACAATTGAGGTCTGACCAGGGAACCAACTTCATCGGAGCCGGTAGAGAACTTAACATCGACACCGAGTCCATTCAAGATCAGTTGGCGGAAAAAGGTTGCACCTGGATTTTCAATCCTCCTCATAGTTCCCACATGGGAGGCTCCTGGGAGAGAATGATCGGCATCTCACGCAACATCTTAAATTCTATGTTGATGGATGTAAACTCGTCTAGACTCACACATGAGACTCTAGTCACACTTCTCGCTGAAGTTTCGGCAATTATCAATTCAAGACCCCTTGTGCCAGTGTCTATGGATCCTGAAACACCAGCCATACTGACTCCGGCTATTCTACTTACCCAAAAAACTGAGAATACGCTAATACCTAGTGGAGAATTTACTCATGCTAACATCTACCAAAAACACTGGAAACGTGTACAAAATCTAGCAGATTACTTCTGGAACAGGTGGCGAAAGGAGTACTTCAGTATTCTTCAAGGAAGAAGAAAATGGCAACACCACAAATCAAACTTGAAGGAAGGAGACCTCGTATTGATGAAAGAGCAACAAACCGAAAAGATTGACTGGCCTATCGGACTAATTTCAAAGGTTTTCCCTAGCAAGGATGGCAAGGTCCGGAAGGTGGAGTTGAAGATCTTCAGGAAAGGCGAGCTTAAAACGTTCTCAAGACCAATCAACGAACTCATTTTAATATTACCCATCGAGAATGTCCCTGCTGGGTGAACAGGACTGTATCTAGCTTCGCAGATCTTCTCCATTCCAAGTTGGAAAACAGGACTAAACTATTGCATTCTAACATGTTCTTTTTACAGGTTGTTTATATTTTATGGACATTCGTCGTAGTGAAAATCCCCGAAGTGAATTTCAGACGGGGAGTGTGCTGTTCTTTCAAATTTTATTCCTGCACTGTATTATTATCTCTTCTTTTACTATGTTGTTTCAATGTATTGTTCTCTGCTGCCATCTGCTGGCCGGAATTCGTATGCTGCACGCCTTGTTCTTGTTAAATGAAGTTTTTCTCTGCTGGGCGTGGTTTTAGCAGCTTTGGTCCTTGTCACTTCCTGTAGCCATTTTTCAGTGCTGCATTCCTTTGTGACTGGAGACACACACCTTGGCTTGTGAAGGCATCAGTTTTTGACCAGCAGTTAGCCCCAGGAAAGACATCCACATGACAGCATCTACTCTGCTACTGCATTCCTGTATTGCATCACCGTATGTCGCTGCATTGGATCAAATAAACCCACGTTTGATTGCATCCTCATGTCTACGTCTGGATCCATCTAACCTGAGCATCTGCCGGTCCGGTCTGCTCCACTGCTTGGATACGAAGGTAGGACAGTCACACAGTCTTTATCAGTTACACCTTCATTCGCCTTCATGTGGGGACAGAACACTGTTTTGTGGCGGAGAATCAGGAGAAAGGAATGGTATTCTTTTTTGTCCCTTGCTGAGTTTGCTTTAACCCCTTAAGGACTCAGCCCAATTTCACCTTAAGGACTTAGCCATTTTTTGCAAATCTGACCAGTGTCACAGTAAGTGCTGATAACTTTAAAACGCTTTGACTTATCCAGGCCATTCTGAGATTGTTTTTTCATTGCATATTGTACTTCATGACACTGGTAAAATGAATTTAAAAAAAAAATCATTTTTATTTATAAAAAAAATACCAAATTTACCAAAAATTTGTAAAGAATTGCAAATTTCCAAGTTTCAATTTCTCTACTTCTATAATACATATTAATACCTCCAAAAATAGTTATTACTTTACATTCTCCATATGTCTACTTCATGTTTGGATCATTTTGGGAATGATATTTTATTTTTTGGGGATGTTACAAGGATTAGAAGTTTAGGGACCAATTTTTAGGGACCAGTTCAGGTCTGAAGTCACTTTGCGAGGCTTACATAATAGAAACCACCCAAAAATTACCCCATTCTATAAACTACACCCCTCAAGGTATTTAAAACTAATTTTACAAACTTTGTTTACCCTTTAGGTGTTCCACAAGAATTAATGGAAAATAGAGATACAATTTAAACATTTCACTTTTTTGGCAGATTTCCCATTTTAATATTTTTTTTCCAGTTACAAAGCAAGGGTTAACAGCCAAACCAAACTCAATATTTATGGCCCTGATTCTGTAGTTTACAGAAACACCCCATATGTGGTCGTAAACTACTGTACGGGCACACGGCAGGGCGCAGAAGGAAAGGAATGCCATATGTTTTTTGGAAAGCAGGTTTCTCTGGACAGTTTTTTTGACACCATGTCCCATTTGAAGCCCCCCTGATGCACCCTTAGAGTAGAAACTCCATAGAAGTGACCCCATCTAAGAAACTACACCCCTCAAGGTATTCAAAACTGATTTTACAAATGTCGTTAACCCTTTAGGTGTTCCACAAGAATTAATGGGAAATAGAGATACAATTTAAACATTTCACTTTTTTGGCAGATTTTCCATTTTAATATTTTTTTTCCAGTTACAAGGCAAGGGTTAACAGCCAAACCAAACTCAATATTTATGGCCCTGATTCTGTAGTTTACAGAAACACCCCATATGTGGTCGAAAACCGCTGTACGGGCACACAGCAGGGCGCAGAAGGAAAGGAATGCCATACGGTTTTTGGAAGGCAGGTTTTGCTGGACTGTTTTTTTTGACAACATGTCCCATTTGAAGCCCCCCTGATGCACCCCTAAAGAAGAAACTCCATAAAAGTGACCCCATATAAGAAACTACACCCCCCAAAATACAAAACTGATTTTACAAACGTTGTTAACCTTTTAGGTGTTCCACAAGAATTAATGGAAAATACAGATACAATTAAAAAATTTCACTTTTTTGGCAGATTTTCCATTTTAATAATTTTTTTTCCAGTTAAAAAGCAAGGGTTAACAGCCAAACCAAACTCAATATTTATGGCCCTGATTCTGTAGTTCACAGAAACACCCCATATGTGGTCGTAAACTACTGTACGGGCAGACGGCAGGGCGCAGAAGGAAAGGAATGCCATACGGTTTTTGGAAGCCAGATTTTGCTGGACTGTTTTTTTTTTACATCATGTCTCATTTGAAGGCCCCCCTGATGCAATCCTAGAGTAGAAACTCCATAAAAGTGACCCCATCTAAGAAACTACACCCCTCAAGGTATTCAAAACAGATTTTACAAACGTCGTTAACCCTTTAGGTGTTCCAAAAGAGTTATTGGCAAATGGAGATGAAATTTCAGAATTTCAATTTTTTGGCAAATTTTCCATTTTAATCCATTTTTCCCAGTAACAAAGCAAGGGTTAACAGCCAAACAAAACTCATTATTTATGGCCCTGATTCTGTAGTTTACAGAAACACCCCATATGTGGTCGTAAACTGCTGTACGGGCACACGGCAGGGCACAGAAGGAAAGGAATGCCATACGGTTTTTGGAAGGCAGATTTTGCTGGACTGTTTTTTTTGACACCATGTCCCATTTGAAGCCCCCCTGATGTGCCCCTAGAGTAGAAACTCCAAAAAAGTGAACCCATTTTAGAAACTACGGGATAGGGTGGCAGTATTGTTGGTACTAGTTTAGGGTACATATGATTTATGGTTGCTCTATATTACACTTTTTGTGAGGAAAGGTAACAAGAAATAGCTGTTTTGGCACCGTTTTTATTTTTTGTTATTTACAACATTCATCTGACAGGTTAGATCATGTGATATTTTTATAGACCAGGTTGTCACGGATGCGGCGATACCTAATATGTATACTTTTTTTTATTTATGTAAGGTTTTACACAATGATTTCTTTTTTTAAACAAAAAAAATCATGTTTTAGTGTTTCCATAGTCTGAGAGCCATAATTTTTTCAGTTTTTGGGAGATTACCTTCGGTAGGGTATGATTTTTTTCGGGATGAGATGACGGTTTTATTGGCACTATTTTGGGGTGCTTGTGACTTTTTGATCGCTTGCTATTACACTTTTTGTGATGTAAGGTGACAAAAATGGTTTATTTAGCACAGTTTTTATTTTACATTTTTTACGGTGTTCATCTGAGGGGTTAGGTCATGTGATATTTTTATAGAGCCGGTCGATACGGACGCGGCAATACCTAATATGTATACTTATTTATTTATTTATGTAAGTTTTTCACAATGATATAATTTTTTAAACAAAATTAAAATCATGTTTTAGTGTCTTTATATTCTGAGAGCCATAGTTTTTTCAGGTTTTGGGAGATTATCTTAGGTAAAGTCTCATTTTTTGCGGGATGAGATGATGGTTTGATTGGCACTATTTTGGGGAGCATATGTCTTTTTGATTGCTTGCTATTACACTTTTTGTGATGTAAGGTGACAAAAAATGGTTTATTCAGCACAGTTTTTTTTTTAGTTTTTTTTACGGTGTTCATCTGAGGGGTTAGGTCATGTGATATTTTTATATAGCCGGTTGATACGGGCGCGGCAATACCTAATATGTATACTTTTTTTATTTATGTAAGTTTTACACAATAACAGCTTTTTTAAAACAAAAAAAAAATATGTTTTAGTGTCTCCATATTCTGAGCCATAGTTTTTTTTTTTTTTAAGCGATTGTCTCAGGTAGGGGCTCATTTTTTGCGGGATGAGGTGACGGTTAGTTTGGTACTATTTTGGTGGGAAAACGTCTTTTTGATCGCTTGCTGTTGTACTTTTTGTGATGTAAGGTGACAAAAAAAATTGTTTATTTAGCACAGTTTTTATTTTCTATTTTTTACGGTGTTCATCTGAGGGGTTAGGTCATGTGATATGTTTATAGAGCCGGTCGATACGGATGCGGTGATACCTAATATGTCTAGTTTTTTTTTACTTTATTTGGGGAAAATTACGTTTTTGTTTATTTTTACTTGAAACTTTAAATTTTTGGGGGGAAAACTTTATTTTTTCAACTTTTTTTTACTTTATTTTTTGTCCCACTTTGGGACTTCAACCTTTGGGGGTCTAATCCCTTTTTCAATGCATTCCAATACTTCTGTATTAGAATGAATTGGCTGTATGAGTAATACTGTGTGTATTTTTAATACAGCTTTTGGCCTGTGAGATCCAGGGGGCTGGATCTCACAGGCTCGTCACCGGAAGGCAGAGCAGATGCCTGAGGAAGGCATCGCGCTGCCTTCCATGCCATCGGGTCCCCCTTACCGCCGCATGGGGACCCGATGGCACCGCCGCCCGCCTCCGGCCGGATAAGGTAATACCGCAAACCGTAGGTCTGAATTGACCTGCGGTTTGAGGTGATCGCCGATGCGGGGGGGTCACATGACCCCCCGGCGTTGTGACAGGATGTCCGCTGAATGATTTCAGTGGACATCCTGTTCCGATTAACCCCCGCCACGCCGCAATGTAATTTTAAAGTTAGGACGTACAGGTCCGCCCTGGGTCCATAAGGACTCGGCAAACATGGCGTACCGGTACGTCCTAAGTCCTTAAGGGCTTAAATAACAGTCGACAGGAGTCCTCTGATAAGTCACCATTTTTTGGTGCATATGGGTTTCATCCGCAGTTTGGGACATTCTCTGGAGAGGGGTCTTCTGGTTTACCTGATGAGGAGAGATTTTCCTCGTCTTTGTCATTTATTTGGCAAAAGATTCAGGGTAATCTGAAGAGGATGAGTGAGAGATATAAGCGTGTGGCGGATTAGAGACGTGTGCCTGGTCCGGAACTGAATGTGGGTGATCTGGTGTGGTTGTCTACCAAGAATATCAAACTGAAGGTTCCTTCCTGGAAGTTGGGTCCTAAGTTTATTGGGCCTTACAAGATCTTGTCCGTCATCAATCCCGTTGCCTTCCGTCTTGATCTTCCTCAGTCTTGGAAGATCCATAATGTTTTTCACAAGTCCCTATTAAAACCTTTTGTCCAACCCACTGTACCCTCCTCTTTGCCTCCTCCTCCGATTTTTGTTGATGGTAATCTTGAATTTCAGATCTCTAGGATTGTGGATTCTCGCATTATCCGCGGTTCTCTTCAGTACCTCATTCATTGGGAGGGTTATGTCCTGAGGAGCTGATGTGGGTCCCAGTGGCGGACATTAAGGCCACTTGTCTCATCAGGGCTTTCCATAGGTCTCATCCTGAGAAGGTGGGCTCTGAGTGTCCGGAGTCCACCCGTAGAGGGAGAGGTACTGTTACCGCCAGTTCTGTAAGAAGGTCTGGCAGACGTTCTTCTGTACCTCTTGCATGATGTTCTTTGTTTTGGTTTCACTTTGTCATCTCCTTTCCTTCTGCCAGGTGTCACTTATTTAGAGTAATCGTCTTCCTTTATATTCCCTCCCATACTGTCTCACTTTGCGGTTTATACTACTTCCTGGATGAAGTGTTCACTGCTGGAGGTTGCTGCTGCTGTTTGCTCAGATAAGTCTTACTTTATTGTGTTTCCTTGCTGGATTGATTCTAGATGACCCTGACTCCATCCGTATTAAGTGCAGGGAGCCGGTGGTCGTGTCTCCTCACTATTATAGGGTTTTCAGGTGTCACACAGTCTTAGGTATGTGGGCATGCAATCGTCTACCATTGATACCCTTGCATGTGCATAGCAGTCAAGGAGAGCTTTTAGGGTTTATTTATAAGTTCCAGCTATCTGCAACTTCACCCGTGACACCTACATTGGTTCAGACCGTGTGAGATACACCCTTTACATACTGTCGTTCTATTCCACTATTAATTAAACACCCATTTAGGGCATGATCCTAAATTAGAAAAATATGGGACGTGGCCCAGGTCGTGGTGTTGCTGGTGGAACTCCTGTTGCAGGGAGAGGACGTGGTCGATCTGTGCCAGCTACACGCACAAGTGAAACCCCTTCCTCATGTGCGAGTAGGCGACAAAACCTGCAGCGGTATTTGGTTGGGCCTAATGCTGCTCTACGAATGGTGAGGCCAGAACAAGTACAGGCGATAGTAGATTGGGTTTCTGACAGTGGATCCACTTCCTTCACATTGTCTCCCACCCAGTCTCCTGCTGAAAGACCACAGTTGGCACCTGCAGCCGATGTCCATCAGTCTTTCACCTCACCCCCTTGCAAATCAGCCAAGCAGTCTGAGCCCCAAGTCATGCTGCAGTCTCTTCTGCTTGTTGATGACTCTGTTAGCAGGGTTTCCCAGGGCCATCCACCTAGCCCTGCCCCAGAAGTGGAAGAGATTGAGTGCACCGATGCCCAACCACTTATCTTTCAAGATGAGTACATGGGAGGACCATCGCAGCATGTCTCGGATGATGACGAAACACAGGTGCCAACTGCTGGGGCTTTCGAAAGTGTGCAGACCGACAAGGAAGGCAGGGGTGAAGACTGGGTGGAAGATGATGTGGAGGACGATGAGGTCCTCGACCCCACATAGAATCAAGGTCATGCGAGTGACCTATGTAGTTCGGAGGAAGAGGCGGTGGTCGCACAGAGCCACCAGCACAGCAGAAGAGGGAGCAGGGTGCAAAAGCGGAGCGGCCGTCTTCTAGACAGTACGCCTCCTACTGCCCACTAGTGATGAGCGGCAGGGGCAATATTAGAATCTGCGCTATTTCGCCATATATTCGAGAATTCGTGATCTCCAGGCATTATTTTCTTGATTACGAAAATTCGCATAAAATTCACATGGACTGGTATTTTGAAAAAAATCGAATATTCGCGATTACGAATAAATTTTGGGATATTCTAAATATTCGCAAATTCTCAAAGTGCCGATATTCGCGATTAAAATTCGCAATTTGAATTTTCGTGATCAACATTACTGCCCACCGTAGCAAGGGACCGAGCACGTAAGAGCCAGCTTCAAGGAGTTCCCTGGCGTGGCAGTTCTTCAGACAATGTGCTGACGACAAGACACGAGTGGTTTGCACGCTGTGCAATCAGAGCCTGAAGCGAGGCATAAACGTTCTCAACCTGAGCACAACCTGCATGACCAGGCATTTAAGTGCAAAGCACGAACTGCAGTGGAGTACACACCTCAAAAACCAAGAAAGGTCTCTGTCTCCTGCTTCCTCTTCTGCTGGTGTCTCGGCCTCTTCATCCACCTCTGGAGTGACAGTGCCACCTGCCACCCCCCAAACAGAGGATCTGCCAGCAACACCAACACCTGGGTCACCAAGCATCTCCACAATGTCCCACGGAAGCGTTCAGCTCTCCATATCCCAAACGCTGGAGAGGAAGAGGAAGTACCCCCTACCCACCCGCGATTCCTAGCCCTGAATGCCAGCATTTCTAAATTACTGGCCTTTGAAATGCTGTCATTCCGTCTGGTGGAGACAGATAGTTTTAAAGGCCTTATGGCGGTGGCTGTCCCACAGTACGTCGTGCCCAGCCACCACTACTTTTCAAGATGAGCCATCCCTTTCCTTCACAACCAAGTAGGGGACAAAATCAGGTGTACACTGCGCAACGCCATCTGTGGCAAGGTGCACCTGACTACGGATACGTGGACCAGTAAGCACGGTCAGGGCCGTTATATCTCCATAACAGCACACTAGGTAAATGCAGTGGCGGCTAGGTCTGAGGCAGATAGCAGTTTGGCGCATCTCCTTCCGCCACCGAGGATTGCAGGGCGCCTCAGTTTGCCTCCTGTTGCTTCCTCATCCTACTCTGCTTCCTCATCCTCTACCAGCTCCTCATCTGGTCAGTGTAACACCTTCACCACCAACTTCAGCACAGCCAGGGGTAAAGGACAGCAGGCAGTTTTAAAACTTATCTGTTTGGGGGACAAACCCCACACCGCGCAGGAGCTGTGGACGGGCCTTGAACAACAGACCGATGACTGGTTTGTGCCAGTCAGCCTCAAGCCCGGCCTGGTGGTGTGCGATAATGGGCGAAATCTCGTAGCTGTTTGGGACTAGCCGGTTTGACGCACATCCCTTGCCTGGCTCATGTGCTGAATTTGGTGGTGCAGAGATTCCTTAAAAATTACCCCGATATGTCAGAGCTGCTGCATAAAGTGCGGGCCGTCTGTGCGCGCTTTCGGTGTTCTTACCCTGCTGCTGCTCGCCTGTCAGCGCTGCAGCGTAACTTCGGCCTTCCCGCTCCCCGCTTCATATGCGACGTGCCCACAAGGTGGAACTCCACCTTGCACATGCTGGCCAGACTGTGTGAGCAGCAGCAGGCGATAGTGGAGTTTCAGCTGCAGCACGCATGGGTGAGTCGTTCGGCGGAACAACACCACTTCACCACCAATGACTGGGCCTCCATGCGAGACCTGTGTTCTTTGTTGCGCTGTTTCGAGTACTCCACCAACATGGCCAGTGCCGATGACGCCGTTCTCAGCGTTACTATCCCACTTCTATGCCTCCTTGAAAAAACGCTCCTGGCAATGATGGAAGAGAATGAGGCACAGGAGGAGGAGGAGGAGGAGGAAGAGGGATCATTTTGTAGGGTTTCCGGCCAGTCATTCCCAAGTGGCTCCGAGGGTGGATTCCTGCACCCACAAACCCAAGGTACACAATTGTCCAGCCAGGCCACAGTTCTGGAGGATGACAAGGTGGTGGATGTGGAGGAGGAGATGGAGGAACCATGTTCACAGCAGGGTGGCACCCAGACCAGCTCATGGCCATTACTGGTGCATGGATGGGGGGATAAAGAGGACACAGACGATACACATCCCACAGAGGACAGCTTTTCGTTGCCTCTGGGCAGCCTGGCACACATGAGCGATTACATGCTGCAGTGTCTCCGCAACGACCGCCGAGTTGCCCACATTCTAACTTGTGCTGATTACTGCGTGGCCACGCTGCTGGATCCCCGTTACAAGGACAATGTACCATCCTTAATTTTGTCATTGGAGCGTGATCGTAAGATGTGCGAGTACAAGCGCACGCTGGTAGACGCACTGCTGGTAGACGCACTGCTGGTGGCATTCCCACCTGACAGCGGGGGCACAGTGGAAGCACAAGGCGAAGGCAGAGGACAAGGAAAAGGTCGCCATGGCAGCTGGGGCACCGCCAGCACCTCAGAAGGCAGGGTTAGCATGGCCGAAATGTGGAAAAGCTTTTTCAGCACGCCACAACAACCAGCACCACTAGCTGATATGGAACGTCTTAGCAGGAGGCAGCATTTCACCAACATGGTGGAGCAGTATGTGTGCACACGCCTACACGTACTGAATGACGGGTCTGCCCCCTTCAACTTCTGGGTCTCCAAATTGGGCACATGGCCTGAGCTTGCCCTTTATGCCTTGGAGGTGCTGGCCTGCCCTGCAGTCAGTGTATTATCTAAACGTGTGTTTAGCACTAGTGATGAGCGGCAGGTGCCATATTCGATTTCGACGAAATTCGCGAATATTCGATAGAATATTCGTTTAATATTCGTCGAAATCGAATAATCGTCATTATTATAATATCTCGATTTATTAAGCGATTTTTAAAGAATCGCGATTGCGATTTTAACTTAAGGCTACTTTACTATTGGTTTGATATCTAGAATTAGCGAAGATGACGAATATAACGAATGTATTCGTCATATTCCTCAAAACGAAGATAACGAAATATTCTCCATCTTCGTTTTAGTTAACTATTCGTCATCTTCGCTAATTCTAGCAATCAAATAGGAAAGTTGACTATAGAGACAGCTAAGTTTAATTCGCTATGCGATTTTATCACTTTTTTTTTTTTTTTTAACCCCTTAAGGACGCAGGGCGTATCGGTACGCCCTATTTCCCGAGTCCTTAAGGACTCAGGGCGTACCGGTACGTCCTAACTTGAACTCAGTATTCCGGCGCCCGAGGGGTTAAACGGAACGGGATTTCGGCTGAAATCCTTCAGCCGGCATCCTGTGACAATGCCAGGGGGGGTCATGTGACCCCCCCCGTGTCGGCGATCGCAGCAAACCGCAGGTCAATTCAGACCTGCGGTTTGCTGCGCTTTTTGCAGTTTCTGATGCCTGCGGTCCCTGACCGCGGGGATCAGAAACTTTTGAGTGCCTATAATCAATATTTTTCACCCCCCCCTGCACCCCTGCACGATTTTATGCCGGCGGGTGGTGCGGGGGGGGGGTGTCGCATGCGGTGGGGGCGGTGCGGGAGGCGGGCGGTGCGGCAGGCAGGATCGCGATCCCCCGCCCGCCTCCCCATGAATGATCGTGGGCTTCTAGTGGTTATACCAGGGTGCCAGCACATTGCTGGCACCCTGGTATAAACGGCTGACATCTGTGCAGATGTCAGCCGTTTAACCCTTTCCATACCGCGGTCCGTACGGACCGCTGTATGGAAAAAGTTAACTGTCGTCGGTCAGGGAGCTCCCTCCCTCTCCATCGGGGGGCTGCTGTGCCTTTGCAGCCCCCCGATGGAGAGGGAGAGAGCCCCCAGAGAGCCCCCCTCAGCCCTGTGCTTACCCTTCCCCGTCTGCGAAGTTCTGAGCAGACGGGGAGGGTTCCCATGGCAACAGGACGCCTGCTCAGGCGTCCTGCTGTCCATGGTGCTGAACAGATCTGTGCTAAAAGCATAGATCTGTTCAGTGTAAGTAAAATACAGTACAGAACAATATATATTGTACTGTACTGTATTATACAGACATCAGACCCACTGGATCTTCCAGAACCAAGTGGGTCTAGGTCAAAAAAAAAGTTAAAAAAAGTGAAAAAAGTTAAGATAAAAAAAAACATTCATCACTGAATAAAAATTAAAAAAATGAAATACACTACACATATTAGGTATCGCCGCGTCCGTAACGACCTGATCTATAAAACGGTCATGTTACTTTCCCCGCACGGTGAACACCATAAAAAAAAAAAAAAAAAAACTATGAGAAAATTGAAATTTTGCCCACCTTACTTCCCAAAAAAGGTAATAAAAGTGATCAAAAAAGTCACATGTACGCCAAAATAGTACCAATCAAACCTTCATCTCATCCCGCAAAAATCATACCTTACCCAAGATAATCGCCCAAAAACTGAAAAAACTATGGCTCTCAGACTAAAGAAACACTAAAACATGATTTTTTTTGTTTCAAAAATGAAATCATTGTGTAAAACTTACATAAATAAAAATAAAGTATACATATTAGGTATCGCCGCGTCCGTATCGACCGGCTCTATAAGAATATCACATGATCTAACTACTCAGGTGACCACCGTAAAAAATAAAAAATAAAAACGGTGTAAAAAAAGCCATTTTTTGTCATCTTACGTCACAAAAAGTGTAATAACAAGCGATCAAAAAGTCATATGCACCCCAAAATAGTGCCAATTAAACCGTCATATCATCCCGCAAAAAATGAGACCCTACTCAAGATAATCACCCAAAAACTGAAAAAACTATGGCTCTTAGACTATGGAGACACTAAAACTTTTTTTGGTTTTAAAAATTAAGTTATTGTATAAAACTTACATAAATAAAAAAAAGGTATACATATTAGGTATCGCCGCGTCCGTGACAACCTGCTCTATAAAATTACCACATGATCTAACCTGTCAGATGAATGTTGTAAATAACAAAAAAAAAAAAACGTGCCAAAAAAGCTATTTCTTGTTACCTTGCCGCACAAAAAGTGTAATATAGAGCAACCAAAAATCATATGTACCCTAAACTAGTACCAACAAAGCTGCCACCTTATTCCGTACTTTCTAAAATGGGGTCACTTTTTTGGAGTTTCTACTCTAGGGGTGCATCAGGGGGGCTTCAAATGGGACATGGTGTCAAAAAAACCAGTCCAGCAAAACCTGCCTTCCAAAAACCGTATGGCATTTCTTTTCCTTCTGCGCCCTGCTGTGTGCCCGTACAGCGGTTTACGAACACATATTAGGTGTTTCTGTAAACTACAGAATCAGGGCCATAAATAATGAGTTTTGTTTGGCTGTTAACCCTTGCTTTGTTACTGGAAAAAAAATATTAAAATGGAAAATCTGCCAAAAAAGTGAAATTTTGAAATTGTATCTCTATTTTCCATTAAATCTTGTGCAACACCTAAAGGGTTAACAAAGTTTGTAAAATCAGTTTTGAATACCTTGAGGGGTGTAGTTTCTTAGATGGGGTCACTTTTATGGAGTTTCTACTCTAGGGGTGCATCAGGGGGGCTTCAAATGGGACATGGTGTCAAAAAAACAGTCCAGCAAAATCTGGCTTCCAAAAACCATACGGCGCACCTTTCACTCTACGCCCCGCTGTGTGGCCGTACAGTAGTTTACGGCCACATATGGGGTGTTTCTGTAAACGGCAGTGTCAGGGCAATAAAGATACAGTCTTGTTTGGCTGTTAACCCTTGCTTTGTTAGTGGAAAAAATGGGTTAAAATGGAAAATTAGGCAAAAAAATGAAATTCTCAAATTTCATCCCCATTTGCCAATAACTCTTGTGCAACACCTAAAGGGTTAACAAAGTTTGTAAAATCAGTTTTGAATACCTTGAGGGGTGTAGTTTCTTAAATGGGGTCACTTTTATGGAGTTTCTACTCTAGGGGTGCATCAGGGGGGCTTCAAATGGGACATGGTGTCAAAAAAACAGTCCAGCAAAATCTGGCTTCCAAAAACCATACGGCGCACCTTTCACTCTACGCCCCGCTGTGTGGCCGTACAGTAGTTTACGGCCACATATGGGGTGTTTCTGTAAACGGCAGAGTCAGGGCAATAAAGATACAGTCTTGTTTAGCTGTTAACCCTTGCTTTGTTAGTGGAAAAAATGGGTTAAAATGGAAAATTAGGCAAAAAAATGAAATTCTCAAATTTCATCCTCATTTGCCAATAACTCTTGTGCAATACCTAAAGGGTTAACGAAGCTTGTAAAATCAGTTTTGAATACCTTGAGGGGTGTAGTTTATAGAATGGGGTCGTTTTTGGGCAGTTTCTATTATGTAAGCCTTGCAAAGTGACTTCAGACCTGTAGTGGTCCCTAAAAATTTGGTTTTTGTAAATTTCTGAAAAATTTCAAGATTTGCTTCTAAACTTCTAAGCCTTATAACATCCCCAAAAAATAAAATATCAATCCCAAAATGCTACAAACATGAAGTAGACATATGGGGAATGTAAAGTCATCAAAATTTTTGGGGTATTACTATGTATTACAGAAGTAGAGAAACTGAAACTTTGAAATTTGCAAATTTTTCAAAATTTTTGGTAAATATGGTATTTTTTTATGCAAAAAAATTAACTTTTTTGACCAAATTTTAGCAGTGTCATGAAGTACAATATGCGACGAAAAAACAATCTTAGAACGGCCTGGATAAGTCAAAGCGTTTTAAAGTTATCAGCACTTAAAGTGACACTGGTCAGATTTGCAAAAAATGGCCAAGTCCTTAAGGTGAAATAGGGCTAAGTCCTTAAGGGGTTAAACAAATTGAATAGTTAACTACTTCATTATTATAATGATTATATTTATAAAAAAAAGTGATATAATCGCATAGCGAATTAAATTTAGCTGTCTCTATAGTAAACTTTCCTATATGATTGCTAGAATTAGCGAGGTTGTTGAATAGATAGCTAAAACGAAGATGCAGAATACTTCGTTATCTTCGTTTTGTGGAATATGACGAATACATTCGTCATATTCGCTAATTCTACCAAGCCAACCATAGTAAACCACTGAAACCAGGTCCAAGTTGCAGCGCTGTTAAAATCGAAAATCGATTATCAAAACTTGAAATAATCGAATTGCGATTTTACACGTAATTCTCAAATCCGACAGTACATTCTAGTATATGGAGACGTTCCCATGGTGATGGGGACGCTCCATGAGCACGGAAGTCGGCAGAAGCGGCAACGGGCAATGACTGGAGCAGCCAGGAAGACAGGAATACAAAGGACAGGCAAGAGCAACTTTAGGAAGTAGGAAAGAAAAAAATATAACAATAAAAAAAAAAAAAAAAAAATCGAATATTCGAAATATCGAATTTATATCACCATATTCGAAATATTCGCGAATTAACGAAGTGCCGATATTCGCTAAAAAAATTTGATATTCGAATATTCGCGCCCAACGCTATTTAGCACGGCAGGGGGCATCATCACAGACAAGCGCAGCCGCCTGTCCACAGCCAATGTGGACAAGCTCACGTTCATTAAAATGAACCAGAAATGGATCCCGCAGGACTTGTCCGTACCTTGTCCAGAATAGACATGTATACCGGCACTAACCAGCCATTGTTATACTGCAGCGCAATTGCTCATGTTTGTATTTTGGATACTTCACACTCTTTTGGAGTGTACCTTAATTTTAAAAAATTTAATTAAAACCAAAAACCTGTGTTGGCTATCTCGTCCTCCTCCACCGCCGCTTCCACCTACTCTGCTACGTCCACCGCCTCCTCAAACTCCTACTCCATATGGAACTCCACCTTATAAATCAAATTATTTTTTTTGTACATATTTTATTTTATATCATTTCACTTATTTGTCATTTACATTTTCGTGTGAAATTCACCAATTTTTGGGTGTATAGTACCACTGCTATACCTAGTAGGTCGGTTAAAAAAAAAATTGTCATTAACATTTTCTGGTGAATTTAACCAATTTTTGGGTGTATAGTACCACTGCTATACCTAGTAGGCCGGTTAAAAAAAAAAAATTGTCATTAACATTTTCTGGTGAATTTAACCAATTTTTGGGTGTATAGTACCACTTCTATACCTATTAGACCGGTAAAATAAATTAAAAAAATTATCTGTTACATTTTCTGGTGAAATTAATGAATTTTTGGGTGTATAGTACCACTGCTATACCTAGTAGGCCGGTTAAAAAATTAATAAAAATTGTCATTAACATTTTCGGGTGAAATTCACTCATTTTTGGGTGTATAGTACCACTGCTATACCTAGTAGGCCGGTTAAAAAAAAATAATAATTGTCATTTACATTTTCGGGTGAAATTCACCAATTTTTGGGTGTATAGTACCACTGCTATACCTAGTAGGCCGGTTAAAAAAAAATAATAATTGTCATTTACATTTTCGGGTGAAATTCACCAATTTTTGGGTGTATAGTACCACTGCTATACCTAGTAGTCCGGTTAACAAAAAAAAAAAATTTGTCAGTTACATTTTCAGTTGAAATTCAACAATTTTGGGGTGTGAAGTATCACTGCTATACCTAGTAGACAGGTTAAACAATAAAAAAATTTGTCTGTCACATTTTATGGTGAAATTCAACAATTTTTGGGTTTTATGTACCACTGCTATCCCTAGTAGGCCAGTTAAAATAAAAAAAAAACATTTGTCAGTTACATTTTATGGTCAAATTCACAAATTTTTGGGTGTAATATACCCCTCCTCTACCTAGTTGACAGCTTCATAAATTTCAATAATTTTTATTTTACATTTTCGGGTGACAATAAACAATTGTTTTCTGTCATAGACCCCTGCTCTACCAAGTAGACAGGTTAATTAATTTCTGTAATTTTTCTGTTAAATTCTTGGGTTGACATTATACAATTTTAGACGTGAATAAACTCCTGCTCTGCTAGGTGACAGGGAATACAATTTCTGAAATGCTTCTTTAATTGATGCGTGCCACCTCCTTTGATTCAATGCTTAAACTTAACCCCATCACGACTGCAATCTGTATATATACGTGATAGTTGCACATGCCCCGTGCAGCTACCACGTATATAAACGTTCTGGCAGCTCTTTAATCCAAGCGCTGCAAAGCGCTTGGATTAAAGCTTCTGTCCCTGCCCTGCTGCTGTCACGGACAGCATACAGTACAGTAATGCCAGCAAGGGACCAATCAGAGTGGCCCCTTGCCGGCAATCGATCCGATTGGTCCGATCTGTGCAGACTAACCAATCGGATCGAGGCAGTGTTAAAATGCCGGTTTCAGGCTTTGATCTGCGCTCTGCAGATAAGAGCCTGAAATCAGGTAATGTGTCCTGAAGCCCCCGATCTGTGCCCCCTACTTGAAGCCCCCGATCTGTGCCTCCTTCTTGAAGCCCCCGATCTGTGCCCCCTTCTTGAAGCCCCCGATCTGTGCCCCCTTCTTGTCCTTGTCCTTCTTCTTATCCTGCCCCCGATGCGGTCCGCCCCCTCCTGCCCTGATCTGTAATTTGTAAAATGCTGACCCCCCCTCCCCCCTTTCCAGCGCTGCCCCCGATCGGTCCCCCTTCTGTGTGTGATGGCGGCGGCTCCATTCCTGAGCCGCCGCCATCAGCAGCGTGTGTCAGCTCTATGCTGACACTGCTGTAACCCCATAGATGCCGCAGTAGCGGCATCCATGGGGTTAATAGAGGGAGGGGGCTCCCTCTCTCAACCATCAGGGCTGCTGCGATCGCAGCGCCCGATGGTTCCCATGGCAACCGGACACTTTGCAAAGGCGTCCGGTTTCCATGGCATAGGCGTCCGGTGCTGCCACCTACAGGGCATCTGATTGTATTATACTTTGCAATGCAAGAGCATTGCAAAGTATAGTACAACCATCAGCCCCACTGGATCTTCAAGATCCAAGAGGGAACTGATAAAAAAAAAGTGAAAATAATAAAAGTAAAAATAAATAAATAAAAATGTAAAAAATAAATTGCCTTTTCCTATAAAAAAAAACAAAAACAAAACAAAAAACACACATTAGGTGTCACCGCGTCCGTAACGACCATCTCTATAAATATATCACATCATCAACCCCGTCCAATAAACACCATAAAAAATAAAATATAAAAACGGTGTAAAAAAATAAGCCATTTTTGTCACCTTACATCACAAAAAGTGCAACACCAAGCGATCAAAAAGGCGTATATACCCCAAAATAGTACCAATCAAACTGTTACCTCAGCCCGCAAAAAATGAGCTCATATTTAAGACAATCGCCCAAAAAATAAAAAAGCTATGGCTCTCAGACTATGGAGACACTAAAACATAATTTTTTTGGTTTCAGAAATGCTATTATTGTGTAAAACTTAAATAAATAAGAAAAAGTATACATATTGGGTATTGCCACGTCCGTAACAATCTGCTCTATAAAACTGTCACATGACCTAACCCCTCAGATGAACGCTGTAAAAAAAAAAAAAAAATGCTCCAAAACAGCCAATTTTTTGGCCACCTTGCCCCATAAAGTGTAATAATTAGAGATGGGACGGGGGATTCGTCGAATCCACAAATCCCTCGAATCTTGCTGGATTCGTGGGATTCGTGGACTCGAATCCCGACGTAATTTGCCTGAAACGAATCCGGTGGGAGGGACTGGGAGGCGGAGCTGGGGGCCGGTGCATTCACTGTGCTCCGGCCCCTCCGCTCCAGTAGTTATAAAATGTGTAATTGTGATTAATAATCATGCTGCCCCCTCTGTCTGTAGTATTACATGATTCAATAAATCTTACTTACAGGGCTACTGTTATCGTAACAAGCCGGCCGGGCAGACGAGCGGCAGCGTCACTGACTGACGTCACCTGCCTGAGCCGCCTGCTTCATTCATAAAGCAGGCGGCTCAGGCAGGTGACGTCAGTCAGTGACGCTGCCGCTCGTCTGCCCGGCCGGCCTGTTACGATAGCAGTAGCCCTGTAAGTAAGATTTATTGAATCATGTAATACTACAGACAGAGGGGGCAGCATGATTATTAATCACAATTACACATTTTATAACTACTGGAGCGGCAATGGGGGGGGGGGTCTGTGGATGACACTGTTAAGGGGTGGGGGGGGGGTCTGTGGATGGCACTGTTATAGGGTGGGGGGGTCTGTGGATGGCACTGTTATAGGGTGGGGGGGTCTGTGGATGGCACTGTTATAGGGTAGGGGGGTTCTGTGGATGGCACTGTTATAGGGTGGGGGGTCTGTAGATGGCACTGTTATAGGATGGGGGGGTCTGTGGATGGCACTGTTATAGGATGGGGGGGTCTGTGGATGGCACTGTTATAGGATGGGGGGTCTGTGGATGGCACTGTTATGGGGTGGGGGGTCTGTGGATGGCACTGTTATGGGGTGGGGGGGGGTCTGTGGATGGCACTGTTATAGGATGGGGGGGTCTGTGGATGGCACTGTTATGGGGTGGGGGGGTCTGTGGATGGCACTGTTATGGGGTGGGGGGGTATGTGGATGGCACTGTTATAGGATGGGGGGGTCTGTGGATGGCACTGTTATAGGATGGGGGGGTCTGTGGATGGCACTGTTATAGGATGGGGGGGTCTGTGGATGGCACTGTTATAGGATGGGGGGGTCTGTGGATGGCACTGTTATGGGGTGGGGGGGTCTGTGGATGGCACTGTTATGGGGTGGGGGGATCTGTGAATGCCAGGGGGAGAGGTGAGAGGCACTATGATACTACTGGCACATTGGGGGGAGGCACTATGATACGGGCATATTATGGGGGGAGATGGCACTATGATACGGGCACATTTATTGAATCATGTAATACTACAGACAGAGGGGGCAGCATGATTATTAATCACAATTACACATTTTATAACTACTGGAGCGGCAATGGGGGGGGGGGGTCTGTAGATGACACTGTTAAGGGGTGGGGGGTGGGTCTGTGGGTGGCACTGTTATAGGGTGGGGGGTTTGTGGATGGCACTGTTATAGGATGGGGGAGTCTGTGGATGGCACTGTTATAGGGTGGGGGGGTTCTGTGGATGGCACTGTTATGGGGTGGGGGGTCTGTGGATGGCACTGTTATAGGGTGGGGGGGTCTGTGGATGGCACTGTTATGGGGTGGGGGGGTCTGTGGATGGCACTGTTATGGGGTGGGGGGGTCTGTTGATGGCACTGTTATGGGGTGGGGGGGGGGGTCTGTGGATGGCACTGTTATAGGATGGGGGGGTCTGTGGATGGCACTGTTATGGGGTGGGGGGGTCTGTGGATGGCACTGTTATGGGGTGGGGGGGTCTGTGGATGGCACTGTTATGGGGTGGGGGGGTCTGTGGATGGCACTGTTATAGGATGGGGGGGTCTGTGGATGTCACTGTTATAGGATGGGGGGTCTGTGGATGGCACTGTTATAGGATGGGGGGTCTGTGGATGGCACTGTTATGGGGTGGGGGGGTCTGTGGATGGCACTGTTATGGGGTGGGGGGGATCTGTGAATGCCAGGGGGAGAGGTGAGAGGCACTATGATACTACTGGCACATTGGGGGGAGGCACTATGATACGGGCACATTATGGGGGGAGATGGCACTATGATACGGGCACATTATGGGGGGAGATGGCACTATGATACGGGCACATTATGGGGGGAGATGGCACTATGATACGGGCACATTATGGGGGGAGATGGCACTATGATACGGGCACATTGGGGGGGAGATGGCACTATGATACCGGCACATAGGGGGGGAGGAGAGAGGCACTCCGCACTTGATACTGGCACATGATTAGGGGGGCATCTATGGGGACACTTACTGGCACATTATTGGGTGGCACTGTGGGGCCACTTCTTATTGGCACATTATTGGGGGGCACTATGGGGGCATCTACTGAGGCCACATAGAAGGGGTATTTTATATGGGGGGCTCTGTGTGGTACTAGTATTATCAGGGGTATTATCTGTTTCTGCAGTATAGTATTGGGGAGCACAGCGGAACAGTATTGGGGGTGTTAGGATGATTTGTCCAGAAGATGGGAGGATGATGGAAAAGTAGTAAACTAAGATTTTTTTTTTTTGTCAAGCTGCAGAGACGAAAAATGGCTGAAAACTGGTGGTCTGGTCTGAAGGTCTGAAAGGAGAAGATGAGGAAAGAGAACATCTACATCAAAGAGACATCACTGGATGTAAGAGGTATGTGGCTGTATTACCCTGTATGTTCTGTAGTGATAGGAGCAGGGGTCATCGCGGTCATATAGGGTGCGACCGTGACTGGGAGGTGGAGGTTCAGACAAACTGGCGCGGTCTGACTTTGTTTCTTACACCGTGCGTTCACACAATTATGTACAGGATTCGTAGGATTCGAGATTCGAAAGATTCGATATATTCGAGAACCTTTTCGGATTCGGATTCGGATTCGGATTCGAAAAAAATTGGATTCGTCCCACCTCTAGTAATAATGAATGATCAAAAAATCATATGTACCCAAAAATGGTACCAATAAAAACCTCAACTCTTTCTGCAAAAAACAAGGCCCTGCATAAGGCGATCGGTAGAAAAATAAAAAACATATGGCGTTCAGAAAACCAATCCAGCAAAATCTGCCTTCCAAAAACCATATGGCGTTCCTTTCCTTCTGCTCCCTGCCGTGCGCCCTTACATCAGTTTACGACCACATGTGGGGTGTTTCTGTAAACCGCAGAATCAGAGTAATAAATATTGAGTTTTGTTTGGCTGTTAACCCTTAATGTGTTAAAGAAATAAATGTAATAAAATAGAAAATCTGCTAAAAAAGTTTAATTTTTTAATTTCATCTCCATTTTCCTTTAATTCTTGTGGAACACCTAAAGGGTTAACAACGTTTGTAAAATTGGTTTTAAGTAACTTGAGGGGTGTAGTTTCTACAATGGGGTCATTTTTGGGGGGTTTCCACTATGTAAGCCCCACAAAGTGACTTCAGACCTGAACTAGTCCTTAAAAAGTGGGTTTTGGAAATTTTCTTAAAAATTTTAAGAATTGCTTATAAACTTCTAAGCCTTGTAACGTCCTAAAAAAAAAAAATAACATTTCCAAAATGATGCCAACATAAAGTAGACATATGGGTAATGTTATGTAATAAATATAGAAATTGAAATTGCTAATTTTTTTAATTTTTTGGTAAATTTGGGATTTTTTCATAAATAAAGGTGATATACTGTATATTGACTCAAATTTATGGCTGTCATGAAGTACAATGTGTCACGAGAAAACAATCTCAGAATGGCTTGGATAAGTAAAAGTGTTCCAAAGCTATTACCACATAAAGTGACGCATGTCAGATTTGTAAATTTTGACCTGGACACTGGGGCATCAATGACCTTTGGTCATGAAAGGGTTAAACAAGTTGTACCACATTTAAGCTTCAATACTTTGTCCCACATTTCCGCTATACTCTTTTGGCCAAAATTTGGGCCTCAATAGCTTTTCCCACATTTCTGCTCGATCCAATTTATTTTTTATACATTTATCTCCCTTAAATTTGGTCTCTTTTTCTCACGCTCCCTCTCCAGCCTGGAACCCTGATTCCCCGCCACCCGTGATCACCATGGATCACATCGAAAGCCACCCGTGATCACCAAAGAACATCGAAAGTTGATAGAGCAGATTTCAAATTGGATCGTGAACATCACGGGGACGTGCGACCTGGTGGGGCAGTAAGTATGCACACCCCTACACGAACTAACTGACAGGGGTTAGCCCCTGCAACTTCTGGGTCTCCAAATTGGGCACATGGCCTGAGCTTGCCCTTTACACCTTGGAGGTGCTGGCCTGTCCTGCAGCCAGTGTATTGTCTGAATGTGTGTTTAGCACGACTGGAGGGGGTTATCACAGGTTATATTTCCCAATGTTTTGGGGTGTACCCTAATTTAAAAAAATTTTAATAAATTTTAAACCAAAAAGCAGTGTAGGCTACCTGCTCCTCCTCCACTGCAACCGCCACATCCACCGCCTCCTCAACCTCCTACTCCAAATGGACCTGGTCAAGATTATTATTTTTTATTTTTACGTATTTTATGTTATTTTAAGTCATTTCTCTATCCACATTTGTTTGCAGAGCACTTGCCATGCTCTTAACCACATTTTGACAACATTTGCAGCCCTCTAGCCCTTTCCATGACATTTTTACAGGCATTTTAGTGCTCAAAAGTTTGGGTTCCCATTGACGTCAATGGGGTTCGGCTTCGTGGTCAAGTTCGGGTCCCGAACTCGAACTTTTTTCCGAAGTTCGGCCGAACCCGTCGAACCCGAACATCCAGGTGTCCGCTCAACTCTAGCACCAACCACTCATCGGTCTGTTGTTTAAGGACCGTCCACAGCCCCTGCGCGGTGTGGGGTTTGTCCCCCAAACAAATAAGTTTGAAAACTGCTTGCTGTCGTTTACCCCTGGCTGTGCTGATGTTGGTGGTGAAGGTGTTACGCTGACCAGATGAGGAGCCGGTAGAGGATGAGGAAGCGGAGTAGGAGGAGGAAGCAATAGGAGGCAAACTGAAGTGCCCTGCAATCCTCGGTGGTGAAAGGACATGCGCCAAACTGCTATCTGCCTCAGGCCCAGCCGCCACTGCATTTGCCCAGTGTTCTGTTATGGAAATATAACGTCCTCTTCCGCTCCAGTACTTCCTCTTCCGCTCCAGTATTTGGGAGATGGAGAGCTGAACGCTTCCGTGGGACATTGTGGAGATGCTTGGTGACCCAGGAGGTGGTGTTGCTGGCAGATCCTCTGTTTGTGGGGTGGCAGGTGGCACTGTCACTCCAGAGGTGGATGAAGAGGCCGAGACACCAGCAGAAGAGGAAGCAGGAGGAGCCAGAGACCTTTCTTGGTTTTTCATGTGTCTACTCCACTGCAGCTCGTGCTTTGCACTTACATGCCTGGTTATGCAGGTTGTGCTAAGGTTGAGAACGTTTATGCCTCGCTTTAGGCTCTGATTGCACAGCGTGCAAACCACTCGTGTCTTGTCGTCAGCACATTGTCTGAAGAACTGCCATGCCAGGGAACTCCTTGGAGCTGGCTGTGGTGTGCTCGGTACCTTGCTGCGGTGGGCAGTAGCAGGCATACTGTCTAGGGGACGGCCGCTCTGCTTTTGCACCCTGCTCCCTCTTCTGCTGTGCTGGTGGCTCTGTGCGACCACCGCCTCTTCCTCCGAACTACACAGGTCACTTGCATGACCTTGATTTTATGTGAAGTCGAGGACCTCATCATCCTCCACATCATCTTCCACCCAGTCTTCACCCTTGCCCTCCTTGTCGATCTGCACGCTTTCGAAAGCCACAGCAGTTGGCACCTGTGTTTCGTCATAATCCGAGACGTGCTACGGTGGTCCTCCCATGTACTCATCTTGAAACATAAATGGTTGGGCATCGGTGCGCTCAATATCTTCCACTTCTGAGGCAGGGCTAGGTGGATGGCCCTGGGAAACCCTTGGCAAGGGGGTGAGGTGAAAGACTGATGGACATCGGCTGCAGGTGCCCACTCTGATCTTTCAGCGGAAGACTGGGTGGGAGACAATGTGAAGGAAATGGAGTCACTGTCAGCAACCCAATCTACTATCGCCTGTACTTGTTCTGGCCTCACCATTCGTAGAGCCGCATTAGGCCCGACCAAATTCCGCTGCAGGTTCTGTCGCCTACTCGCACACGAGGAAGGTGTTTCACTTGTGCATGTAGCTGGCACAGATTGACCACGTCCTCTCCCTGCAACAGGAGCTCCACCAGCAGCACCATGACCGGGGCCACGTCCCTTATTCGAAGCTCTCCTCATATTTCTCAAATTTAGGATCTTGCACTAAATGGGTGTTTTTCTAAAGGCAGAATAGAACCACAGTATATAAAGGGTGTATCTCACACGTACAGATGTAGACTAGGCTGCTGCTTTTTATGATTTTTTCCCAAAATGGGTGTTTTTGAAATAGCAGAATAGAACCACAGTATCTAAAGGGTGTATCTCACAATAAAATATGCAGCAAAGGCTGCAAAATTTAGTTTTTTTGCCCAAAAAGGGTGTTTTTTTAATAGCAGAACAGAGTAACAGTATGTAAAGGGATTATCTCACAATGACCTAATATTAAGCATTTTGCCCAAAAAGTGTGTTTTTTTTACTAACAGAATATGACAGCTGTATGTAACGCTTGAATTTCACACGTGCAGATGGTTTAGATAGTGTTCCAAGGCGGCTGTGCTACAGTAGAGTACTATGCAGCTGTACAAGCTGCATTGGGCTCAAATTAACTAATAAGGACTGCACTGTTAGTCAGTCTGCATTGTTAATTGCTGGAGTGTTAACCTCCTTTAGCCCCTTCCTTACCAGGCCAATTTTTCACTTGTAGAAATTGGCCTATCACTGCCAATAACTAATTTATTTCTGAGCCAACCTACTTGTATTTGACATGGATTTTTCGCTGGACATCTTAGACCTTTCTATTGTGCCATTAGATAATAGATATAATATTAAAAATATATATATATTTAAGGAAAAACTGAAAATGATAAAAAAAATATTTTTTTTTCCTTTCTTATCAATTTTTTTTCTGACTGTTACAAAAGGTTTCAAGACAAAACATTTCTCAAACCATTTCTAAAACCATTACTGTACGTTTATACTGTGAAAATGGACACTGTGTAATTTATCCACTGGCTGGGCCCACTGCAAGACTTCAAAAGGCTACAGGTCATTTGGCAGTGTCTTATTTTTAATGCTGGTTCTATGGCACCATACTTCCAGTTCAGATGTTGGACAGAGCTAAAACATTACAAGCTCTGTCAAAGTGTCTTTTTTTATGTTGTCCTCCTAAGGTTAATCTTGGAGGGACAACATTGGGGATTTTTTTTTATTTTTATCGTTTGGCAGTTTTAAAAATAAAAAAAAATCTGTGTGTGTTTGTATATTTTAGGCTGAACCCCTCCACCCGCTATACTAAATAGAGCTAAAACTAATACTAGATTTTAAAAACAAAAATTAAGAAAGCAAAAAGGGAAAAATGCGTGTATTTTTGTATATTGTACACACAAAAATTCCACTATACTATTGCTAAAACTAATAAATATATATATGGTTTTTTTATGAACAAAAAAGGGGAGGATGTGTATGTGTGTGTATGTAGTCTGGTATTCTATTGCTAATACTAGTAACTATTGCTATAACCGTTTAATATTTCTATTGTCTTTATTTCATGTTTTATTAAGGCTTTATGATTTTTTTTATGAATTTTCTTATTTATTTTCGCTTTTTATTCATTTTTGCATGGTGCATTGGATCCTCACAGCAGAGTGCTACAAGGATGCCAAACAGTGAGACTGCTTCTGCTGGTCTTGATGCTCCTCACTGTGACCGCAGCTGTCTATTGCCACGGGGCACCTGCAGATCGCAATGTAACAGCTTTTTTATATATTGGGTTACAGATAAGAGCCTACCACCACGATGTACACTGCTCAAAAAAATAAAGGGAACACTTAAACAACACAATGTAACTCCAAATCAATCACACTTCTGTAAATCAAACTGTCCACTTAGGAAGCAACACTGAGTGACAATCAATTTCACATGCTGTTGTGCAAAAGGGATAGACAACAGGTGGAAATTATAGGCAATTAGCAAGACACCCCCAATAAAGGAGTGGTTCTGCAGGTGGTGACCACAGACCACTTCTCAGTTCCTATGCTTCCTGGCTGATGTTTTGGTCACTTTTGAATGCTGGCGGTTCTTTCACTCTAGTGGTAGCATGAGACGGAGTCTACAACCCACACAAGTGGCTCAGGTAGTGCAGCTTATCCAGGATGGCACATCAACAGCTGTGGCAAGAAGGTTTGCTGTGTCTGTCAGCGTAGTGTCCAGAGCATGGAGGTGCTACCAGGAGACAGGCCAGTACATCAGGAGACGTGGAGGAGGCCGTAGGAGGGCAACAACCCAGCAGCAGGACCGCTACCTCCGCCTTTGTGCAAGGAGGAACAGGAGGAGCACTGCCAGAGCCCTGCAAAATGACCTCCAGCAGGCCACAAATGTGCATGTGTCTGCTCAAATGGTCAGAAACAGACTCCATGAGGGTGACATGAGGGCCCGACGTCCACAGGTGGGGGTTGTGCTTACAGCCCAACACCGTGCAGGACGTTTGGCATTTGTCAGAGAACACCAAGATTAGAAATTCGCCACTGGCGCCCTGTGTTCTTCACAGATGAAAGCAGGTTCACACTGAGCACATGTGACAGACGTGACAGAGTCTGGAGACGCCATGGAGAACGTTCTGCTGCCTGCAACATCCTCCAGCATGACCGGTTTGGCATTGGGTCAGTAATGGTGTGGGGTGGCATTTCTTTGGAGGGCCACACAGCCCTCCATGTGCTCGCCAGAGGTAGCCTGACTGCAATTAGGTACCGAGATGAGATCCTCAGACCCCTTGTGAGACCATATGCTGGTGCAGTTGGCCCTGGGTTCCTCCTAATGCAAGACAATGCTAGACCTCATGTGGCTGGAGTGTGTCAGCAGTTCCTGAAAGATGAAGGCATTGATGCTATAGACTGGTCCGCCCGTTCCCCAGACCTGAATCCAATTGAGCACATCCGGGACATCATGTCTCGCTCTATCCACCAACGTCATGTTGCACCACAGACTGTCCAGGAGTTGGCAGATGCTTTAGTCCAGGTCTGGGAGGAGATCCCTCAGGAGACCGTCCGCCACCTCATCAGGAGCATGCACAGGCATTGTAGGGAGGTCATACAGGCACGTGGAGGCCACACACACTACTGAGCCTCATTTTGACTTGTTTTAAGGACATTACATCAAAGTTGGATCAGCCTGTAGTGTGTTTTTCCACTTTAATTTTGAGTGTGACTCCAAATCCAGACCTCCATGGGTTAAAAAATTAGATTTCCATTTTTTTATTTTTGTGTGATTTTGTTGTCAGCACATTCAACTATGTAAAGAACAAAGTATTTCAGAAGAATATTTGATTAATTCAGATCTATTATGTGTTATTTTTGTGTTCCCTTTATTTTTTTGAGCAGTGTATAAAGTTGTGCGGTGGTAGGCAAAAGGTTAATGACCTGTGGTATGACCAGCAGTCCTCATTAGTTCATTAGTTTCTGAATCCATATCAGTCAATAAACATATACTATTATTAGCTAATTTTAGTCAAGCAGGGTCATGAGATTACATGATAATTATTAATGATACAACAAATTATTTATTTTTTTGGGGGGGAGGGATTACAGTAACTCCAAAGACTAGGTTGTATTACTTATTTTTTTTATTTCTTATACTCTGCTTCTAATGGCACTCATACTAAGCAGTAGGCAGAAGTTTTGTGGTTAATCCTTGGCTCTACATTAAACACTTTGCCTGCATATTAGATTTTTTGGCTACCTCTACTATATATAAACTTTACATTTGTAGTGGAAATAATTTGTAACTTTTATCCGGAAACCATATTAAAAATGCATATAAGATGCAAAACACATAAAATATTGAGAGGCATAAAGTTATTAAGAAACTTCTGTTGTTCTCTCATATTGATTAGGCCTCGCAAACAAAGAAATTGGGACAGAATTGAATGCCTGTACCTGTCTGAGCGTAAGTGACCTGTCACTGCTTCTAGCTGGTGCTAACGGGGGAGTTATCTGTCAGCTTTTTCTGATTGACAGCCCATACATAATGTATTTGTATGATAATGACAGGACAGTGTATAAATGTGTAGAAAGAGGTATGTATTTTTTGCGGAGGTTGGCAAGTTATGTGGACACTGAAAGTTGTTCTAGAAGTATCTGTCTGGCTCTGTTACTTTTATATTAACTTCTTTGCACCAGTTCAGCCTGAAGAATCACTGCAAAGAGAACACTCCGGCATCCAATAGGAACCAAGATATCCAAAATCAAACTCTGAGAGGGAACAACCATTGTTTAAAAGATCTGGCCCGGTTAACAAGAAAAAACCATCTGCCCAGTATCTTGATTAAAGCCTCAGATAACCTTTACTGAAGGTGATGGACTTTATGCCCCAAAGCCTTCTGTGTTGTCCATACAACTCTATCTTTATTTGCATTAATATGAACTAATATGGACTTTGCCCCCTTGGGAGATCACCACACCATGTTCCTGTGCCCAAGACACTGATGGGCCTTGTCACAAATGTCATTGCTCTAACAATGCAATTGTAATGTTATATAAATATTCATTCATGCTTTTTTTTTGTCTTCTGGGAGACATCATCTTCCTGACAAGAGTATGCCATGGATGTCATTCTTTAAAGAAGAGGTGTATGCAGTGTCCTACTGCTATGCAGTGCTTCACTTCAAGGGGTTGAAAGGCATCTGTAAGCAGATCTGTACCTGGTTGACCTGTTGCATGTGCGCTTGGCAGCTGAAGACATCTGTGTTTGTCCCATGTTCATATGTGCCCACATTGCTGAGAAAAATAATGTTTTAATATATGCAAATTAGCCTCTAGAAGCTAAGAGGGTGTTACCTTTACACATAGAGGCTCTGCCTTCAACAGCCTTAAACAGGTTATCCAATGATTAATGTAACAAATGAAAATAAGACATAATATAGTACATATATAGTACTGTTTATAACAAAAATCCAGTAAGCTCTAGAGTTCTGCCCACTTATTGCTCCAGTTGATCTGCTAGATTTATTTTTAAGCTGACATCTAAGGGGACATGTACTTCTCTCTGTTACTGCCACAGCATCTAGCAGAAGAAAGGGCTTGTATCAGTGGAAAGATGGAACTGAGCATGTGCATCCAACTCAGCAAGGTGGACAGAGAAATAAAGAATAGAACAAACAGCAGGTGGCACTATACACATCCATTTTATACATTGAATTTCATGCATCACTTTACCTCTTATGTGCTCATTCATGCACTCAATTGTTCTAATTTACACTTTCAGGCCATTTTCTTTGTTCACACCTAAAAAGCACTTCACTTAAAAAAAAAAATCCTTTACAGTTATTAGTATGTTCTGTCAAGTGGAAATGGAGTGCTATTGTATGGACTATATAGAAACCTCTCAGTTCCATTGTTTCCAAGACACCACCAACAAGAACTCATGGATTCTTTTTGTGCATTAATGTACATTTTCTGGTATGAAGACAGGGGATTAACATGATGAACAGTGTCATTTTGGTCCCTGCAGTCCTGATACTGACAAGATGCACACAATGGGGTAAAGGCTTTAAGATGGTGGAGTTTAGAGGAGTGATATGCCCCTGTATTTTGTTGGATTTGAATCTGGATAATGAGATAGAGGGGGGGGGGGGAGGAATAAGGATAGGGAACCTGAGCAGTTTCGATTCAGGTCAAATTTATTCAGAATGAGACCAAAATTTTATTTTAAGAAATTTACTCATCTCTGTGGTGGAGTCATATGAAATTTTGGTCTTTTTGCCTGCTCTTTCAACTTGACATAATGGAGTCAATGAGCTAAGGAGAGGTGGACAGTACACATATGACTTTTCAGTATGCAAATAACATTTCTGGATTATCCTATTTTAAACTGTAGATAATCTGGATTATAGGGAATACATTTTTATCTTCGGAACTAGAAACCTTGGTGGCATGACTGTGTCAGATCTGCCTGGCTAACCTATACTATACACTGTAGGATTATAGGACTTTTCTTTGGAATTCACTTAACGACAGCTTTGTTATTTTCTTTCCAACAACATTTTGATTGTAGTTGAAAAAGCAATTTTATTTACTCACTCTAACAAGCAGCACTTACACCTAGACTTGCAAATAAAAACTAAAAATATGTCTCCCATAAGAAATGGCATTTTCCTTAGAGCTGAAATTCGATGCATGCAAGTCTCCAGATTCTAATGTTGAGAGCACACAGAGTTGTTTAAAAGGTGGAGGAGAGAAGCTGCTTATCAGGTTCAGTTATTTGTGTGCTATTCTGTGAATCCAGGTCCCCTGCTAAGCCAGTTCGGCACACAGTAGAATCAAAATGTTTTAGCCATGCTGAGATTCAGTTTCATTTAATAATGCCAAAAATGGCATACAAAACTCACATCCGTTTATAAATGAGTCTAAATATTTTGGGAAAATAATGCATACTAAAATATTTGCATGCCCCATGATTCAGAAATTGTTTTTGCTTTTATTTACATTAATTCAAAATCAGGGGTGGATTAAGTGTATCATAGGCCCGGGGCAGTTTACCCATCTTGGGCCCACTCCATTTGCCCCAACAATCCTCTCCTTCACTTTTTCATGTTTATTTTTTTCTGGTAAATAGTAAAGAAAACTACGCCACGTATATAGTGTCATTGCCCATATGCCTCTAAGGACGCCAGGGATCTGGCAAAATATTTTGGGGGCAATGTATGAAGTGATTTTAGAAGACAGCTATCGTCAGTGCTGACACTAAACTGCACAATCAATGAGATTTATCAATGAAAAGGAAGCAATAAATAAGGGACAAGTGCACATAACCACAATCCCTCGTGCAAGAGTAAACAAACAGAATAATACACAACGATAGCTCGCTGGGTGTTTAGTGATCAGAGGACTTTTAATTTCATGAAATAAAGAGTGGTTTTATTCTTCCAGGTTCTGGAGAAATGTAAATTGGGGGATATCTGCTGTAGGGAGGCCAGTTTTTGTTTGGAAGGACCTAATACCTGGTTCAGATTTGTTGAATTGACATATATAGTATAAAATCCCCAGCTCCTCAAATTGTACAATGTACAACACTACGCACACAGTATACAATGTAATATCCCACAGTATACAGTTTATATCACCCTACAGTATACAGTACCCCTCAGTATGCAGTATAACACTCAACAGTATACTGCACTCCACAGTACCAGGACTCAAGAGGACACCTATGGTCGCCAGCCAGATTCATACTGTAACTACTTGACATCCCCAGCGTTAACAACACTCTGTCGTGTATAACACTCTGAGGTTTTCTAGGACTGTATCCAGCCCCTTTATGCTTTAACGCCAAGACAGCATTAGTAATGATAAAGTGACAGCCACATGTATGGCTATGCGTAAACATATGGTAGTAGACGGTAACAAACAGCCTGTTCAATAACACACTGTACTGTCAAAAGCATGGCTATCATCAGACAGCTTGATGTCAATGAAATGTTTGTCACTACATAAGCAAGCGAGCATACAGCTCGCCATTCTGGTCATTCTGGTCAGTATGCCTGTTCTTTCTGGATCCACCCCCCACTGAGACGTTTGGGTGTCCTGGCCGGTGCCATCATCATCATCATCATACTCCTCCTATTGCAGTGGCAGTTCCTTATTTTCATCCGCCCCCCCTCTCCCCACTTCCTCCTCCTTTATGGCAGATTCCCTCGCGGATCCCCAATGGCTACAGGATGGACAGCAAGATGTGTTACCTGTCTGCTGTAGGGCATAGTGGGGTTTTCTTGCCACCTAGGAAAAAGGAAGGTGCACCACTAGAAAGGGTCCACTGTACAAAGACTGGAAGTGCCTGGAGACGGAAATACACAGATTTAGGCCTAATACATTATCGCCCAGTAATATAACCATGTTATAACGGAAAATAATAAAGTAAAGTTCGGGTCCCCATTGACTTCAATGGGGTTCGGGTTCGGGTCCAAGTTCGGATCAAGTACAGGTCCCGAACCCGAACTTTTTTTTAAAGTTCGGCCGAACTCCCCGAACCCGAACATCTAGGTGTTCGCTCAACTCTACACACATGTTCATAAAACCGCAATTTATATATTTTTTTCATCTTAAAACCCCTTCAGACATATCTTGATATTAGCTTGCAATATGGATATAACCGCATTCCTCTTCTCCAGCATTATTCACATGAAAAGCACACATACTTTGCAACCATGTTGGTGGAACTGTAGTTGTTTTGGGTATCTTTCATCACCCCTGCAGGCATGTCTTGATATCAAACTCTATATTTAACCCATCGGGTTGCAGTATACCCAGACGGTAAATCCATTCGACCTCCTTTTTATTTATTTTTTTTATCGGATCCTCCCCTCTCCAATTCATCTGAACCCTTTCCAACTCCACAAACTTTGACCCCTGTGGGTTTTTATTATGTGCTTTCTTGAAGTGAGCTGAAACACTATGTGTGTCAACTCCTTTTTTGATGTTTCTTAAATGCTCCTGTAAGCGAGTTTTCAACTTCCTAAAAGTCTGTCCAACATACTGGAGGCCACATGGGCACTCTAGCATGTACATGACCCCCATACTTTCACAAGTTAATTCTCCTTGCACAGTGTAGGTTACTCCCTTGCTGTTTGAAGTCACCTCTTCAGTTCTAATTTGTCTGTTTTCTCTTGTGCGCACCTTTGCAAACCGCACAGAAACTGCCCCAAGTGAATCGATGGTTTTTACTTTTCTGTTGATGTATAGGCAAACAGCTGTGAACCAATTTGTCTTTAATATTTGGTGCTTTCTTATATATTACAGTTGGCTTATCTGGAATTAACCCTCCAAGAACCGGGTCATTCTTTAAAACCGCCCAGTTTTTTCTTACTGCATTTTTTATCAAGCCAGCACTATCACTAAACTGAGTGATAAACGCTAGCCTCATTTTCTCATTATTTTTCTTGGAGGTAACGTTGTCATCTTCCTGTTCTTTTATCTTTTGTCTACTTTCTTTTGCAACTGCATCTTTACACTCTCTCAAGCAACTTTCTTTATAGCCTTTTTCTAAAAAATCTCTTCTCAATCAGTTCACTTTGCCTATAGTAGTCATCAATTTTATTACAAATACGATGTACTCTTTTAAACTGACTTTTAGGAATATTGGTCAGCCAAGGTTTATAATGCAACTCGTGGTCTTAATATAGGTGTTAACATCTGTGAGCTTAAAATAGGTAGTGGTCTTAAAACTACCCCCCTGTAGGGAGATCGTGAGGTCTAAAAAGTCAACAGAGTTTGCACTTTATATTGCTGGTAAACTGGAGATTCCAGCTGTTGTCATTTAAATAATGCAGAAAGTTTCCCAAATCATGTGCATTTCCTCTCCATACAAGCAAGCAATCATCTATATATCTTTTCCATGACAATAGGCCATCCTCTGTTGTATTTTTCAGTATTTTAGGGGCAATAAAGGACTCCTCCCATATGGCCATATACAGGTTGGCAAAACTGGGGGCGAATTTCGCCCCCATCGCCGACCCGGTGCATTGTAAGTAATAGATGCCGTCAAACCAAAAATAATTATGCATTAAACAGAACTTCAAACACTGTAATAAAAACTTCTTTTGCTCCTCTGACATTTCCAAATCTTTTTCCAGCACACAATCTACTGCAGCAATCCCTTTTTCAATTGGGATTACTGTATACAATGATGTCACATCGACAGTTGCCAAAAGAATGTCACCTTCTAAAAACCCAAAACTTTCCAGGTGCTTAATAGTGTCCCCTGTATCTTTCAAGTACGATGGGACCCTTGCCACATATTTTTGTAAATAGAAGTCAATATATTCTGATACACGATTGGTGAGGGAATTGATACCGGAGACAATCCGTCTTCTGGGGGGATTTCTAATACTTTTTATGAATTTTTGGGAGGTAGTATATGACGGGAATAAATGGATATTTAATATTCAAATATTCATGTTCTTTTTTTATTTAAAATTCCTTTTTCTTTTCCCTCACTTAAAGCACGCTTAGATCCCTCTTAAAGTCAGCGGTCGGGTCTTTTTTTCAATTTTTTATATGTTCCCTCTTCCTGTAGCATACTTTGCATTGTCTCCTCATACTTTTCTTTGTCCAAAATAACAATTGATTGAGGATGATTTTATAGAAGACTTATTTGTATTGCCGATTTTATGGAGTTTTTTGGAGTTGCACTTTTGGGATTGTTTAAATGGGAAGAATAAGTGCATTCAGAGCAGCCCCTGACGAAGCAAGCGAAGGCGAAACCCGGGTCGGGAATGCGATTCTGAGCATCATTTTATACTTTTATATGCATGAGACTTTTTATATATGTGAGTATAATAAAACCAATTGTTTAATGAATTGTTGCAGTACCTCACTATGTTCAGTCCTCTAATTTAACATCCAGGAGGTGAGAAATCTGAATATGAAGGGAACCTTAAATCCAGTGATCGAGTACATCTAAAGACACCTACCTTATTCATCGACGCTCCTATGGAAAGCGTTTGAGCGGCCCGATCTTTTTTTGTACAAAGGACTGAGTGTGAATTGGAACCTACTTCACTACAGACCTGCTGCGCTCCAAGGGACTTTGTGATTTGGGACAAATTTTATATCCAAATTTTGTATATTTGTGTTAGGAACTTTTATTCCTTTCACATATGTCTCACACATCCAAGATGTGGAGGGTAGATATATCTTGCTAAAGGGAACTATTGCCAATCAACTATACACTTTTGCAAATGTATATGCCCCTAATGTTAACCAGGTGTCGTGGCTGGATGAGGTGCTCTCCCTTTTTGAGAAATATAGGGAGGGTGTGGTGGTGCTTGGAGGAGATTTAAATACTGCATTGGATCCTTTAATGGATTCAACATCCAAGAAGTCTGCAATATCTACCAAAGCCCTTAGACATCTTAAGAGAAAATTACATCACGGAGCTATGTTTGATGTCTGGCGTCTCCTCAATCCCTCCACGAAGGACTACACCTTCTTCTCCCCTCCCCACAAATCATACCATAGACTGGACTATATATTTCTGTCCAAAGAACATCTAAGCTTATGTACTCATGCGTACATTGGCAATATGACCCTCTCCGACCACGCACCTGTGTTCATTACTATTCTTGCTCCCTCACTAGAACCCCGTGCATTTAGATGGAGACTGAATGAACAACTTATATCCACAGAAGAAAACTTAAAGAGCGTACAAACCTTATTAGTGGAATTATTTTCCCTTAACTCCCTTCCTGAGACCTCTCCACATATATTGTGGGATGCCCATAAGGCATAGATGAGGGGCCAATTTATTAGCATGGGGGCCAGAATTAAAAAAGAGAGGAAAAAACTAGTGGACAAACTTTTATCTCAGATCCAACGTTTAGAAACTATATGTATATAAAAATCCTTATTGGAATCACATCTTGCTGAACTTACTGAATTGAGAACAACTTTAAAAAACATCCTCAACATGACATCAGCAAAGTATTATCTCCATGCACAATTCAAATATTACGCACATGGAGATAAAGCTTCTACATTCATGATGCAGCGCATAAAACAGAGGAAAACCCACAATTATATACAGTCGTGGCCAAAAGTTTTGAGAATGACAAAAATACTAGTTTTCACAAAGTTTGCTGCTAAACTGCTTTTAGATTTTTGTTTCCGTTGTTTCTGTGATGTAGTGAAATATAATTACACGCACTTCATACGTTTCAAAGGCTTTTATCGACAATTACATGACATTTATGCAAAGAGTCAGTATTTGCAGTGTTGGCCCTTCTTTTTCAGGACCTCTGCAATTCGACTGGGCATGCTCTCAATCAACTTCTGGGTCAATTCCTGACTGATAGCAACCCATTCTTTCATAATTACTTCTTGGAGTTTGTCAGAATTAGTGGGTTTTTGTTTGTCCACCCGCCTCTTGAGGATTGACCACAAGTTCTCAATGGGATTAAGATCTGGGGAGTTTCCAGGCAATGGACCCAAAATGTCAACGTTTTGGTCCCCGAGCCACTTAGTTATCACTTTTGCCTTATGGCACCGTGCTCCATCGTGCTGGAAAATGCATTGTTCTTCACTATACTGTTGTTGGATTGTTGGAAGAAGTTGCTGTTGGAGGGTGTTTTGGTACCATTCTTTATTCATGGTTGTGTTTTTGGGCAAAATTGTGAGTGAGCCCACTCCCTTGGATGAGAAGCAACCCCACACATGAATGGTCTCAGGATGCTTTACTGTTGGCATGACACAGGACTGATGGTAGCGCTCACATTTTCTTCTCCGGACAAGCCTTTTTCCAGATGCCCCAAACAATCGGAAAGAGGCTTCATCAGAGAATATGACTTTGCCCCAGTCCTCAGCAGTCCATTCACCATACTTTCTGCAGAAGATCAATCTGTCCCTGATGTTTTTTTTGGAGAGAAGTGGCTTCTTTGCTGCCCTTCTTGACACCAGGCCATCTTCCAAAAGTCTTCGCCTCACTGTGCGTGCAGATGCGCTCACACCTGCCTGCTGCCATTCCTGAGCAAGCTCTGCACTGGTGGCAGTCCAATCCCGCAGCTGAATCCTCTTTAGGAGACGATCCTGGCGCTTGCTGGACTTTCTTGGACGCCCTGAAGCCTTCTTAACAAGAATTGAACCTCTTTCCTTGAAGTTCTTGATGATCCTATAAATTGTTGATTGAGGTGCAATCTTAGTAGCCACAATATCCTTGCCTGTGAAGCCATTTTTATGCAACGCAATAATGGCTGCACGCGTTTCTTTGCAGGTCACCATGGTTAACAATGGAAGAACAATGATTTCAAGCATCACCCTCCTTTTAACATGTCAAGTCTGCCATTTTAACCCAATCAGCCTGACATAATGATCTCCAGCCTTTTGCTCGTCAACATTCTCACCTGAGTTAACAAGACGATTACTGAAATGATCTCAGCAGGTCCTTTAATGACAGCAATGAAATGCAGTGGAAGTTTTTTTGGGGATTAAGTTAATTTTCATTGCAAAGAAGGACTATGCAATTCATCTGATCACTCTTCATAACATTCTGGAGTATATGCAAATTGCTATTATAAAAACTTAAGCAGCAACTTTTCCAATATTTATGTAATTCTCAAAACTTTTGGCCACGACTGTACTACTAGAGTAAGACGGCATAGAGTAAGACGGTTCTAACTTTTGGGTCCTTTATATATAAAAAAAATAAAAATAAAAGTGTGGCCTGGGGAATAAGTAGAGGTGAAGTATTTTGCCACCAGGAACAGTTGGTGTCCGATCAGGGCCCTTGGCGAATGGTTGGAGTTCATTTAGGCCCTTCCAACATATTCACCATTGTTTGTTTCAGTCTGTAGCTCTCAGGATTCAGACCTTCTCGTAATATGTTCATATGTTAGTCAACATAGGAGTAAATCGTTTCTGGTTACCGGCCACTCTTTCAATGGCATCAGCATTAACCACCTCCAAGAACGATGTGCCGGTGCACATGACAAAGAGGTAAGGTAGATGGAAGTCACTGTGATATATACGGTATATTCCGCACCTTCATCGTGAAATATCTTTTTCGTTCAAAAGTGGGTGTCGTAACGGTATGTATATATTTACTCTAAACTAAGGTTTGCTCTTTTTGCCCCTTTAGGCTGCCCTACTACAGCAGTTACGGCATAACTACTGCTTGTTGTAGATAGGGTTAGATAGGTTAGGTTCACCTTTCTGATAGCCGATCCGACCACAAGTATTAAGCAAATATATTGCTGCAGTGTGGGAGGGAAGGCTGATTACAAGGCTATTTATACGTACCTGTGGGCCCAGGCTGGCTGATTACTAGGCTATTTATAGGTACCTGTGGGCCCAGGCTGACGCCAATTCAGCTGATTTCACCCACCCACACCATCTTAGTCACTTCACATTAGGGTGGCCCCCTTTAGGCTGCCCTACCACAGCAGTTATGGCATAACTCTACTGCTTGTTGTAGATAGGGTTAGATAGGTTAGGTTCACCTTTCTGATGGCCGATCTGACCACAAATTTAGACTTAAAACTATTAGCTAAAATGTTAGCGGTTCGCCTTTCCAACTTTCTCCCATCCCTAATCAGAGGAGACCAGGTAGGCTTTGTCCGTGGTAGGGAGGCCAGAGATAACACCGCCAAAGTCTTGAATGCAATATACTTTGCAAAGTGGTCTAAGTGGTCTTAAAAAACTGTGCTAAACAGCTGAAAACAGTGTTTACCAGTATGTTTAACAGCTCACTAGAGCAGGCCATTGTCCCCACTTGCCTGAAGTCCTCCACAATTGTCCCAATTCCAAAACAGGCAGGGGTGAAGACCTTAAGTGATTATCGCCCGGTGGCTCTCACTCCTATTGCTATGAAGTGCTTTGAACAACTTGTCCTCAGGCACATGAAGAGCAAGATCTGCACCTCCATGGACCATTACCAGTTTGCTTACAGAGCACATAGGCCGGCTGAGGATGCTGTCTCACTTACCCTTCACACTGCGCTGTCACACCTGGAGCAGAAAGACAGCTATGTGTGGATGCTGTTCATTGATTACAGCTCGGCCTTTAACACCATCCCTCCCAACAAGTTAGCAACGAAACTGAACAACTTGGGTCTCAGCTCACACCTGTGCAACTGGATACTGGATTTTCTTACAAAAAGACCACAAGTCGTACGCATGGGCAAGCACTTCTCTTCATCCTTAATACTAAACACTGGGGTACCGCAAGGCTGTGTGTTGAGCCCTCTCCTTTACTCCCTCTTCACAAATGACTGTAAACCTATTCACAATACCAATAACATTATAAAATTTGCAGATGACATGACCGTGATAGGCCTGATCTCCAACAATGATGAAACAGCCTATAGGAAAGAGTTTGAGAACCTAGAGAGATGGAGTAAGAACAACAACCTCATACTCAATACCAAGAAAACAAAGGAGCTAATTCTGGATTTTAGGAAGAAGAAATGAAATGGACACCATCCCATTAGCATTAATGGTGGAAACGTGGAGATAGTTCAAAGTTTCAGATTCTTGGGAGTTCATATTAGTCAGGACCTGTCATGGATAAAAAACACAACAGAAATTACCAAAAAATGCCTTCAGAGGCTTTATTTTCTGAGGAGTCTGAAGAAAGCACAACTCCCAAAACAGCTGCTAGTCAATTTTTACAGGAGCACCATAGAATCTGTTATCATATACTGCATTACAGTGTGGTACTCCGGCTGCTCTTCTGAGGACAAGAAGACCCTCAAGCACATCATCAGAATGGCTGGCAGAATAACTGGTACTCAGCTACCATCACTGGAGGACATCTTCACTGCTCACTGCAGCAACAGGGCAAAAATTATCTGCGGGTATCCAACTCACCCCGGCCACAGCCTTTTCATTCCCCTACCCTCTGGTAGGCGTCTTAGAGCCCTACATGCCCGCACCACTAGGCTGAAGAACAGCTTTTTTTACCCCAAAGCAATCAGTCTCCTAAATGCTCGGAGACTACTGCCTCTTCCAAGGATAGAAACTACCATGGACTGAAAGTAACTGCTGCATTCATGAAACCATGATGATCTCTTGTCTGCAGTGGTGTCTGATCAGTGTGTATATATACTCATAAGCACTTCCTACTTTGCTCTTGCTACATATATGCTGTGAACTGTGAATAGTAATGCTTTCTAGTGCAATGTTTTGTTTTGTTTTTCTAGTGTAATACTTTAGTTTAAATGTCAGTTCATGTTCCTCTGTCCATGGCATCTAGGATTGCTCCAAACAACATTTCATTGTATTGTACATTGTATTACATTGTATTGTACAGTGACAATAAAGGCATCTTATCTTATCTTAAGCACGCTCTGGTCCTCCTTACCACGGACGCAGAAAAAGCCTTTGATAGGGTCAGTTGGGATTATATGAGAGAAGTTCTCTTGGCCTTTAATTTCCCTGACCAGTATATTAAAGCCATCTTATCTCTATATACACATGCCTCAGCTTCTATAATCATAAATGACACTTTATCCCCGTCCTTTAGTATCCGTAATGGCACCAGGCAGGGATGCCCACTATCTCCACAAATTTTTGTTCTTGTTATGGAAACACTGCTTCAGGCACTCAGGAGAGAGAAAGGGATTGAGGGCATTAAAATGAGTCAATACGAACATAAAGTGGCTGCATTCGCAGATGATCTCCTTATATTGAATACTAATCCGGCTAAAGCTCTTCCACTGATATACAAAATACTAGAACAGTTTAGTCTTCACTCCAACATTAAGATTAACATGAGCAAGTCCCATATTCTTAGCATAGCTCTCCTGTCTCCACTTAGAAACTTAATGAGGGCCAGCTCCCCCTTTAACTGGGATACCCACCATATCACCTACCTAGGTGTTAATATTGGGCCAGACCCAACATCACTTTTTCACCAGAATTATACTGCTCTCCTTAAATCAATAACGGATCAACTCTCTGTGTTAAAAAACCCCATGCTTTCGTGGTTTGGCAGAAAAAATATTGTCACCTCCTTTGTCCTACCCAGACTGACGTACCTCCAACAGGTTTTACCTATTCCAGTCCCAAAGACATATTACAATAAATTAAAACGTCAAATCAGCTCATTTATCTGGGCTGAAAAGAGGGCTCGACTAGCTCGCTCTGTTCTTTGTAGACCTAAGCTTAGTGGGGGGATTGGACTGCCTGATTCTGAGCTATATGGGAGAGCTGTCCTACTATCAAGAGTAGATGACTGGCTAACAAGCCCTATATGGAAACCTTGGGTCTTCATGGAGCAGAGTAATCTTGGCTCGTGCTCCTCAGGCCTCTTGGTGGGGACAGGAAATTTCCCTGCTCAGGACAGACCTCTTAACCCGATTGTAAAGTCGACATTGTCGGCATGGAAATGGCTCCAGTCTTCATAACACGCTATACCCCTCCCGTCACCGCTGATCCAGATAAGAGATATCTTGGCCCAATCTCCGTCTGACTTGAGGGAATGTTTACCACATTCAATTAGGAACTCCGCATTTCCGATACTTTCCTTATATGATGAAGAGGATAAAGTGTTAAACAATAAAGATATTTTGCATATTTTCCCAGACTGTACACCCTTTCCTCCCCTATTATCTTTTTTATGTTCCTTTATTTCTAAACATATCCCTATGGAAGCCCTTTTGCGCCCTCTGACTTGGTTCGAAAGCCTATTAGCTGACCATTCCAAACATACCAAACTGATCTCCCAACTCTATAAGAAATTAAGTGCACCTGTGACCCTGATTAAACAGGCCTATATAGGCCTCTGGGGGAGAGATCTAGGTACTACCTTTTCTCAAGCCGAAATCTCACAACTCTTAATGCTACCTCATAGGTCATCCAGATGTGTTTGAACCCAGGAGAACGGTTATAAGATTTTAACTCGTTGGTATAGGTCCCCTGATATCACGTGTATGTATAGTATAAATGGATCGGACACATGCTGGAGATGTAAAAAACAAAGAGGTTCCTTTTATCATATCTGGTGGTTATGTCCTCTCATACAGAAGTGGTGGGCCGAGATCTTCAGCATTGCCAACAAAATTAGCAATTTAGAAATTCCAATTTCACCCCAATTGGCCTTACTGGGATCAAATCCTCCCATCTCTAAAGGGACCCCCACTTGGCTTTTCTATTTTATGCTATGTGCCGCTCGTCTCCTAATTCCGAAATTCTGGCTATCTACCGACCTCCCTTCCATATCTCAATGGATAGGAAAAATGGATCAGATATATAGATTTGAAGAGATTGCGGATTGGGAGAGTCGTAAGATTCACTCTTTTAGATCTGGCTGAAGTGCTTGGGTTTCATATAGAAACTTCAAGTGAATCCCTTTTCATAAATACCTCTGATCTTCCAAGGCTAAAAATACAAAAAATATACTAAAAATATGAAAACTGTGAAAAATATGAAAATAGGAAAGTTACTATGTTTATTGATTATTACCTCTCAGTATCCTATCCTTCTAGCGGGAATATCGATATCTTACACTTATACCAATTGTTACCATATTTTTTCTCATAATCTTATTAAAATGTAAACTTCATCTGTATGTCTTACATTCTCTCTCAATAAAAATTTGTAAAAAAAAAATAAAAATAGAAACTGTAAGACACATCCACTCCATTCACAGCCCATCACAGAATGACGTTCTGATCATTCTTCTAGGGCACCTACCTGCCTGCTGAAGCACTGATTGGCTCATTGAGGCTGTCTGTTGGCGTGGAAGTAAATTATAATACAAAAATCTTCTTTCTTCATGAGGTTTGGCTTGTAGTTAAGGGAGGAGCATAAGGCATTATATTTGGGTCCTGTGTTGTCCACCTTTTCTCCTCCCTCCCTTCTATGTCATCTAAATCCACCCCCTGGTTGGGATATGTGATCCTCCCTCTGACAGTCATTGTCTCCTTGGCACTGTATGAGGTCAGATCAACTGTCCACATACTGTATAATGAGTAACAAACATAACCTTAAACATATAATTGAACAGACATAGAAATAAACATAAAGGGCCCATGTCACACACATATCTGAGTTCTTTGAAATCCCTTGGAGCTCCAAAAAAAAAACAAACACATAATACACATAAAACATTATAAAAATGAAAGTGGTTCCTCTCCACACACTACCTCAAGTTATATATTCACTTTTTCCTGGCTGTTAATATGCCCTGTTATTATTGGTAGTATGCACACAGTAGAAGTTCAAAGGAGAGAACAATAAGCGGCACTCACCAGTGTGAAGTTCAAACTTGATGCTTTATTCAGTAAAGTCACAATCCAAGTGCTTACGGCATGGGGCAGACAACCAAACTACAATACTAGAGAGCGGGGGGCACACCTATCACTATCAGGGGGAGTGCTGGCCTGGTATCAAGAAACAAACATAAATGAAACTGAGCAAAGAAATACCATACTAAGGCTGCACCTCCAAAAGTAAAACACTATTTATTGAGACATATAGATTTAAAACCATCGTTACATGGAGCAAACCCCAAGGATGGGAAAAATCATGTGCAACATGATAAGGAATACCACAGAATGAACAATCATAAAACAGGATAACAATCAGATCCCTGCAAAATCCTGGGTATTATAATAATCACAAAACATAATGGTAACACATGAGGCATACAAAACCCATCGAGGAGGAGAGCAGAAAGCTCTAACGCGTATCGCTAGTGCATGGACTTGCTTCCTCAGAGGTCCATGTACATCTGAGTCATAAAACCGAATCCTTTTTAGTCAACATAATCACTTAATTATTACATAAAGCTGTGGTCATACCTGTAGCAAAATCATGGGGAGGGAGCCAGGGAAAAGCGCCAATGGGTGTCACCTAGATATCACCCGGCGCATGGTCCACGCGCAAATGGAGGCGCCAGTAGAATCCGGCGTGTTGACTAAACAAATGCGCATGCGCAAGATGGCGCCCGGAACGGAAGCCAGCGCCGCAATGCGTTCCAGGGAGCGGAAACGCAATCCGGCTGTAGACGTCACATCCGGGCGCCACGTCGTGCAAATACATCCAATGGAACGCAGGGAATAGAAGCGAGCGCCGCTGGTTCAGGTATTGGATCGGGCATTCATAAATAAACAGATCAATTCACGAAATAATACAATTAAAAACATGATTCAGCTTGTGAAACAGTTGAAAAGAGGTGACTACATGATAAATTTATAATCTAAAATTATAAGTAAATAAAATATACCGGCCGAGGCCAGAGTAACCCTTCAATTCACAAAGTGTATATATGCTAGTTCATGCATATGTGATGTAATAATCAAAAGACCAGAATTCACATAAACCGGTGTGCAGTAAATACAATACAATTTGTATAAAAGTGCATATTAAACATATAATTCCCTATTCTCCTATGTTATATAAATGAAAAAACAAATAAGAAAAATACATAAAAATTATTATTATATCTATGTGCATAATAAACCCTGATGCACCCGATCCACAGGTACAGCAAATTATAAAACAATGAATACATAGATGTACAGATGAGTAATTAATGCCCTCAGTTCTATCATTTACACATTTCCTCAATTTATACAATAAAGCCCATATCCAAACCCCAAATCCACAGCGCCCAAATCCCTGAAACAATAATACTGGAACAATAATAATAATACTAGATCATCATAATCATTATATATGGACAGATGGACAACTCAATAAATTAATAAATATAAATATATGTATTACTTGGAAAAGAAATAGTAGGAATAGCTCACTCCTATGCGACAGGGACCAGGTGCTCTAGACCAAAAAACTTTATCACCCGTACAGAAGAAAATATTGGAAATAAATAAATAGTATGGACTGGCACTCCGTATGTGTGGTAATAAATATGGATATAAAAACTAAAATATGCAATATAAAGTGATCACACAGTTTTAATATACAAAAACCAAAATTACTATAAAATCACTGAAAATACATGATTATAAAACCTAAGAATAAAAGGTAAATAGGGATCTATGATTTGAACCAGCTGGTAAAGTGCGGCAATGGTGTAGAATACTTTGTAAAAGAATAGTCCGCCAATAGTCTAAAGAAAAAGTTCCTTCTATCAAGTGAGTTGAATATAAGTTCCACTTTTGCAAGAATTTTTCATGCAGCGACAAAAACAACTTTCATATCATTCCTTTCGCAAAGTACATGTTTGAGTACCGCTTGGTTATATAATCATAATTAGGGCTGAGCTTGAGGTGCCATATTCGATTTCGCGATATTTCGCGAATATTCGCCGAAATCGAATATTCGTAAGTTTGCCAATATAATGTGAATAATATGCGATTTATTATTCGCGAATTTGCGAATTTCTAAATGTCTTTAGTGTTCAGTGTTCACTGTTCAATTTATACAATAAAGGTTTCGAATATTCTCTATATTGCAATATAAAATCAGACTAATATTATAAAACACAATGTTATTGAAATATAGCCTAGCCAATATTAGTAAAAATTAAATTAAAGATTTAGAAAATACTAAAGCACTATATCCGATGTGTTTTTTTAATGACTCGAAATTTTTCGAAAATAGTGCTATATACGAAAATCAAGAATATAGCACTATATTCGAAAAATACGGCATTCCGTATTTTTCGAATATAGTGCTATATTCTTGATTTTCGTATATAGCACTATTTTCGAAAAATTTAGAGTCATTTCATCAGTCAAGTATTACTATGCTTATTGCTAATGCTTTAAGCTTGTGTGCGGATCGCATGTTGTAAAGACGTTTTTTTTTCGCAAAGGCTAGGTTATGTTCCATGACAAGCAACCGTGCCGAGAATTCACTTGACATGTAAAAAGCGTTCAGTTACTCATATAATTTTGACTCTTTCTTATATTGTATGCGAAAATTCGCTACCATTAAATTCGTAAAAAAATTCTGTTCGTGTAATGGTTAGCTGGCTCATCCAAACTACTGTTAGCTGCTTTTGCTTACAGCTTGTGTGCGATTTATAATATGTGAGTTGTTCTAAATGCATTGGGCCTAATAAATTATATTTCTATTATTTTATTAGCTTAAAAGGAAACGAAATTTCGTTTTAACGAATATAGAGGCAAATATTCTTATTCTTCGCGAATTCTCGAAGTTGCGATATTCGCGATAAAAATTCGCAATTCGAATATTCGCGCTCAACACTAATCATAATTAGTGTCCGCAGGCTGAGAAAATTTTAGCGGAGATATATACTCCTCGACTTTCTTTGTAAAAGTCTATCCAGATCCAATTAGTTATAGATAATCATGAATAAAGTGCTGATGTGCACTGAAAGGATAAATATATGGATCTTATCTTATCCTAGGTAAGTTGCAATTCAATGCATATGATGGTACGACATAACACACCCGACTTTAGACTCGCTGTTGCGTGTATAATCCCATGTTGTTCAAACAGACGCCAGCTAGTCACGTGATCTGTGACGTGGTACTGACTTGCAGCTTGTAGCGAGGTATCGCGGGAACTGATTGTCGGAAGTTACATACGAAAGAATTCTTTCTCTTTGGAGCGCTCCAAACTTTCAAAGATATCAGCAAGTCTTCATATCATCTGTGGTGTGCCATGGCGTTAACAGCTGAGAACTCCCACTGGACAGAACGAAAGAGGCCTCTATACAGATGATATGAAGATTTGCTGATATCTTTGAAAGTTTGGAGCGCTCCAAAGAGAAAGAATTCTTTCGTATGTAACTTCCGACAATCAGTTCCCGCGATACCTCGCTACAAGCTGCAAGTCAGTACCACGTCACAAATCACGTGACTAGCTGGCGTCTGTTTGAACAACATGGGATTATACACGCAACAGCGAGTCTAAAGTCGGGTGTGTTATGTCGTACCATCATATGCATTGAATTGCAACTTACCTAGGATAAGATAAGATCCATATATTTATCCTTTCAGTGCACATCAGCACTTTATTCATGATTATCTATAACTAATTGGATCTGGATAGACTTTTACAAAGAAAGTCGAGGAGTATATATCTCCGCTAAAATTTTCTCAGCCTGCGGACACTAATTATGATTATATAACCAAGCGGTATTCAAACATGTACTTTGCGAAAGGAATGATATAAAAGTTTTTTTTTTTCGTCTCTGCATGAAAAATTCTTGCAAAAGTGGAACTTATATTCAACTCACTTGATAGAAGGAACTTTTTCTTTAGACTATTGGCGGACTATTCTTTTACAAAGTATTCTACACCATTGCCGCACTTTACCAGCCGGTTCAAATCATAGATCCCTATTTACCTTTTATTCTTAGGTTTTATAATGATGTATTTTCTGTGATTTTATTGTAATTTTGGTTTTTGTATATTAAAGCTGTGTGATCACTTTATATTGCATATTTTAGTTTTTATATCCATATTTATTACCACACATACGGAGTGCCAGTCCATACTATTTATTTATTTATAAATATATGTATATCTGTTCTAGAACACAGAAGTACTGCGAACCAGAGGATGTGGACCATGCACTGGGAAGTGGGAGACCGAGAACGCAGGCGCAAAGACAGAAAGATGACAGAGCACACATGTAAATAAATAATGGATACGTATTCAATAATTAGTAAGTCAAGAAGCCATACAACGAGTATATGTGTTCCATCAAATTCTGTGTAATTCCATAAAGTATCAAGCATATCGAGGACATACAAGGGGTATAACAATTATATGCACAGGGTACCCCGATCGGGGGAGAGTGGTCAAGGAAGGAGGTCATATGAGTTCCACTGACCTGAGGTCATTGGGGTCACATGAGGTCATTGAGGTCATGTGAATTCCAATGACCTGAGGTCATTAAAGTTCTAAGATGTCATAACGTATCAATTTACGTGTGTTTATGATAAACAGTGATAGGGAAGTACAGGAGGAGAAGATCCGTGGTTCGGTAAGTCCTGGGTCCCAATAACACCGGTCTTGTGATCCTAAGGAGTGGAGAAAATATATGTATATTATTGTGAAAAAAAATATATATAAATAACAAAGGGGAGTGAGGGAAAAAAAGGGAAAACAAACATCGTGATTCATAGGCCCATTCAGGTAAGGATGGGCCTATGTATAAAAAACAGTGAACGTGAGTTCCTCATTTAAACCCCCTGGAGATTGTGAGCCAAGGTTGAATATCCACCTTAATTCAGAGCGGAGCAAACACTTGGAGATGTGTATGCCCCTAATTTTTCCCCGGACAACATCCAACCCTGCCACCCCTAGGTCATCATACCTGCCATCATGGTGGTCCAGAAAGTGGGCTGCCACTGATGTGAGAGGTTTTTCCCCCTTGCTTCTATCTCGTGCTGCCAACCGAATGTTGATGTGTGCTGCTGTATTCTCTTCCTGAGTTCCTGCATGGTCTGGCCCACATATATTCTATCACAGGGACAAAGGAGAGCAGAGACTACATTCCTGGAATGGCAATTAACATAGTGCAGACAACCAAACTACACGCACCAAACAGCGACGGCCGTTTCACGCTAGTTGCGCTTCGTCGGGCTGTACACAGTAGAGATTTTTCTAAAATTCTATTCACCGGATCGCTGAATTTTTTATATTTTTTATATTTGGTTTGATCCGAATAAATTAGTGGCGAATTACGTTAAAAGACTGCTATTTCCTGGCTGCACAGAGCCTTTATTGTGGTGTAGAACACTGTGTCTTGCAGTAACACGCATCGCACTTAGAATATCTGCATACTTCACTAATTTGGGCAGTTACGGGGCCAAAACTGAACACATAACTCAAGTATAAACTCAGCCTTACAGGTCGATGTTAGCGCCAACAAGAAGCGCACTTCTTTTACACCGTCGTCAGCTGATTCCACATAGATGTCTACAGAACCTGTTCTATTAAACACTTATACAAGTAAAGCCCGCCGACAGAGTGGAGAGGGTGTCAGCAGTATGTGTTGACATCACTGATTATTTTGCCCTTCCTCTGATCCGTCAGAAAAATAACCCACAAAAAACAAATCCTGTCTGTGGTGCATCCGCCTTCACTCGGTCAGCATTTGGTTAGTAATCCATCAGTATTGCTAATGCCAAAAAAAACAGGAGTGGTGCCAAAACAGATGACGCGTGAACTGAATATTTGCAAGTCTTCTGTGTTTTGTACCTACTCCTGCTTTTGGCTACCAAATCACAAACCAATTCTGATGGGACCATACAGGCCTTACAGCTGCTACACAGACAGGATCCGTTGTGCGTCTCATTTTTCCTTCCTTCTGACAGATCAGAAGAAGGGTCAAAAAAATGATGTCAGCCAAGCCAAAAAGGCTAAATAGTGGCCCAAAAATTAAGTAGGGAGTGAGGGAACAGCATGAGAAGTCCACAGAGTGGCCCTATGACATTGTGGTGAGGTGAAAGCAGCATCAGGAGGCCACAGAGTGGCCCAATGACAGATTCTGTAGGTGTCGGTAGCATCAGGAGGCCACAGAGTGGCAAGGTGACATAGTGTGGAGGTGATAGAAAAATGGATAGGAGAAGGGCACTCGCTATATGGGAATATATGGAATTTATTACACGGATGTCCACTTAAATACAGGAATGTCACACAATAATACAGTTAAAATATCAAAAATAAAATCACATAAAATGAGATAAAATGCCAAGATGGGCAACCATATATCCACTCTGATATATAGCCCGTAGGTAAACACTTGTGGATGTCCTTGCTAGATTGCACAAGCCTGTTACGTCGAAAAAAGCTCCAAGTTGTAGATAGATCGACGATAAACAGGATAATTGTAATATAGGTGAGGTTCAATGCACAATATCACTGATATTACAAATATCAAATATATTTGTATTTCACCATTAATACACGGCAAAATGGGCTGTAAAATATCTCACTGCACCGCTGAACGGCAATTAGGTTAAATTTTTTATTTTTACAGAAAAGGCTTTTCTTTTCTTTTATAAATCTTTATTATATTTTTTAACATACAAAAGGAATTTTTACAATCTTTTAATAATTCATACACTAAACACCAGCTCTGATGCCACACTACTGGCCAGGCAGGACAGCTTTTCCAGGGCAAACTCGGCCAGTTGTGGCCACAAATCCAGTTTGGCTGCCCAGTAGTCCAGCATATCTTCAATGACGGATGGCAGGGTGCACTCCAAATATGCCACCACCTGCTGGTTCAGGTTCTACTCTACGTCTAGCTGCTGGTGAGTAGTTTCTCCACTATGCGGGTGAAGAAAGCTGCTCAACAGCGACTGTAGACTCAGGCTGCTGATGATGGAGCTGGTACTACTCCTGCCACCCTGCCCCTCCCGAGCAGCCATGGCAGTGAAACGTGAGCACAGAGGGCTCCTCCCCTCCCCCGGTCAGACCTGCGAGAGGATGGACGATAGCGCAGATAGGCAGTAGCCAACTGACTACATAGGATGTCTATATAGTAGTTCAGTTTGTCCTCCCTCTCAGCGAGTGTAAAAAAAGGCCCCCATGTTGGACCTGTAGCAAGGGTCCAACAAGGTGGAGAGCCAGAAGTCATCCTTCTACCTGATGGTTACAATTCGGCTGTCACTACCCAAGCAAGTGAGCATGCAGCGGGCCATTTGTGCAAGTGACTCGGAGGGACTCCCTGCCTCCATCTCCACTGCATAATGCCACGGTGTATCTGGGTCCTCCGCCTCATCTTCAACAACACCCTGTAGCTCCTCTGGCTGCTCCTTCTCATACTCTCCTGTCACCTGTGTCGAATAACCTCACATTTCACCACACATTGCTTGTGCTCCAATGTCGTCCTCATCCTCCAGTTCAGCCCCCACAGGGCTCATGTGGCCGTGAGATCTAGGCGCCACGTCTCCATTCCCCTGACCAGCCATATGTAGCAGCATCTGTGCCAGGACATGAAGCAGGTGAATGACGTTGTTCATCCCGTAGTCCTGGCGACTGACAAATAACGTGGCATCCTCAAAGGTGTCACGCATGAGCTGCCACTGGCTGACATCGAAGTTACACAGGGGAGTACTCCTGTCCGCTTGGGTCATCAGGAAATCGTTGATGGCATTTCTCTGTTCGTACAGTCGGTGGAATACCAAAGGGTGGAAACGTCGCATATCAGCCTATGTTGGGGGATGCCGTTCTGCCGCTGCAGCTCAATGAGGGTGTGCTTTGCGGTGTACAAGTTGTTGAAGTGCATGCAAAGTTTCCTGGCCATTTTTAGGATGTCTTGCAGATGGGTGGAAGACTTCAGGAACCGCTTGACAACCAGATTGAACACATGTGCCATGCAGGGTGCCTGGCTAAGCCCTCCTTGACGTAGCACCGACACAATGTTCTTCCCATTGTCGGTCACCATGGTTCCGATTTTCAGTTGAAAGCTGATTCGATTTCTTGCTGAAGGACAAGGAACAGTTCCTCTCCTGTGTGACTCAGTTCGCTCAGACAAATGAAGTGCAGAACAGCGTGACACCATTGTGTCCTGCACATGTGGTATGCTGGAGGGGCACTGTGCATTATCCCTGCAGTGGAGGCTGAGGACACGGTGGAGGATGAGTAGGCAGAGGCGGACATTGTCGCTGGACCAACGGCGTGGCAACGTGGAGGTGGAAGCGGTGTCACCTGGCCAAGTTGCTGGTGTGGCTGTACAGGAACTACATTCACCCAGTGAGCTGTAAAGGACATGTATTGTCCCTGACCGTAGTTACAGCTCTACACGTTGGCGCTGCCGTGCACTTTGGCAGACACCGACACGCTCAAGGACTGGCCCACCTTCTGTTCTACATGTGTGTGCAGGGCTGGTACTGCCTTTTTGGCAAATAAATGATGGCTTGGGACTCTCCACCTCGGCTCGGCACAAGACATCAGTTCTCTGAAAGGTGCAGAGTCCACCACTTGGAAAAAGAGAGACTGCAGCCCCAGCAACTTGAACAGGAGCACATTCAGCTTCTGCGCCGTTGGAAGAGTGCACGCATATTGTTTTCTCTTGGCAATCGGTTCGGTGATCGATTGCTGACGGAATGCATGAGGAGGAGTAGGAAGAGGAGGAGCAGGTGCATCAGGACCGGCAGATGATGGGAGTTCCCTTCGTCTGAGGTTGTGGAGCCTTGACTGCCAGAAACCGGGTGGGTGCCGCAACAGTTGCTGCGGCAGGCTGGACCACCACATCGGAGATACGGTTCTCCCAGGCCAATTCATGGCGACGCTGCATATGTTGACGCAGGGCCGTAGTGCCAACATTGGCACCCTGGCTACGCTTCACCCTCTGCCCACAGATTCTACATACGGCCACGTTCACCTCCTCCGGCGGCTTGAAAAAAAACTGACACATCGGCGAGTGGGTGATTTTACACCCAACACTATGCACTGACTGACTGCTACCTTCGCTGCCTTCTAGAGTCCCTGCACCGCTACTTCCTGAGCAGGTATGTTCTCGCGAAGCGGGTGGTCTACCTGGGCGCGTTTGGTTCCAGACCTCCCACTGCTGCCACCCTGCTTACTCCCGGCCACGGTAGCGACTTGCTGGCTCCGCCGCTGGCTCACAGGCAAGCTGCCACCCTCTTCTCCTGATGATGATGAAGCCCCTTAGTCACCCGGCTCCCAAGTGCGATCAGCTACATCAACATCATCAAGTAGTGTCTGCACATCACTATGTCCTCCTAAACTATCTCTGGGTCAGGAGCCTGACCACTCTCAACCCCAGCTACCACGCCACTCTCCTCATCACTACTTGCCCACCTAGCGGAGGAAGCTGCAGATGTTTCCTCCACATCTTGGCTGGGAAGTAGCTGCTGACTGTCCTCTAGTACATCCTCCTTGCTGAAAAGTGGAGCAGAGATTACAGCATATAATACTTCTCGCGGTGAGGGAACAGAAAAGGAAAGAGGCAGGTTGAGGACAGGTGAAGGTACAGAGCCTGCTCCCCGGCCATGCCAACTAACTGTTGTGTCTGACGAACCCACTGTGGGTGTCTGATGTCACTTACGATGAAGTCGAAGGTCGAGTCAACCATTCGAGAACCGCTGGGTTGCTGGTCACGACACGACCGCTAGCTGACACTGATAGCTCAGGCCTCTCTAAGTGACACTTCTGCCAAGGCCCCTTACTCTTCTGCAACCTCTGCCTGCGCCAGAAACATTTAGGCCTCTACAACTTCCCTGTTCAGGGCCTGGCACTTCTCTGCCTGACATACTGTTAGATCAAATAACCAAATGTTAGATCAAATATTTTTTATTTCGCACCTAATACATAGCAAACAGGGCTTTAGAATGTATCACTGCACTGCTGAACGGCAATTAGTTCCTAATTTTTTTAACATTTTTACACAAAAGGCTTTTCAACAGATAAGTACAACCTTAAACGCCAAATATATTTGTATTTCACCATTAATACACGGCAAAATGGGCTGTAAAATATCTCACTGCACCGCTGAACGGCAATTAGGCCCAAATTTTTTATTTTTACAGAAAAGGCTTTTATTTTCTTTTATAAATCTTTATTATATTTTTTAACATACAAAAGGAATTTTTACAATCTTTTAATAATTCATAACATACTCCACCCTCCACCCTTATTCGTTGGCTGCTTCTCTCGGAAAAAAATAAAATAAAAGCCTCTCCCTCCTCTCACCTCGCTCCTCTAATCAACCTCTCTCCCTCACCTCCGTCTCCTGGCCCCAACTCATGATAGTACCCATCTTCTCAGAAAAAGTCACTATAACAACCATTTCTGCCATATTCTAGCAAATCTATTTTTTTTTCTTATTGTTTACCAGATGAGATTCCTCGCAAGCAAGTGAAATTCTAATAAGCTTCTCCCATTCCTTGATCGTGGGTACAGCACTACCTCCCCAGTGTCGAATGATACACTTCCTAGCTTGAAAAAGTAATTTGGAAGCTATTTCTCAATGTTGAGGGATGTCCATTTTATCCATCACCCCCAATATACACATCTCAAATTGGCTAGGGACTTTAATCCGATGGTATTGCTCTATTCTATCCTTAACCTTTCTCCAGAACTCTTGAATCTTTAGACATGTCCAAAGTATGTGAACATCGTCCGCCCCTATCTCCCCACACTTTAAGCATCTAAAGACTTTAGGTTTATAGCACTTCATTAAAAACTTGGGGGAATAATAAAGGCGATATAGTATATTAAATTGGATAATTCTATGGGAAAAGTTCTTTGAGATCCTATTTTTTTCCTGTATAGCCAAATCCCAGAACTCTTCTCGCTGGGGGTTTATAGCATCTTGCCATTTATGCATTAAGCTGTTAGCTGCTATTTTCTTAGTTTTTTGTTGTAACAGACATTGATATATTTTAGAAACTAATTTCCCCCCTGTTATTAATCTAGAAATATCAACTAGTGGCTGCAGAAGGGTAACAATTTGTGTACCCTTCCCCAGCAACATTCTCAATGCTTGTTTTAGTTGTAGATGAAATAACCACAGTTCTGTATTGCTCAAACCATACTCCTTTTTAAGATCTTCGTATAATATTATATCCCCATGTCCAGGGGCGGACTGAGAACCCTCAGGGCCCCCGGGCAAAATAAATCAAGGGCCCCCTTACAGGCCCCACCCATGTTCTGCTGCAAGCCCCACCCTTGTCCCGCCTCCATGCCCCACCTCAAGCCACACCCTACACAATCTTTAATAAGATTTCAAAGTTAAAGCAACACAAAAGGCACCCAGACCACTTCAGCTCATTGATGTGGTCTGGGTACAGTGTCCCTTTTGCAAATCGAGCTGCAATGTTCTAGAGAAACTGTATTGTTTACGTTCCAGCAATAAGTCAGCCTCTAGTGGCTGGCAGCCACCTGAGGACTTCCTGGATTAAAACAGACCTTTGGTCTGGTATCTGACGCTGGACGTCCTCACACTCTTCATGAGGACCTCCAGGGTCAGATTTTTCCCCATAGGAAAGCATTGATTCAATGCTTTCGTATGGGGCGATTTAATCTCAGCGTCCATTAGTGAGCCTCTGTTAGAAGCACATGTGAAGGGGGCACATATCTGGACATAACTACTGTGAAAGGGGGGGGGAGGCCCTTCACAGTAGTTATTAATCCCTTTCAGCAGTCCCCCCTTCAGTGATTGGGGGACTGCTGAAAGGGGTTAATAACTACTGTGAAGGGCCTAGTCGTCTGGGCAACCCCACAGATCATCCCCCCACCCACCTTGTATTTGTTCCACTGATCTGCTACTTGCGGGCTACATGGGCATGAGTTCAGTCACTTCGGTGCGCAATCCCATCCTGCGGCGCGTGATCCCGCGAGACCCGTGACCTACAGCGGCGGGTATTGCGGGATCACGCGCTGCAGGACGGGATTGCCCACCGAAGTGACTGAACTCATTCCCGCGCAGCCCACAAGTAGCGGAACAATTACAAGAGGGGTGGGGAATAGCCAAATTTAAAATTATTTTGAACCAAAAGGTGTTATGGGGGCTCTGTGGGTGGCACTGTTATGGGGGCTCTGTGGATGGCACTGTTATGGGGGCTCTGTGGATGGCACTGTTATGGGGGCTCTGTGGATGGCACTGTTATGGGGGCTCTGTGGATGGCACTGTTATGGGGGCTCTGTGGATGGCACTGTTGTGGGGGCTCTGTGGATGGCACTGTTGTGGGGGCTCTGTGGATGGCACTGTTATGGGGGCTCTGTGGATGGCACTGTTATGGGGGCTCTGTGGATGGCACTGTTATGGGGGCTCTGTGGGTGGCACTGTTGTGGGGGCTCTGTGGATGGCACTGTTATGGGGGCTCTGTGGATGGCACAGTTATGGGGGCTCTGTGGATGGCACTGTTTTGGGGGCTCTGTAGATGGCACTGTTGTGGGGGCTCTGTGGATGGCACTGTTGTGGGGGGGGGGGATCTGTGGGTGACACATATATAGCACCTTATGCTATATATGTGTCATCCACAGATCCCCCCATAACAGTGTCCCTGTGAGTGAATGATCCCCAATACAGGGTCTGGGGGCCGGCATCTGGTGTTGTAATGGCAGCGGGGCCCGGTGCAGTCACTGTATTCTATTACACCGGGCCCCGCTCACTGTAATACTAATATTCATATGTGAACAACTTGAAATCCTCTGCGATCCTCTCCCTCTGAGCTCTCTGTACTCACAAACTCAGTAGCAGGCCGGGCAGCAGCGCAACTCACTGACGTCACGCGCCTGCTCCTCCCACTTTATGAATGAAGCAGGCGGAGCCAGTGGCGTTGCTAGGGCTGGTGTCACCCGTTGCGGTAGAAAATGGTGTCAACCCCCCCCCCGAAGCATCAATTTTTTAGCCATATATGGGGGCTATGGTGGTGCTGCTGCCATAGGGGGCATCCGTTAGCTCAGCAGACCCCCCCCCCCCTAGCAGTCAGAGCCTGGTCTCGGGAGGGGCCCTTCCAAATTATTTTCTGTCCACCACCACAAAACAATGGTGCTTATAGAACAGACTACACAGTGTAGCGGTATACTGTATATTGTGTGGCACAGTGTAGAGGTATACTGTATATTGTGTGGCACAGTGTAGCGGTATACTGTATATTGTGTGGCACAGTGTAGCGGTATACTGTATATTGTGTGGCACAGTGTAGAGGTATACTGTATATTGTGTGGCACAGTGTAGCGGTATACTGTATATTGTGTGGCACAGTGTAGAGGTATACTGTATATTGTGTGGCACAGTGTAGTGGTATATTGTGGGGCACAGTGTAGGCTATATGTGTATAACATAAACATATTTCCTATGAAAACTTACAGTTACTTGGCTTGGCCCTTGGGGATCTCGGACACCACTTCAACACTTTGGCCGGGGGCTTGGCAGAGCTGATGTTGTGTTTCATCCTAATGAGAAAGATTTCATAATAAGGATTGGGAGAAGGGGCAGTGGGGTCGCAGAGCAGGGTGAGGCTGATGCTGCTACTAGGGGGTCATACCATGGGGGAGTAATAAAGCCCACCATAATGCCCCCCCTAGTAGAAATAATTCTCCTTTTAATGTGACAGTGCAAAAAATACCCCCTTGTAATGCCCCCAGTTGAGCTAATGTCCCCATAGTGCCTCCATAATGTACCAGTATAAAATGCCCCATATATAGTGCCCCAGTAGATGCCCTCAGTGTCCAGCCTCTGATAGGCTGCCGGCCTAGTGTCCCCCATAATGCCCCCCAATAATGTGCCAGTAAGTGTCCCCATAGATGCCCCCCCATCATGTGCCAGTATCAAGTGCCTCTCTCCTCCCCCCACATGTCCCAGTATCATAGTGCCACCCCCCCAATGTGCCAGTATCAAGTGCCTCTCTCCTTCCCACCCCCATGTGCCAGTATCATAGTGCCAAACCCCCCATGTGCCAGTATCAAGTGCCTCTCTCTTCCCCCCATGTCCCAGTATCATAGTGCCATCTCCCCCCCCAAAAAAAGTGCCAGTATCAAGTGCCTCTCTCCTTCCCCCCATGTGCCAGTATCATAGTGCCAACCCCCCCATGTGCCAGTATCAGGTGCCAACCCCCCCATGTGCCAGTATCAGGTGTCTCTCTCCTTCCCCCATGTGCCAGTATCCTAGTGCCAACCCCCCTCCCCCCTCCCCATGTGCCAGTATCAGGTGCCAACCCCCCTCCCCCATATGCCAGTATCAGGTGCCAACCCAACCCCCCTCCCCCCATGTGCTAGTATCAGGTGCCAACCCCCCCCCATGTGCCAGTATCAAGTGCCTCTCTCCTTCCCCCATGTGCCAGTATCATAGTACCAACCCCCCCATGTGCCAGTATCAGGTGCCAACCCCCCCCATGTGCCAGTATCAGATGCCTCTCTCCTTCCCCCCCCATGTGCCAGTATCCTAGTGCCAACCCCCCTCCCCCCTCCCCATGTGCCAGTATCAGGTGCCAACCCCCCTCCACCCCCATGTGCCAGTATCAGGTGCCAACTCAACCCCCCTCCCCCCATGTGCTAGTATCAGGTGCAAACCCCCCCCCCCCCCTATGTGCCAGTATCAGGTGCCTCTCTCCTCCCCCCCCCATGTGCCAGTATCAAGTGCCTCCCGCTCCCCCCATGGCACTAACAGTCAGGTATTAAAAAAAAAAAAACACTTATACTTACATGTCAGCGATGCGATGCAGCCTCTTCCTGTGTCCCGCCATTTATGTCCATATATGGAGTCAGTGCTTGTATTTCAGAAAAGCACCTAACCACACGACCATAAGAAAGGCATTGACACTGACTGAAAAAATATGAGACTTCTACTGTTATAGCTGGCTAAGTGTACATCTATACACATGACTGTGCCCTAACACACCCAGCACTGCTATATCTCTATATGACAGCTGTCCCAGCACACTCAGCTCTACTATATCTCTATATATGACAGCTTCCCCAGCACACCCAGCTCTGCTACATCTATACACATGACAGCAGCCCAAACACACCCAGCACTGCTATATCTCTATATGACAGCTGTCCCAGCAGACTCAGCTCTCCTATATCTCTATATATGATAGCTGCCCCAGCACACCCAGCTCTGCTACATCTAATACACATGACAGCTGCACCAGCACACTCAGCTCTGCTATATCTCTATATATGACAGCTGCCCCAGCACACCCAGCTCTGCTACATCTATACACATGACAGCTGCCCAAACACACCCAGCACTGCTATATCTCTATATGACAGCTGTACCAGCACACTCAGCTCTGCTATATCTCTATATATGATAGCTGCCCCAGCACACCCAGCTCTGCTACATCTATTACACATGACAGCTGCACCAACACACTCAGCTCTACTATATCTCTATATATGACAGCTGCCCCAGCACACCCAGCTCTGCTACATCTATATATCTCTAAGTATTGCTATACAGTAGATATATAGAGATATAGCAGAGCTGAGTGTGCTGGGGCAGCTGTCATGTGTATAGATGTAGCAGAGCTGGGTGTGTTTGGGCAGCTGTCATGTGTATGGATGTAGCAGAGCTGGGTTTGCTGGGGCAGCTGTCATATATAGAGATATAGTAGAGCTGAGTGCGCTGGTGCAGCTGTCATGTGTACTAGATGTAGCAGAGCTGGGTGTGCGTGGGAAGCTATCATATATAGAGATATAGCAGAGCTGAGTGTGCTGGGACAGCTGTCATATAGAGATATAGCAGTGCTGGGTGTGTTAGGGTAGCAGTCATGTGTATAGATGTACACTTAGCCAGCTATAACAGTAGAAGTCTCATATTTTTTCAGTCGGTGTCAATGCCTCTCTTATGGCCGTGTGGTTAGGTGCTTTGCCTCTGATACAGAAGGTCGTGGGTTTGAATCCCAGCAGAAGCTTTTCTGAAATACAGGCTAATTTAGAATACACAAGCACTGACTTCATATATGGACATACAGGGCGGGACACAGGAAGAGTTGCGCTGCCGCCCGGAGTACAGAGAGCGCAGAGGGAGAGGATCGCAGAGGATTTCATAGTTGTTCACATATGAATTACAGTGAGCGGGGCCCGGTGTAATAGAATACAGTGACTGCACCGGGCCCCGCTGCCATTACCAGGCCAGCATAACATTTACACATAATGTTATTCTGCGGCGGGCCCCCATCCTGGCCGGGCCCTCGGACCATGTCCGAAGTGCCCGACCGGTCAGTCCGCCCCTGCCCATGTCTCCATACCTGGCCCAGTTTATAGACTCCATGCTTCCACCAAATCTCTTGTTCAATTGCCTTTAGTTCTATAAGGTGGGTATTATCCCACAGTCTGGTGTAAGCATGCAGTCCAGCCTGGGTCCACAAAGCTCTTGCTTCCTTCCAAACCCTTTTCATCAGCTCAAATAGCGGTATCTTTCTACTTCCCTGTTGTGCCAAAACACCCGCTTCTATAAGCTGGAAAATAGTACAGTTCTCTAGCCTTTCATTTATCCCTGCTATCATGGACTAATATCTTTGCATATTACTCCACGTTATCATGTTTTTTATATGGCCAGAGATAAAATAAAGTTCCAAGTCTGAGACTGATAGTCCACACTCCCTTTTATGGATACACAATATTTGTGCTTTTATCCTTGTTTTTTTCCCTTGCCATATCAAGTCCATTAAAAGACTAGCTATTCTTTTAAATATTTTTTTAGGGATTATTGTCGGTGCATTCCACAGAATATAGTTCAGGGAAGGTAGTAGACACATTTTCACTAAGGAAATCCGACCTGCCATCGAGACATATAATCTTTTCCAAACATCTATTTTCTTCCTAATTTCTTGTATTTGGGGATCAAATTCAGCTGGACATATTCCTTGGGATTTGGGGTTATTTGAATACCCAGATATTTAACGGGTTCATTATTCTTCTTAATTTCCACTGCTCCTGGTATAAAATTGTTCAGAGGATCAATCGGGACACAGGCCGATTTAGACCAGTTTATAATGAGACGGCATGTTTGCCATACTGATCAAATACCTGGAAGATCTTCGTAAGGGATCTATGTGAACCTACAAACAACATATTATCATCCGCATATAGAGCAATTTTTTCCTCGTGCTCACCAAACCTGAACCCCACGATTTCTTCATCTTGCTTGATCATATCAGCCAATGGCTCCATAGCTATAGCAAAAAGCAGGGGGGAAAGGGGATATCTCTGTCTAACCCCCCTACCAATATCAATGTTATCAGAATATTCTCCATTTAATAAAACTTTTGCTGAGATTTCAGTATATAACAGCCTTACCCATGATATAAAATTATCACCGAATCCCATTTTCTTCAATGTCATAATCATAAAGGGCCATTCTATAGTATCAAATGCCTTTGAGGCATCTATGGTAACAATTAGTCGTTCGCCGCAATTCGTGGGTTCAAGCATAATATTATCGGTTGTAGTTTTGCCTGACATAAATCCCTTCTGATCCTCATGAACAAGTCCCGAGACAACACCTCTGAGTCTGGCTGCCAAAATCCTAGCCAGTATTTTGTTATCAGTGTTAATTAGTGAAATGGGACGATATGAGTCCGGAAGGGCTGGGTCTTTCCCCGGTTTTAGAATCAGTGTAATTAGGGCTTCTCTCAGTGAGTCTGGCAGCTTCCCTGCCTTCCTCGAATCCTCCCACATTGCCAATAGTTTTGGAATTAATATTTCTTTATATTCAGCATAGACTTCAGACAGGATACTATCTATTCCTGGGGCCTTATTTTTTGTAATCCTAGAAAGTATTTTATCCACTTCCAGAGCATTTAAGGGGGCCTCCAAAATTTCACATTGCTCTATTGTTAGCCTAGAGATAGTAATATCCTCCAAGACGTGCTGTATTTGTGTCAAGTTCTTAATTATCTTACTACTATACATATCTTGAAAATATTCTTTAAGCAATTCTATTTCAGCCACTTGTTCAGTAATGTTATGACCTGATTTATCTGTTAAGCAATGATTATAGTTTTTTGGTTTTTTTTATCTGGGTCACCACCAAGGCCGCTAACTTTTCGCTCGGTATATGTGCATAAATACAGTTATCCCTCACATAGTTTTCTTTTTGTTGTTGTGCCAATAAGAGCCGGTCATCTTCCAATTTGGATACTGCCTCTATCCATTCTTTATAATTATAGGGTTTCTAATATACTTTTTTTCATATTTCCCCGCCTCTTGTTCCAGGTCCATTCTTTTTTTCCTTACCCCTTTTTTATTTACTGCTGTGTATTTTGTGAAAATCCCTCTAATATAGGCCTTTGCGGCCTCCCATACTATATTGGTTGCTGCTGAACCTTCATTCCAATCAAAAAACTCTGTTATCTCTTTCAAAATCTTGTCGTGTATACTCATTATATTTATCCACCCAATATTTATGTGCATCCCTCTTCTTTTTTTATTTCTTGTTTTTATATTTATAATAATTGGGTTATGGTCTGAAATCCCACGCTGTCCATATTTAACCTGTTCGATATCAGATGAACCTTTATTATTGGTGAAAACTAAATCAATCCGTGATAGACTCCTATGGGTCTTTGAAAAACATGAGTATTTTTTTAGTTTGGGATGCATTACCCTCCAAATATCTATCCAATTCCTCTGTAATGTTTTTTAATTTAGATCCCGTGCTAAGGATTTGAGCATTCCCAACTCTACATCTATCTATTTTGCTATCCATAACATTATTAAAATCACCCATAACTAAAAGTGGTTTATCCCCTACCTTAAGTACAAAATCATAAATTTTCATTAGGACCTCCAACTTAAAAGGTGGCAGTATATAAACATTTGCAATTACCCATGGTCTTCCTTCCAAAAAACTGTCGGTCAAAACGTATTCGCTTTTCAACAGATAAGTACAACCTTAAACGGCAAATATATTTGTATTTCGCCAGTAATACATGGCAAACTAGGCTGTAAAATATCTCACTGCACCTCTGAGCTGCAAATATATTTATCTTTTATCCACTAAGACACCCAAAAAAGGGCTTTAAAACAGATAACTATACATGCTCTATACATAGGTGAATAAAAGAGTAATGGTGAGCATATTTCCCAAAGTAACTGCAAATATATCAACTGCTATGTATATAATCATCCACCATAGGACCCAATCAAAATGGCCAACTGTGGATATACTAATAGCCAGTGGCTAAAAGAAAGGAAAATAAGGGAATACCTTGGAAGTCAACCAATAAAGAGATAGGACCTCTGGTCAGCTGGGGGCGCACCCCGACGCACGTTTCTCTCCGCTTTTTCAAGGGGCGTGTCTGACTAGATCACCCCACCACAATATATACCCCAGGTAATGATTACAAATGCAGGACATCTGTGCAGCAGCCAATAACTGCACGCCGGTACGTTACCTTCTCCCGAGCGTAGTCTCGCAAGATCTAACCAGAGTGACATTACATGTCACGTGATGGATAGAGTGATTCTCATAGACCTAAGATCGCGCAAGACTTCGCCGGGGGGGGGGGAACACATGATCGCGGTCACATGACCGCATGCAAATGCCCGATCGTCTCACCAACAACAAAGCAGTCCCACCACAGAACAGCGCATATATGACCAGCACCCATAAATACCTATACGCCCATAAATACCTACAGTACAGACCAAAAGTTTGGACACACCTTCTCATTCAAAGAGTTTTCTTTATTTTCATGACTATGAAAATTGTAGATTCACACTGAAGGCATCAAAACTATGAATTAACACATGTGGAATTATATACATAACAAACAAGTGTGAAACAACTGAAAATATGTAATATTCTAGGTTCTTCAAAGTAGCCACCTTTTGCTTTGATTACTGCTTTGCACACTCTTGACATTCTCTTGATGAGCTTCAAGAGGTAGTCCCCTGAAATGGTTTTCACTTCACAGGTGTGCCCTGTCAAGTTTAATAAGTGGGATTTCTTGCCTTATAAATGGGGTTGGGACCATCAGTTGCGTTGAGGAGAAGTCAGGTGGATACACAGCTGATAGTCCTACTGAATAGACTGTTAGAATTTGTATTATGGCAAGAAAAAAGCAGCTAAGTATAGAAAAACGAGTGGCCATCATTACTTTAAGAAATGAAGGTCAGTCAGTCAGCCGAAAAATTGGGAAAACTTTGAAAGTAAGGGCTATTTGACCATAAAGGAGAGTGATGGGGTGCTGCGCCAGATGACCTGGCCTCCACAGTCACCGGACCTGAACCCAATCGAGATGGTTTGGGGTGAGCTGGACCACAGAGTGAAGGCAAAAGGGCCAACAAGTGCTAAGCATCTCTGGGAACTCCTTCAAGACTGTTGGAAGACCATTTCAGGGGACTACCTCTTGAAGCTCATCATGAGAATGCCAAGAGTGTGCAAAGCATTAATCAAAGCAAAAGGTGGCTACTTTGAAGAACCTAGAATATGACATATTTTCAGTTGTTTCACACTTGTTTGTTATGTATATAATTCCACATGTGTTAATTCATAGTTTTGATGCCTTCATAGTCATGAAAATAAAGAAAACTCTTTGAATGAGAAGGTGTGTCCAAACTTTTGGTCTGTACTGTATGTGTTACTAATGTTGTGGATCAGCAGGTGATCTGCTGCTATATTTTATAATTTATTATGGATTAAATGAGTTGTTGTAATTATTGATTACTGAATAAAGATTCAATATTTTATGTGTGTCCCTTATGGTTCTTTCGGTGCTTTAGTTTTTGCTTAGTGACAAGATGGAGTTGGACTACATTTTGGTCAACCCGGTTTTTATTTTATTTTTAAATGTTTTTTGCGTCCGATGAGAGTGAGCGATCAAGCTGCTATTGTTTACAGCAGGGATCAGCTGTTAGCGCTCCGTCGCTTCGCTGGGTCGTTTACCACACAACAAGACGAAGGAGAAAGAGACACAGGACCCGGGCTGGAAGAGGACGTTGGGACCGGAGGAAACGGGAAAAGACCCGCCATTCCTTCCATCATCATGGGAAATGTGAGATCACTACAAAGCAAAGCTGATGAACTTGCGGCGCTAACGAAGCATCAGCACGTCTATAGAGAGAGTAGTTTACTCATTCTGACTGAGGCATGGCTGACAGGATTAATGCCGGACATGCATGTATACATGGAAGGGTTTCATCTGCTCCGGGCTGACAGAAGCAAAGAGAGCGGTAAGAAGAGAGGAGGTCTGGCTGTGTTTGTGAATGATAGATGGTGTAACTCTGGGCATCTAACTATCAAAGAGACACTTTGCTGTGAAGACCTTGAGCTGCTAGCTGTTAGCATGAGACCTCACTATCTGCCACGTGAGTCTACACAGGTTATTGTGTTAGCAGTCTACTTGCCCCCCTCTGCCAATGCTTCAGCTGCCTGTGACATTATTCATACTGTGACCAGCAGGCTCCAGACAAAACATCCCCAGGCTCTCTTTTTGATCTCTGGAGACTTTAATCACATATCCCTGTCTTCCACTCTTCCCACCTTCACCCAGTATGTTAACTGTCACACCAGAGACAATAGAACGCTGGACCTACTGTATGATAATACTAAACAGGCATACAGCTCCTCACCTCTCCCTCCCCTGGGGGGCTCAGACCACAATCTGGTTTATCTTCAGCCTGTGTACAGACCCCTTGTATGCAGAGAACCATCTGTGAAGTGCACAGTGAGAGGATGGTCTGAGGAGACTGAAGACGCTCTGAGGGACTATTTCAGCTGCACAGAGTGGGATGAGCTCTGTGCTCCTCATGGGGAGGACATCGACAACATTACTGACTGCATCACAGACTATGTACATCAACTTATGTGTGGAGAACACCGTGCCAGTCATGAAGATACAGTGTTTTTCTAATAATTAGCCTTGGATTAACCCAGAAATAAAGGCTCTCCTCAAGGAAAAGAACCTTTAAATCTGGAAACAAGGAGGAGCTTAAAACTGTGCAGAAAAAGCTGAGAAGGAAGATCAGAGAGGGTAAAACCATCTACAGGAAGAAGATGGAGGACCAGCTGCAGCAGAATACGCGGATCTGGAAAAGCCTGAAAACAATCTCAGGTCACAAACCGGGTCAAATCCAGACTGCAGTTGACTTGGGGTGGGTTAATGAGTTGAACAAGTTCTTCAATAGGTTTGACCATATACCAACCCCTCCCCTGACCCAATCCCCCATGCTGCTGCAAACACCCCCATTTTCTTCCCCCACCACTACCATCACTGCCTGTTCTCCTCTTAGCAACCTACCACCACTCTCCCCCTCTACACCAGAGGACTCCTTCATTCACCCCCCTCCCCATATGCCCACCTTGTCCTTCACCACACTCCAGATGAGGAAGGAACTACAGAAAATCAAGGTGCGTAAAGCTTCAGGACCAGGCGGCATCAGCTCCAGGCTCCTGAAGTGCTGCTCAGACCAACTGTGTGGCATCATGGGTCACATGTTCAACATGAGCCTGAGGCTAGGGAAGGTTCCACAGCTGTGGAAGACCTCCTGTGTGGTACCAGTGCCAAAGACCTCACAACAGAAAGACCTCAGCAGCTACAGGCCGGTAGCACTGACCTTTACACTTGCGGGTGCTGGCAGAGGAATTTCTACCCACAGCGAAACAGGTGCGGGTACCAATCCTACCACGCCTGCAAGAAGAGGGCGGTTTGAAGATGTGCTGGTCACTTCTCATATGAGATCATTCTTGCAGCCAACCCATCGAGAGCTGCACTACGGATCCAGCCTCAGGGAATGCCTAGACCAACAGGTGTGCGACTACATCGGGGTAACGACCCTGGACTACTGGGTGTGCAGGCTTGACCTGTGGCCAGAGCTGGCACAATTTGCCATGGAACTCTTGACTTGCCCCTGGTCGACTGTCCTGTCAGCGCAGCAGGGGGGATCGTGACCGATTAGTGTGGACTATTTCACATTTCTAAAAATAAATGAGGCATGGATCTCAGAGGAATTCAACACCTGTGACAACCACGTTAAATTGAATTTCCTCATGCCAGCCCACATATATCCACCACCACACAGAACAAAGAATGGTCCCTGTCTTATAAAAATACAGCGGCATAAAAGGCCTTTTCTGTCCAGTGAATGCCTAATGTTTGGGGCCTGTACTCCAGTGGCCTGCAGTAAAATTGTTATCCAATGACCGTCTAATATACCTCCAGCCACATAATCACTTGATCTTTTATGTCCATTGAATGCCTAATGTTTGGGGCCTGTACTCCAGTGGGCTACTGTATCCATTGACTGCATAATGTACCTCGAGCCACATAATCACTTGTTCTTTTATGTCAGGTGAAAGCCTAATTTTTAGGGCCCGTACTCTCGTGGCCTAAAATAAAAATTTTCTAGGCTCCAGCGAGACACATTTTTGAGAATTTCCCTTTAAGACACATAAAAATGGCCCCTGATTAAAATATATATTTTTGGTGGGAGTTTTTGTCATTGATCCCCCTCTAGTATGTCACTGTCCATGTTGCTAGACTATTTGTGCACTTCTAGTAAGTATTTGGTGGCTGCAAATATGACCTAAAGGTTTTCCAGGTTTGTCTGCCATTAAAGTGAATGGGGCCCGCTGCAAACTTGCGGTTCGCGAACATTTGAGCACAATCACGTTCGCGAACCATCCTGGCCGATGTTCGTCCATCACTAGCAGCTAGGTATCCCCCGCTGTCTACAATCATACAAGTACCCAACTTTCCTGTAAATAAACCACACATTCACATACAGCTATTCATAGCCACACCCAGAATTTATTTATAGAATATTATTATAAACTCACATATATAAAAGAAGTCTGTTTTTTTAAACAACCAGAGTGGGAGCCTGCGCTGATTACGGTGTAGTCAAGGCTTAGGGACACAAATACTGATATAAAATTGTGTGGATTGGTACCTTATAGAAAAGCAACATGTTATCGCTGGGAAGCTGATGTCCGGATGGCTTCTGGTTCAACCTCCTAGCGTGGGTGGTGCTCCAGCCGGCAGCAAATCACTCGTGCGAGGAAACCACCAGTTTGAAGTCTGGGAATTTCGGCGTGTGACGTCACCGCGCTCTGTATGGATGCCTTCAGGGGACAAAAAACTATCCGACGCATTTCTGAGCCAGTCGGGATCCTTCGTCAGGGATGGTGATACGTGGGGAGAACAAAAAGACAGCTAAAAACTAGAATTAGAGAGCACATCAATAATATACACAAAAAATTTGAGGGACACCCATTATCCTGCCATTATGTCCAATATCATGCGGGCAATTTTGCGGGATCCATTTTTGGAGGGATTGAAGAGGTGCCTATCAATAAAAGAGGTGGCAATTATATTAAGGAAATGTCACGGAAAGAAAGCAAATGGATCTTCAAACTAAATAGTCTAGCCCCATATGGCTTAAACCAGGAGATCAAACTATTTGCTTTTGATTAATGCATAACACTAAGCCATAGACTAAACGGGGTTAAACACTCCTTGTTATAATAAACCAGTGGTTTTCATGGGAACGAGTGCCTATTTATTCTCAGGATTGACCAATCTCACCATCCCTGACTAAGGAGCCCGACTGGCTCAGAAACGCGTCGGATAGTTTTTTGTCCCCTGAAGGGACGTCACACGCCGAAATTCCCGGACTTCAAACTGGTGGTTCCTTCGCACAAGTGATTTGCTGCCGGCCGGAGCACCACTCACGCTAGGAGGTTGAACCAGAAGCCATCCGGACATCAGCTTCCCAGCGATAACAAGGAGAACCTTCCACGCACATGTTTCTTTTCTATAAGGTACCAATCCACACAATTTTATATCAGTATTTGTGTCCCTAAGCCCTTGACTAAACCGTAATCAGCGCAGGCTCCCACTCTGGTTGTTTCAAAAACCAGACTTCTTTTATATACGTGTGTTCAGATTTTACCAGTCTAAGCAGCAGACTGTGTTAGGGGACCTAGCAGCGATTCCCTTACGGGTGAGGAGTGTCAAGTGGCCATGGCAGCGCGGGTGGGCAGATACATTTTATACACATTATTATAAACTCAATTTCTAATTTCTGGATAATAATACACAGCCTACTTATATTCTTTCCTACAAACAGAAAGTTATACAAAAAGAGGCAAATCCAATTATTCACAAAACATAAAAAAATGCATATAACGAAATAGCAAAATCTATACAATGCCACGAGGACTTAAAGTATTCCAGTTGTTTAAAGTTATCCCCCATCCACAGTGATCGGTGGAAGTCCCTATGGTAGGACCCCCACCGATCTGTAACTTCTAACAACCAGAATACCCTTTTAATCATTATATAAGGGATATCCCATATTATATACAAACAGGGACTATTAAAATCACTTATTATTTAAGCATACATATATATAAATATGGTTTTCTCCTTGTTTTTTTCCTTTATACATGCCGACAATCTTCCTTAAAAGATAAGAATGCAGCTTTTGCGTGTAAATGTCAGCACAGTAGGCAGGGAGACACACACACATGAGACCTAACTGAACACAACCCGCTTTCCCTGCCTACTTGCAGTGCAAGCCCTTAGCAGCAAGACCGCAAATGATCGACGTTCCATGAACTGCTAAGTGCAAGACAGACAGACAGACAGAGAGATGCAACCACAAAGAGACAGGTTGTACAGAAAAAGGTCAAAACAGGGAGGACAATGCAGTACAAAATCAGAGGACAGCAGGTATTCAGAATAGCCAAGTCAAAGTCAGAACCAGATGGGTTACATGGTACAGAATCACTAGACAGAGGGAGGTCAGAGGCAAGCCGGGGTCAAGATAACAATCCAATATGCACAGACAGCACCAGGAGCACAGCAAGGGAATAAACCTATAACTGACAAGTGTGTATTGCCAGCATGGGATTTAAATAGAGCACTTATTCCCTGGAACCTGATATGTCCAGGGACTTGGCACCCATTGGATCAGAAGACCAGTATCCTACAGATAGGCAGGCTGAGCTGTCACTCACCTGCATCAGAACACACACCTAATTCTAATAAACAATAAAGTCTGACACAGGAACTCTTGCAGCATGCAGGTGCTGCTGGTAGAAGGTGAGCAAGCGCTTCGTTGTCGGTGGGGGGTGGTTAGGCTGCAGGTCACAGGGGGGCACAGCCCAGCAGCGCATCTGACACTGCGCGACCATGCTCAGGCTCCAGACTACAGCGCTGCAGCCTAGACAGGTAAGTTGGTGACAGTGAAATAAAAGAAACTAAATAATGAATCTTCACTCTGTTTCTTCTTGTGTATAATCTATACTAAAAGCCAAACAAAAACAATTAACAATAAAAATCTCAAGACTTAATTACTTATTTAACTACATACAACTACAATAACTTTTTTTTACTACATCTTCTCTTATATCAGCATACTTTTAGTTAGTCCCCGCTCACCACTTTTTTTCTCTGAACAAAGAAATGTAACTGCGCAGATTCAAAACCAAAATATGTGTGTACTCGTACCAACTGATACCAAGCACATAATCTGAGTGAGGCTGACGCCTTACCTATATGAACAGTCAAAACCCAGCTTAAAGAGAACCGCAGTTAGGCCTCTTGAACACGAATGTTGTGCATCCATTCCATGTATTGGGGACTGTAATCTGCGGTCCCCAATGCATGGGCAGCGTCCGTGCGGCGACCAAGCCGGATCGAGACCCATTCAACTTGAATGGGTCCGTGATCCATCCCCACCGCAAAAAAATGAACAAGTTCTATTTTTTTGCGGTGTGGAGGCACGGACAGAAACACTACGGAAGCACTCCATAGTGCTTCCGTGGGGTTCCGATCCATTCTTCCGTTCCGCATCTTCGTGATTGCGGACCCATTCAAGTGAATGGGCCGGCATCCATGATGCAGAGTGCACACAGGCCAGTGCCGCTGTATGCGGGCCACAATATGGCCACGGGCACACAACTGCCATGTGCAAGAGGCCTTAAAGAGGACCTTTCATGGGTCCAGACATTATAAACTAAGTATCAGGATACATAGGGCATAGTGCAGGGATCTAACTGCACTTACAAATTTCTCTGGGCGCCGCTCCATTCGCCCGCTGTAGCCCCCGTTGTATTCTTCCGCCTGGTAGGCTAATTTTAGCATCAGAACAATGAGGAGGAGACTGAGTCTTTCTCCGTGGGTGTCTCCTTTTCCCTGGCTGTAGCGCTGTCCAATCGCAGCAGAGAGCGTCACAGCCAGTGAGAAGGTGAGGTTTTTTTTCTCCCTGGCTATGACGCTCTCTGCTGCGATTGGACAGCGCTACAGCCAGGGAGAAGGAGACGCCCATGGAGAAAGACTCAGTCTCCTCCTCATTGTTCTGATGCAAAAATTAGCATACCAGGTGGAAGAATACAACGGGGGCCACATCGGGTGAATGGAGCAGCGCCCAGAAAAAATAGTAAGTGCAGTTAAATCCCTGCACTATGCCCTACTTATCCTGATACTTAGTTTATAATGTTTGGACCCATGAAAGATCCTCTTTAAAGGGATCATTTTTCCCATGCTCTCGTGCAAGTCATGGATCTACTTTCAACTGCCCAAGTTCCTGAAGACTATCAGACTGCATCAATGATTTCTACATGATCCCATGTGACAGCTTAAACTGTCGCCCTTCTCTTCTCTATGAAGACCCCAAGTCCAATCCATTCTAAATGACAAGTGACACCAAGACCAAACCAACTGTTTGTATCATTTTATAAATAATAAGCATATTTCTTGCCCAAACCCCACTTCTGTTACCAAATGTATTATGGTGGTACCAGAAGTTTGGGAAAAAAAGACTTAACACGACTTAAGTGCAAAAAGAGAGTTTACTAAACTATGATAGAAGATATATACAAAGATATACAAAGACACATATTCAGTAAAGTAACAGTCACCGAGAGTCATTAATGAATGGGCCAGCTCCATATGGCACAAAGTCAGCCCATATGATAGAAAGAGAGGTGATAGTGGCAAGACATCTTACCCTGGTGATGTCTTCAATGGAGCTGAGCTCTTTGTTCCAAAATGAAGTGTTTTCTAGTCTCCTCGCCCCTCCTAGTCCCACCTAAAGGTTAGAACGCAGGTACAGTTACCTCATACTAAAGAAATGTGTTGAGGTATGGACATCATTAAACAACTGCATGAACTGCATGAAATTAAAGAGGAAGAACCAATTAAAAACCTTGCTTTAAACTAATATTACATTTATTTTAATGATCAGAAACCATTTATTGTGGAATATAATATAATAAATCAATTGTGACAAAACATTTCAGTATTTGGTATGGTGAAAGACTATTTGCCTCTTATTGTAAAATTCATGCAATGAATAAAGTCAAGTAATTTTCTTAATTAACAATCAAAGACAATCTGAATTGATATTTGCAATCTGTTTTGATTATTTCCTAATCAATATGTATTGATCCCACATGAGAAATAAAATCACACTACTGTGATTTACTGACATGCCCTAGCAGGCAAGCATTGGTCCATTTTGGTAAATAACAAATATGTGAAGTAGTTCAAAATTATTTTCTTCAGGTTTTTCCTATAATACTTTCTATGGCCAACCAATCAACACGCATATACACACAATGTACTATACACTTTTACAAATGTTTATTATTAGAGAAGAGCAAATTTTTAAAAAATTTGATTCGGCCACTTCGCCGAATTTTCTGAAAAAATACGGTTTGATACTAATTTATTCTCGGCGAATAGCTTTAACAATAACAGCTATTTCCAGAGCCTTTATAGTGGTGTAGAACACTGTGCCTTGCAGTAACATGCATAGGGAGCCTGCTGTGGTAGTGAAATAATACTGTGAGTCAGTATGACATGCAGATGACATCCGCTGATTCCACATAGATGTCAACAGAACCTGTTCAAATAAACGCTTATACAAGTAAAGCCCCCATGACAGAGTGGAGAGGGTGTCAGCAATAAGTTTGTGTTGACGTCACTGATTATTTTTCCCTTCCTCTGATCCGTCAGAACAATAACCCTCAAAAAATTGATCCTGTCTGTGTAGCTTCTGCCTTCACTCAGTCAGCATTTGGTCAGTAATCCAGCAGTAAATAGGATTGGAGCCAAAACAGAGATGACACATGAATGGAAAATGTGCATGTCTTCTGTGTTTTGTACCCACTCCTGCTTTTGGCTACCAAATCACACAAGCCAATTCTGATGGGACCATACAGGCCTTACAGCTGCTACACAGACAGGATCCGTTGTGCGTCTCATTTTTCCTTCCTTCTGACAGGTCAGAAGAAGGGTCAAATAAGTGATGATGTCAGCCAGGCCAAAAGGCAAAATAGTAACCCAGTTATGAAGTGGGGAGGGTGGGAACAGCATGAGAAGTCCACAGAGTAGCCCTGTGACATAATAGTGAGGCGGAAGCAGCATCAGGAGGCCACAGAGTGGCACAATGTGACATAGTGTAGATGTGGCAACAGCATGAGGAGGCCACAGAGTGGCAAGGTGACATAGCGTGGAGGTGGCAGCAGCATGAGGAGACCACAGAGTGGCAAGGTGACATAGCGTGGAGGTGGCAGCAGCATGAGGAGACCACAAAGTGGCAAGGTGACATAGTATGGAGGTGGCAGCAGTATGAGGAGGCCACAGAGTAGGAAGGTGACATAGAGTAGAGGTGGCAGTAGCAGTATCAGAAGGCCACAGAGTGGCAAGGTGACATAGTGTGGAGGTTAAAGCAGCATCAGGAGGCCGCAGAGTGGCAAGGTGACAGTGTGGAGGTGGCAGCAGCATCAGGCGGCCACAGAGTGGCAAGTTGACATAGTGTGGAGGTGGCAGCAGCATCAGGAGGCCACAGAGTGGCAAGGTGACATAGTGTGGTGGTGGCAGCATCATCAGGAGGCCACAGAGTGGCAAGGTGACATAGTGTGGAGGTTAAAGCAGCATCAGGAGTCAACAGAGAGGCAAGGTGACATAGTTTGGAGGTGGCAGCAGCATCAGGAGGCCACAGAGTGGCAAGGTGACATAGTGTGGAGGTGGCAGCAGCATCAGGAGGCCACAGAGTGGCAAGGTGACATAGTGTGGAGGTGAAAGCAGCATCAGGAGGCCACAGAGTGGCAAGGTGACATAGTGTGGAGGTGGAAGCAGCATTGGGAGGCCACAGAGTGACAAGGTGACATAGTGTGGAGGTGGCAGCAGCATCAAGAGGCCACAGAGTGGCAAGGTGACATAGTGTGGAGGTAACAGCAGCATCAGGAGGCCACAGAGTGGCAAGGTGACATAGTGTGGAGGTGGCAGCAGCATCAGGAGGCCACAGAGTGACAAGGTGACATAGTGTGGAGGTGGCAGCAGCATCAAGAGGCCACAGAGTGGCAATGTGACATAGTGTGGAGGTTGCAGCAGCATCAGGAGGCCAAAGAGTGGCAAGGTGACATAGTGTGAAGGTGGCAGCAGCATCAGGAAGCCACAGAGTCTCAGGGTGACATAGTGTGGAGGTGGCAGCAGAATCAGGAGGCCAAAGAGTGGCAAGGTGACATAGTGTGGAGATGGCAGCAGCATGAGGAGACCACAGAGTGGCAGGGTGACATAGTGTGGACGTGGCAGCAGCATAAGGAGGCCACAGAGTGGCAAGGTGACATAGTGTGGAGGTGGCAGCAGCATGAGGAGACCAGAGAGTGGCAAGGTGACATAGTGTGGAGATGGCAGCAGTATGAAGAGACTACAGAGTGGCAAGGTGACATAGTGTGGACATGGCAGCAGCATTAGGAGGCCACAGAGTGACAAGGTGACATAGTGTGGAGGTGGCAGCAGCATAAGGAGGCCACAGAGTGACAAGGTGACATAGTGTGGTGGTGGCAGCATCATCAGGAGTCCACGGAGAGGCAAGGTGACATAGTTTGGAGGTGGCAGCAGCATCAGGAGGCCACAGAGAGGCAAGGTGACATAGTTTGGAGGTGGCAGCAGCATCAGGAGGCCACAGAGTGGCAAGGTGACATCGTGTGGAGGTGGCAGCAGCATCAGGAGGCCACAGAGTGGCAAGGTGACATAGTGTGGAGGTTAAAGCAGCATCAGGAGTCAACAGAGAGGCAAGGTGACATAGTTTGGAGGTGGCAGCAGCATCTGGAGGCCACAGAGTGGCAAGGTGACATAGTGTGGAGGTGGCAGCATCAGGAGGCCACAGAGTGGCAAGGTGACATAGTGTGGAGGTGAAAGCAGCATCAGGAGGCCACAGAGTGGCAAGGTGACATAGTGTGGAGGTGGAAGCAGCATTGGGAGGCCACAGAGTGACAAGGTGACATAGTGTGGAGGTGGCAGCAGCATCAAGAGGCCACAGAGTGGCAATGTGACATAGTGTGGAGGTTGCAGCAGCATCAGGAGGCCAAAGAGTGGCAAGGTGACATAGTGTGAAGGTGGCAGCAGCATCAGGAAGCCACAGAGTCTCAGGGTGACATAGTGTGGAGGTGGCAGCAGAATCAGGAGGCCAAAGAGTGGCAAGGTGACATAGTGTGGAGATGGCAGCAGCATGAGGAGACCACAGAGTGGCAAGGTGACATAGTGTGGACGTGGCAGCAGCATAAGGAGGCCACAGAGTGGCAAGGTGACATAGTGTGGAGGTGGCAGCAGCATGAGGAGACCAGAGAGTGGCAAGGTGACATAGTGTGGAGATGGCAGCAGCATGAAGAGACTACAGAGTGGCAAGGTGACATAGTGTGGACGTGGCAGCAGCATAAGGAGGCCACAGAGTGACAAGGTGACATAGTGTGGAGGTGGCAGCAGCATAAGGAGGCCACAGAGTGACAAGGTGACTTAGTGTGGTGGTGGCAGCATCATCAGGAGTCCACAGAGAGGCAAGGTGACATAGTTTGGAGGTGGCAGCAGCATCAGGAGGCCACAGAGAGGCAAGGTGACATAGTTTGGAGGTGGCAGCAGCATCAGGAGGCCACAGAGTGGCAAGGTGACATCGTGTGGAGGTGGCAGCAGCATCAGGAGGCCACAGAGTGGCAAGGTGACATAGTGTGGAGGTGAAAGCAGCATCAGGAGGCCACAGAGTGGCAAGGTGACATAGTGTGGAAGTGGAAGCAGCATCAGGAGGCCACAGAGTGGCAATGTGACATGGTGTGGAGGTGGCAGCAGCATCAGGAGGCCAAAGAGTGGCAAGGTGACATAGTGTGAAGGTGGCAGCAGCATCAGGAAGCCACAGAGTCTCAGGGTGACATAGTGTGGAGGTGGCAGCAGAATCAGGAGGCCAAAGAGTGGCAAGGTGACATAGTGTGGAGATGGCAGCAGCATGAGGAGACCACAGAGTGGCAAGGTGACATAGTGTGGACGTGGCAGCAGCATAAGGAGGCCACAGAGTGGCAAGGTGACATAGTGTGGAGGTGGCAGCAGCATGAGGAGACCAGAGAGTGGCAAGGTGACACAGTGTGGAGATGGCAGCAGCATGAAGAGACTACAGAGTGGCAAGGTGACATAGTGTGGACGTGGCAGCAGCATAAGGAGGCCACAGAGTGACAAGGTGACATAGTGTGGAGGTGGCAGCAGCATAAGGAGGCCACAGAGTGACAAGGTGACATAGTGTGGTGGTGGCAGCATCATCAGGAGTCCACAGAGAGGCAAGGTGACATAGTTTGGAGGTGGCAGCAGCATCAGGAGGCCACAGAGTGGCAAGGTGACATAGTGTGGAGGTGGCAGCAGCATCAGGAGGCCACAGAGTGGCAAGGTGACATAGTGTGGAGGTGAAAGCAGCATCAGGAGGCCACAGAGTGGCAAGGTGACATAGTGTGGAGGTGGAAGCAGCATCATCAGGAGGCCACAGAGTGACAAGGTGACATAGTGTGGACGTGGCAGCAGCATAAGGAGGCCACAGAGTGATAAGGTGACATAGTGTGGTAGTGGCATCATCATGAGTAGTCCACAGAGAGGCAAGGTGACATAGTTTGGAGGTGGCAGCAGCATCAGGAGGCCACAGAGTGGCAAGGTGACATAGTGTGGAGGTGGCAGCAGCATCAGGATGCCACAGAGTGGCAAGGTGACATAGTGTGGAGGTGAAAGCAGCATCAGGAGGCCACAGAGTGGCAAGGTGACATAGTGTGGAGGTGGAAGCAGCATCAAGAGGCCACAGAGTGACAAGGTGACATAGTGTGGAGGTGGCAGCAGCATCAAGAGGCCACAGAGTGGCAATGTGACATAGTGTGGAGGTGGCAGCAGCATCAGGAGGCCACAGAGTGACAAGGTGACATAATGTGGAGGTGGCAGCAGCATCAAGAGGCCACAGAGTGGCAATGTGACATAGTGTGGAGGTGGCAGCAGCATCAGGAGCCCAAAGAGTGGCAAGGTGACATAGTGTGGAGATGGCAGCAGCATGAGGAGACCACAGAGTGGCAAGGTGACATAGTGTGGACGTGGCAGCAGCATAAGGAGGCCACATAGTGGCAAGGTGACATAGTGTGGAGGTGACAGCAGCATGAGGAGACCAGAGAGTGGCAAGGTGACATAGTGTGGAGATGGCATCAGCATGAGGAGACTACAGAGTGGCAAGGTGACATAGTGTGGACGTGGCAGCAGCATAAGGAGGCCTTAGAGTGACAAGGTGACATAGTGTGGAGGTGGCAGCAGCATGAGGAGACCACAGAGTTGTACGGTGACATAGTGTGGTAGTGGCAGCAGCATGAAGAGACCACAGTGTGACCCGGTGACAGAGTGGGGAGGTGGGTGGCAATAACAGTACCCGCTGATGATGGTGGGTGTAAGAAGGAACACTTGGCATCAGATGTGTGCCATCAGGTGGGTGACAGCATCACAATAGTAGCTGAGGCAGGTAGCCAGAAGAAACCGGTATCTTTTATGAAAGTGTTGGTGTGGCACCATGGATGATCTAGTCTGATGCATCAGGTTTTAGTGGGGGGAAATCCTGGCTGATCCATGCCTGATTCCTCTTGACAAAAGTCAGTCTCTCCACATTTTGGGTGGATAGGTGAGTTCTTCTTGGGGTAACTATGGCCCCCGCCGCAATAAACACCTGCTTTGATGCCACACTACTGGCCGGGCAGGACAGCTTTTCCAGGAAGGAAGGAGGCCACAGAGTGACAAGGTGACATAGTGTGGAGGTGGCAGCAGCATAAGGAGGCCACAGAGTGACAAGGTGACATAGTGTGGTGGTGGCAGCATCATCAGGAGTCCACAGAGAGGCAAGGTGACATAGTTTGGAGGTGGCAGCAGCATCAGGAGGCCACAGAGTGGCAAGGTGACATAGTGTGGAGGTGGCAGCAGCATCAGGAGGCCACAGAGTGGCAAGGTATCATAGTGTGGAGGTGAAAGCAGCATCAGGAGGCCACAGAGTGGCAAGGTGACATAGTGTGGAAGTGGAAGCAGCATCAAGAGGCCACAGAGTGGCAATGTGACATAGTATGTAGGTGGCAGCAGCATCAGGAGGCCAAAGAGTGGCAAGGTGACATAGTGTGAAGGTGGCAGCAGCATCAAGAGGCCACAGAGTGGCAATGTGACATAGTGTGGAGGTGGCAGCAGAATCAGGAGGCCAAAGAGTGGCAAGGTGACATAGTGTGGAGATGGCAGCAGCATGAGGAGACCACAGAGTGGCAAGGTGACATAGTGTGGACGTGGCAGCAGCATAAGGAGGCCACAGAGTGGCAAGGTGACATAGTGTGGAGGTGGCAGCAGCATAAGGAGGCCACAGAGGGACAAGGTGACATAGTGTGGTGGTGGCAGCATCATCAGGAGTCCACAGAGAGGCAAGGTGACATAGTTTGGAGGTGGCAGCAGCATCAGGAGGCCACAGAGTGGCAAGGTGACATTGTGTGGAGATGGCAGCAGCATGAAGAGACTACAGAGTGGCAAGGTGACATAGTGTGGACGTGGCAGCAGCATAAGGAGGCCACAGAGTGACAAGGTGACATAGTGTGGAGGTGGCAGCAGCATAAGGAGGCCACAGAGGGACAAGGTGACATAGTGTGGTGGTGGCAGCATCATCAGGAGTCCACAGAGAGGCAAGGTGACATAGTTTGGAGGTGGCAGCAGCATCAGGAGGCCACAGAGTGGCAAGGTGACATAGTGTGGAGGTGGCAGCAGAATCAGGAGGCCACAGAGTGGCAAGGTGACATAGTGTGAAGGTGGCAGCAGCATCAGGAAGCCACAGAGTCTCAGGGTGACATAGTGTGGAGGTGGCAGCAGAATCAGGAGGCCAAAGAGTGGCAAGGTGACATAGTGTGGAGATGGCAGCAGCATGAGGAGACCACAGAGTGGCAAGGTGACATAGTGTGGACGTGGCAGCAGCATAAGGAGGCCACAGAGTGGCAAGGTGACATAGTGTGGAGGTGACAGCAGCATGAGGAGACCAGAGAGTGGCCAGGTGACATAGTGTGGAGATGGCAGCAGCATGAGGAGACTACAGAGTGGCAAGGTGACATAGTGTGGAGATGGCAGCAGCATAAGGAGGCCACAGAGTGACAAGGTGACATAGTGTGGAGGTGGCAGCAGCATGAGGAGACCACAGAGTGGTATGGTGACATAGTGTGGTGGTGGCAGCAGCATGAAGAGACCACGGTGTGACCCAGTGACAGAGTGGGGAGGTGGGTGGCAATAACAGTACCCGCTGATGATGGTGGGTGTAAGAAGGAACACTTGGCATCAGATGTGTGCCATCAGGTGGGTGACAGCATCACAATAGTAGCTGAGGCAGGTAGCCAGAAGAAACCGGTATCTTTTATGAAAGTGTTGGTGTGGCACCATGGATGATCTAGTCTGATGCATCAGGTATTAGTGGGGGGAAATCCTGGCTGATCCATGCCTGATTCCTCTTGACAAAAGTCAGTCTCTCCACATTTTGGGTGGATAGGTGAGTTCTTCTTGGGGTAACTATGGACCCCGCCGCAATAAACACCTGCTTTGATGCCACACTACTGGCCGGGCAGGACAGCTTTTCCAGGGCAAACTCTACCAGTTGCGGCCAAAAATCCAACTTGGCCGCCCAGTAGTCCCGCGGATCTTCAATGTGGTGTGGCAGGGTGCTATTCAAGTATGCCACCACCTTCTGGTTCATGACCTGCTCCAGGTCTAGCTGCTGCTGCTGCTGCTGCTGCTGGTGAGTAGTTTCTTCACTAGGCGGGTGAAGAAAGCTGTTCATCAGCGACTCTAAACTCAAATTGCTCCTGAAGTTGCTGGAACTGCTCCTATCCCACCCTGCCACAGCAGCCATGGAAGAGGAACGTGAGCGCAGAGGGCCCCCTTGGTCAGACCTGCGAGAGGATGGACAATGGCGCAGATAGGCAGCAGCCAAATGACTACATAGGATGTCTCTATAGTAGTTCAATTTGTCCTCCCTCTCAGCGGGTGTAAAAAAGGCCCCCATTTTGGACCTGTAGTGAGGGTCCAACAAGGTAGAGAGCCAGAAGTCATCTCTCTGCCAAATGGTGACAATTCTGCTGTCACTACGCAAGCAAGTGAGCATGCATCGGTCCATTGACTCGGAGGGACTTCCTGCCTCCATCTCCACTGCATATTGCCACGGTGTGTCTGGGTCTGATGCCTCCTTTCCCTCATGCCCTGTAGCTCCTCTGGCTGCTCCTCCTCTACTGTCACATGTATATAAAAACAACCCATTACGTTACAAATTTCTTGTGCTCCAATGTCCTCCTCCTCCTCCAGTTCAGCTCCCACAGGGCTTATGTGGACGTGAGACCTAACCGCCACGTCTCCAGTCTCCAGACCAGCCAGATTTACCAGCATCTGTTCCAGGACATGTGGAATGACCGTTCATCCCATAGTCCTGGCGACTGACAAATAATGTGGCCTCCTCAAAGGGCCTGAGCAAACAGCAGGTGTCACGCATGAGCTGCCACTGGCTGACATCGAAGTTACACAGGGGAGTACTCCTGTCCACTTGGATCATCAAGAAATCGTTTATGGCCTTTCTCCGTTCGTATAGTCCAACATATGGAGGATGGAATTCCAACGGGTGAAAACGTTGCATTTCAGCATATGTTGGGGGATGCCATTCTGACGCTGCAGCTCAAGGAGGGTGTGCTTTGTGGTGTACGAGTGGCTGAAGTGCATGCAAAGTTTCCTGGCCATTTTTAGGATGTCTTGCAGATGGGTTTAAGACTTCAGGAACCGCTTGATAACTAGATTGAATATGTGTGCCATGCAGGGCGTATAGCTCAGCCCTCCTTGATGCAGCGCCGACACCATGTTCTTCCCGTTGTCGGTCACCATGGTTCTGATTTTCAGTTGTCGCAGAGAAATCCAGGATTCGATTTCTTGATGAAGGACACGGAGCAGTTCCTTCCCTGTGTGACTCCGTTCGCCCAGGCACGTGAGGTGCTGAACAGCGTGACACCGCCGTGCACATGTAGTATGCTGGAGGGGCACTATGAATTGTCCCTTCAGTGGAGGCTGAGGACACAGTGGAGGATGAGGAGGCAGAGGCGGACATTTTCGCCGGACCAACAGCGTGAGAACGTGGAGGCGGAAGCGACATCACCTGGCCAAGTTGCTGGTGTGGCTGTGCTGGAACCACATTCACCCAGTGGGCTGTAAAGGACATGTATTGTCCCTGACCGTAGTTACAACTCCACACGTCGGCGCTGCTGTGCACCTTGGTAGACACCGACAGGCTCAAGCACTTGCCCACCTTCTGTTCTACATGTGTGTGCAGGGCTGGTACTGCCTTTTTGGCAAAGTAATGACGGCTTGGGACTCTCCACCTTGCCTTGGCACAAGACATCAGTTCTCTGAAAGCTGCAGAGTCCACCACTTGGAAAAAGTGGGACTGCAGCACCAGCAGCTTGGCCAGGAGGACATTCAGCTTCTGCGCCATTGGTTGAGTGCGCGCAAACTGTTGTCTCTTGGCAATCGGTTCGGTGATCGATTGCTGATGGAATGACTGACGAGGAGTAGCAGGATGAGGAGCAGGTGCATCAGCACCAGCAGATGATGGGAAGGACAGACAGCTCTCTTCGGCTGAGGTGGTGGAGCCTTGACTGCCTGAACCGTGTGCGCGCCACTGGGTGATGCAGAGGTTGCTGCGGCAAGCTGGACCACAACATGGGAGCCACAGTTCTCCCAGGCCACTTTATGGTGACGTTGCATATGTTGATGCAGGGCCGAGATGACAACATTGACACCCTGGCTACGCCTTACCTTCTGCCCACAGATTCTACATATGGCCATGTTCACCTCCTCCAGTGGCTTAACAAAAAACTGCCACACAGCTGAGTAAGGTGATTTTACCCCCAACACTACTCACTGACTGACTGCCACCGCCGCTGCCTCCGTGAACCCGTGCACCCCTACTTCCTGAACAGGTAGGCTCCTGCGAAGCGGGTGGTCTACCCCGGGCACATTTGGCTCCCAACCTCCCACTGCTGCCACCCTGCTGACTCCCGGCCATTCTAGCGACTTGCTGTCTTTGCTGCTGCCTCACGGGCATACTGCCACCCTCTTCTCCCGATGATGATGAAGCCCCTTTGTCACCCGGCTCCCAAGTGCGATCATCTACATCATTATCATCGAGTACTGTCTGTACGTCATTGATGTCCTCCTCAACAGTCTCTGGGTCAGGAGCCTGACCGCTCGCAACACCAGCTCCCATGCCACTCTCCTCATTACTACTTGCCTGCCAACCTGAGGAAGCGGCGGATGTCTCCTCCACATCTTTACTTGTCAGTAGCTGTAGTCTGCTGTCTTTTAGTAGCTCGTCCTCACTGTATAGTGGAGCTGAGCCCACAGCATACAATACTTCTCTGGCTGAGGGAACAGAAAAGGACAGAGGCAGGTTGAGGATAGGTGAGGGCACAGGGCCTGCTCCCGGGCCATGCCAACTAAGGGCTGTGTCTGACGATCCCACTGACGTTTGGCTGGGGGTGTCCGATGTCACTTGAGACGAAGTCGAAGATCGAGTCAACCATTCAAGAATTGCTGGGTTGCTGGTCAAGACACGACAGCTAGCTGACACTATATAGACAAAAGACCGGCACTCACTATTCGAAGATATTGTTGGCTTTATTCAAAGCATGGATACAGCATCACTCAGAGCAACACGTGTTTCGGCTCAACAATGAGCCTTTGTCAAGCATAGTGGAACTGAGTTACAAAGGAATTTAAATAGAGCGCCATGACCGGCGTTCAAACGTGGTGACGTCACGTTGCCATAGTAACATTGTATAAACAAAGTAAAAGAGTTGTAGCTGAAGACATTAGTCAATTAGTCAATCACTCAAATCGGTGATCGCAATGCTAAAATGAAATACTTACATTTATCAAAAGAAAAAAGAGGACAAAAAATAGGAGAAAAGAATAAAAGGAAAAAGGCAAGCATGTGGTGCAAACATACGCCAAAGCCAATTAAACTCAACAAATAATAACAATCCATGTCCTGAGATATCTCCATCTCTTACAGACTAACCATAATTTCAAAAAAAAATTTTTATACATATACATTTTAATTTTACATTATTTTCATAATTTTCAATTTTCATTTTTTCTGTGACTAAAAAAAGAAGAAAGCAAGAAAGAAAAGGAGAAAAAATTAATGAATAACCTCATAGGAAAGAACTCAATTCATAATCACGATTGAGACCTTTTGGTTCCAAAGTCTGCAAAGTGTGGATCCAAAAGCTTTCCCGTTTTTTAAGCATTAATAGCCTGTTGCCCCCTCTACGTGGTTGCTGGACCTGTTCAATAATTTGAAATCTTAATTGAGATATATTGTGAGAACATCTGTCAAAATGAAAGGGAATAGGTAATAACAGATTTTTCTTCCGTATACTGGACTTGTGATGACTGAACCTATCTTTCATTCTGACAGATGTCTCTCCAACATATACCAAGCCACAGGGGCATTTTAACAGGTATACCACATAGTTGCTGTCACAAGTAAAAAATCCCTTGACCGGGAATTTTTTACCTGTGTGCGGATGGGAAAAAGTTTCACCTTTAATCACTGCTGAGCAGTGAACACAATGCAGACAAGGAAAGGTACCCTTTTTGGGAGTAGAAAGAAAAAGTTGACGTGACGACTTGCTGCCACCTATATCGGCTTTAACAATTAAATCTCTGATATTTTTGGTTCTTTTGTAGCAAATCATGGGCACATCTCTGAACTCAACAACATCAGGGTAGGCCGCACGCACAATCCCCCAGTGTTTATTGATCACATGTCGGAATTTATTAATCCACGGATGGTACTTTACGATAAACGGTAATCGTCTATTATCAATACAAGATCTTTTTTTATTTTTATTATCAGCCTCACCACTACATTTCTTAATTTCACAATCTAACAGAGGTTTCGGATAACCCCTAGAGGAAAACTTGTCTGTCATCTCACTTAGTCTCATTGTTCTCACTGTTTCATCTGACACAATTCTTTCCACACGTCTAAATTGTGAGAGGGGCAGAGATTTTTTTACCGATGGTGAGTGATTGCTAGAGTAATGAAGCAGGCTGTTCTTGTCTGTTTTTTTTTATATGTAAATCCGTCTGTATGAAATTATCAGGACCTTTAATTACCCAGGTATCCAAGAAATTGATCTTGTTTAAATCACTTTGAACCGTGAATTTTAATTCAGGCCATACATTATTCAAATGTTTAGTAAATAAATCCAGGGACTCGATGCCGCCCCGCCATATGCAAAATATATCGTCTATAAATCGACGCCAAAAAATACAAAATTGTATATATAATGGATTATTGTATATAAAATGTAATTCAAACCAAGCCATATAGCTATTTGCATATGGCGGTGCGGCATGCGAGCCCATCGCGGTCCCCCGTTTCTGTTTGAAGAAAGTGTCCTGGAATAAAAAATAGTTCTCTTCTAGAACTAATTTTAATAATTGAAGAAAAAAATCTTTTTCTTGTGCATTATAACTTGAAAATTCCAGGACCCATTCCACAGCAGAGAGGCCTTTCACGTGTTCTATGGATGTATATAAACTGCATACATCATAAGTAACAAAAAGATCTCCTGTCTCTAAATGTACATTCCGAATGTCAGTCAAAAAATGAGCAGTGTCCAATAGAAAAGAGGGAGTTTTCTTAATCAGCGGGGTCAACACCTTTTCAAGAAGCATCGCAGGTGCAGACAATATGGAATCATTGGAGGCTACAATCGGCCGACCAGGGGGGGCTGTCAAACATTTATGAATTTTAGGCAACATATATAAAACAGGGGTTACCGGATATTGATTAATTAAGAATTGGCACAGTTTATCATCTATTAATCCTTTGTCTTTATGTATATTCACAATCTCGGATAATTTACGCTTAATATCAAAAACCGGGTCCCTGTCTAAAGGGTAATATGTGTCACGATCTGATAGTTGTGATAAAATTTCAGAAACATAATATTCCCTGTCTAGCATCACCAATGAACCCCCTTTGTCTGCAGGTTTAAATATAACTGATTTGTCATCTAATATCGTATATAATGCATGTCTTTCTTCCTTAGTTAGGTTTTGTGCAACAGCCAAACCCTCATGTTGAAAATCAGAGATAATTGTACTGAAATCCCTCTGCACCAGGGATATGTAGGTCTCCACAGGATGATATATTTTCGGAGGCTGAAAATTACTCTTCAGTCTTAAACCAAATTGGTTTAAGTTTAAGCCCTGGTGTGTAGGTGTAATCAATGTGGAGACCGACACATCTCTGGTAGCAAAATGTGCTTTTAAACGTACACTCCTAAAAAAACGGCGACAGTCCATATCAAATTGGAAACTATCAAAGACTTCAGTAGGACTAAAAGAGAGACCTTTCTGTAACAATTGTAATTGTATCGGAGTTAAATTTTTAGATGATATGTTGTATATTAAAGTCTCATTTGTACCTGGGACCTTGTTGCCATTGGCACTTGCAGCTCTCCTATAGTGGCGTCCTGCTCTCCTGGTGGTTTTCCTCTTCGGCGTCTTTGCCCTAAAAAAGACGCCGGTGGACGTGGATTAGCGCTGTAATCACTGCCGGATCCAGATGATTGGAACCTCCCCGGCGTACAAAACGACGAGTTAATGGAGTCGCAGTACCTATTGAGTCTTGCCATTTATATACTCTATTATTTTGATAGTCCTCCAAGTCTCTTGTGTATTTCTTACGTTTGGTGGCCTCAATATCCTTTTGTAAATCACAGCAATTTTTTTCAATTTTTTGTTTCAAAGATGTAAGGTCCTCTAGTGTCAAAGAGTCTTGTAATTGTTGCTCAATAGCACAGATCTGGGTTTTAATTTCCACAATCGAGGTATTCAAATATTCAATGGTTAATACCATCAAATCATACGAACATTTATTTAATATATTCGCAAACTGTGTGCAATATTGTAGATTGTCACAGAAAAAAGTGGGTCTCAGATTTACCCTTAATCCTCGCGGGATCCTGAGGTGTCTGCAGTATTCGGCTAATGTAGCTGCATGCAGCTCCCATGCTACCAGCTTCCTCGATTCCCTCTCCCATTCCTTACTGCGTGTTTCAGTAGGCGGCGTCTTCAGGAACTCCGTGCTGGTGGTGACCTCAGACACAATCTCTCGTGCTCTCTCCTCGCTGAATGCAAATGACATGGTAAGTCATTGAATATTTGAATACCTCGATTGTGGAAATTAAAACCCAGATCTGTGCTATTGAGCAACAATTACAAGACTCTTTGACACTAGAGGACCTTACATCTTTGAAACAAAAAATTGAAAAAAATTGCTGTGATTTACAAAAGGATATTGAGGCCACCAAACGTAAGAAATACACAAGAGACTTGGAGGACTATCAAAATAATAGAGTATATAAATGGCAAGACTCAATAGGTACTGCGACTCCATTAACTCGTCGTTTTGTACGCCGGGGAGGGTCCCAATCATCTGGATCCGGCAGTGATTACAGCGCTAATCCACGTCCACCGGCGTCTTTTTTAGGGCAAAGACGCCGAAGAGGAAAACCACCAGGAGAGCAGGACGCCACTATAGGAGAGCTGCAAGTGCCAATGGCAACAAGGTCCCAGGTACAAATGAGACTTTAATATACAACATATCATCTAAAAATTTAACTCCGATACAATTACAATTGTTACAGAAAGGTCTCTCTTTTAGTCCTACTGAAGTCTTTGATAGTTTCCAATTTGATATGGACTGTCGCCGTTTTTTTAGGAGTGTACGTTTAAAAGCACATTTTGCTACCAGAGATGTGTCGGTCTCCACATTGATTACACCTACACACCAGGGCTTAAACTTAAACCAATTTGGTTTAAGACTGAAGAGTAATTTTCAGCCTCCGAAAATATATCATCCTGTGGAGACCTACATATCCCTGGTGCAGAGGGATTTCAGTACAATTATCTCTGATTTTCAACATGAGGGTTTGGCTGTTGCGCAAAACCTAACTAAGGAAGAAAGACATGCATTATATACGATATTAGATGACAAATCAGTTATATTTAAACCTGCAGACAAAGGGGGTTCATTGGTGATGCTAGACAGGGAATATTATGTTTCTGAAATTTTATCACAACTATCAGATCGTGACACATATTACCCTTTAGACAGGGACCCGGTTTTTGATATTAAGCGTAAATTATCCGAGATTGTGAATATACATAAAGACAAAGGATTAATAGATGATAAACTGTGCCAATTCTTAATTAATCAATATCCGGTAACCCCTGTTTTATATATGTTGCCTAAAATTCATAAATGTTTGACAGCCCCCCCTGGTCGGCCGATTGTAGCCTCCAATGATTCCATATTGTCTGCACCTGCGATGCTTCTTGAAAAGGTGTTGACCCCGCTGATTAAGAAAACTCCCTCTTTTCTATTGGACACTGCTCATTTTTTGACTGACATTCGGAATGTACATTTAGAGACAGGAGATCTTTTTGTTACTTATGATGTATGCAGTTTATATACATCCATAGAACACGTGAAAGGCCTCTCTGCTGTGGAATGGGTCCTGGAATTTTCAAGTTATAATGCACAAGAAAAAGATTTTTTTCTTCAATTATTAAAATTAGTTCTAGAAGAGAACTATTTTTTATTCCAGGACACTTTCTTCAAACAGAAACGGGGGACCGCGATGGGCTCGCATGCCGCACCGCCATATGCAAATAGCTATATGGCTTGGTTTGAATTACATTTTATATACAATAATCCATTATATATACAATTTTGTATTTTTTGGCGTCGATTTATAGACGATATATTTTGCATATGGCGGGGCGGCATCGAGTCCCTGGATTTATTTACTAAACATTTGAATAATGTATGGCCTGAATTAAAATTCACGGTTCAAAGTGATTTAAACAAGATCAATTTCTTGGATACCTGGGTAATTAAAGGTCCTGATAATTTCATACAGACGGATTTACATATAAAAAAAAACAGACAAGAACAGCCTGCTTCATTACTCTAGCAATCACTCACCATCGGTAAAAAAATCTCTGCCCCTCTCACAATTTAGACGTGTGGAAAGAATTGTGTCAGATGAAACAGTGAGAACAATGAGACTAAGTGAGATGACAGACAAGTTTTCCTCTAGGGGTTATCCGAAACCTCTGTTAGATTGTGAAATTAAGAAATGTAGTGGTGAGGCTGATAATAAAAATAAAAAAAGATCTTGTATTGATAATAGACGATTACCGTTTATCGTAAAGTACCATCCGTGGATTAATAAATTCCGACATGTGATCAATAAACACTGGGGGATTGTGCGTGCGGCCTACCCTGATGTTGTTGAGTTCAGAGATGTGCCCATGATTTGCTACAAAAGAACCAAAAATATCAGAGATTTAATTGTTAAAGCCGATATAGGTGGCAGCAAGTCGTCACGTCAACTTTTTCTTTCTACTCCCAAAAAGGGTACCTTTCCTTGTCTGCATTGTGTTCACTGCTCAGCAGTGATTAAAGGTGAAACTTTTTCCCATCCGCACACAGGTAAAAAATTCCCGGTCAAGGGATTTTTTACTTGTGACAGCAACTATGTGGTATACCTGTTAAAATGCCCCTGTGGCTTGGTATATGTTGGAGAGACATCTGTCAGAATGAAAGATAGGTTCAGTCATCACAAGTCCAGTATACGGAAGAAAAATCTGTTATTACCTATTCCCTTTCATTTTGACAGATGTTCTCACAATATATCTCAATTAAGATTTCAAATTATTGAACAGGTCCAGCAACCACGTAGAGGGGGCAACAGGCTATTAATGCTTAAAAAACGGGAAAGCTTTTGGATCCACACTTTGCAGACTTTGGAACCAAAAGGTCTCAATCGTGATTATGAATTGAGTTCTTTCCTATGAGGTTATTCATTAATTTTTTCTCCTTTTCTTTCTTGCTTTCTTCTTTTTTTAGTCACAGAAAAAATGAAAATTGAAAATTATGAAAATAATGTAAAATTAAAATGTATATGTATAAAAATTTTTTTTTAAAATTATGGTTAGTCTGTAAGAGATGGAGATATCTCAGGACATGGATTGTTATTATTTGTTGAGTTTAATTAGCTTTGGCGTATGTTTGCACCACATGCTTGCCTTTTTCCTTTTATTCTTTTCTCCTATTTTTTGTCCTCTTTTTTCTTTTGATAAATGTAAGTATTTCATTTTAGCATTGCGATCACCGATTTGAGTGATTGACTAATTGACTAATGTCTTCAGCTACAACTCTTTTACTTTGTTTATACAATGTTACTATGGCAACGTGACGTCACCACGTTTGAACGCCGGTCATGGCGCTCTATTTAAATTCCTTTGTAACTCAGTTCCACTATGCTTGACAAAGGCTCATTGTTGAGCCGAAACACGTGTTGCTCTGAGTGATGCTGTATCCATGCTTTGAATAAAGCCAACAATATCTTCGAATAGTGAGTGCCGGTCTTTTGTCTATATATTGAAGTGGGTCTTTTCATACCCTGGACTCGAGCACCACACCACTGGAGAGGAGTGCCGACTGTTTCCTACTGTTTGTAGCTAGCTGACACTGGGAGCCTCTATAAGTGACCCCTGCTGTCACGGCCCCTTACTCTGCTGCGACCTCTACCTGCGCCAGAAACATTTAGGCCTCTGACACTCCCCTGTGCAGGGCCTGGCACTTCTCTGTCTGACATACTGTTAAATCAAATAAATAAATAAATAGGAAATTAAAACACCCCAAAAAAGTCTGTAATTTTCTCACTTCACCACACTAATACATACAAAAAAGGGCTTTAGAACATATAACTGCACCGCTAAACAGCAAATATATTTTTCTTTTGCCACTAATACACACAAAAAAGGGCTATAAAACATATAACTGCACCGCTGAACGGAAAATATATTTTTATTTTTTCACTATTACATGACAAAAAGGGCTTTATAACATAAAACTGCACAGCTGAATGGCAAATATATTTTACTTTTGCCAGTAATACATGCTACAAAAGGCTTTAGAACATATAACTGCACCACTGAACGGCAAATATATTTTTATTTTTCCACTTATGCACGCCACAAAAGGCTTTAGAACATATAACTGCACCGCTGAACGGAAAATATATTTTTCTTTTTCCTTTTATACACGCCACAAAAGGCTTTAGAACATATAACTGCACCGCTGATTGGCAAATATATTTTTCTTTTTCCACTTATACACGCCACAAAAGGCATTAGAACATATAACTGCAAATATATATATTTTTTGCCACTATTACACGATAAAAACATTTTAGAACATATAACTGCACCTCTGAATGGCAAATATATTTTTATTTTGCCACTATTACATGACAAAAAGGGCTTTATAACATATAACTGCACCGCTGAATGGCAAATATATTTTTCCTTTGCCACTAATACACGCCACAAAAGGCTTTAGAACATATAACTGCACCACTGAACGACAAATATATTTTACTTTTGCCACTAATACATGCCACAAAAAGCTTTAGAACATATAACTGCACATCTGAACGGCAAATATATTTTACTTTAGCCACTAATACACGCCGCAAAAGGTTTAGAACATATAACTGCACCGCTGAACGGCAAATAGATTTTTCTTTTGCCACTAATACACTCCAAAAAGAGCTGCAATTTTCTCTCTTCACCTCACAACAGCTAATAAGCCCTTTTTTCCCACTAATACAAGCCAAAAAATGCTTTAGAACATATAACTGCACCGCACAAGGGCAAATAAGACGTATAAATATTTCCTTGTAATAAACCCTGTTGATGGTTGTAACACCCCAATAACAAGAATGATTTTCTGGAATTACAGAGCTGTATAATATCAATTTGGGTCCCCAGTCAGTGCAGCAAGGTGTAATCGGATTGTTCCTATTAACCAGGCTGTAACCTCCCCTACTGAACCCTGTTCAACATAAATGCTGTTGAATGATTCTTCCCTATCCTTTCCCTACACCTTGAATAATCTTTCCCTGCACTTGTAAATCTTTTTTTTTAGCACAACAAAGTTTTTTTATAGCACTGTCCCTAGCGCCTGCTGACGTCTCTCCCTGCACTAAGTACACTACAAAATGGCAGAATCCAAGATGATACGTGCAGAAGCCATTTCATGAAAAAAATGTGATTCGTTACCACAAAGCGTGAGGAAATTCGAATTCTGTGCAAATCAAATTTTTCTTGAAATTCTGATCGAATTCCACTTCGTCAACTTCAATTCGCTCTTCTCTGCTTATGTTTGTTTTTTCTTAAAATGTGTTCAATTGAAATCCACAAGGATAAAGAATGCAGCATAAACCTTTGAAATAGTGTGTGGCACATAAAAAGTTATTTGCCTAAGATCAGAGATTTCTCTGATCTCTGCCATTAGAACAGGCCTAGGCTATTTATTACAGTTGCATTCCTGCTGTCAAATTGTCATCTTTTATAAGCACAGAAACCTACAGAATGTGTAGTCTTCAGCTCCCACGCAAAATGGAAGATATTTTGCCACCCTTTTAGAACATGGCACTTATTTTGTGGGTTCCTGGAAGAGGGAGAAGCTAAAAACGAAATGCCAGCAATGCCAGTAATCGTTCTATTTATACTTCATTATGTGTTTTACAGTTTTATACAGCAAAACAAGTAAAAAATATGGTGTTAGGATGAACTCAAGTAAAAATATCGGAATGATTTAAATTATTATTATGAACATGAAAGGATTCCCTTATGTTCTACATGTATGCAAAATAATTTATTTAGATCATGCCCTCAATTAAAAATACTATACTAGAGCTATTATTATTTTTGCAAGGGTAAGGGTAGATATTATTACATTTTCTGTAATTATCCAATATGATAAATACATTACATTTGTATACCCATTTGTTTTTTGTTATTCTAATTACAATCATCATAGTGTTACAAATACAAGATGAAAGATTTCTGCTTCACAATGAAGTCCTAATTACATCTTTACAAAATTAATTGTCCATAAATGTCATTCTTTACAGGGGAGGATTTGGCCACCACTGAAAATACAATGGTGCCCAACTGTATGCATTGTTTATACAGCCCACATTCTGAAGAGGAGTCACAGTGACCTTAACTGTAAGTAATGTAACCATGCTAGGATAATTAGAAAACCATGAGCTCTTTCATTAACAAGAAAAAAAATAATGAACATACTGTGTGTGATAAATAATAAGAATCTACAACTCACGGTGGAACAATGACAATAGCAATAGTTATTATAGGTCTGTATAAATAGTAGGATGGAGTAGGTGTCTTCATTACACAGAAAGTGATTTGAATGAATGTCATAGAGCTATTTTAAAATGGCAAAATTTTGCTTACCTGAAAATTTTTGTTGCTTGAAGTCCTACAGGCAGCACTGATTCGGTTAAATCCTGTTTATCTAATAAGAACAGAAAAAAAACACACGTAGTTTAGTATGCAAAATAGCAAGCCAATGCTCTATAAAACCTCCCACAAGACAATGAGAAGGTGTGTTTTAATGCAAGAAAAAAAAATTATAGGGTGGGATATAATAGTGCTGCCTTTGGACTTCAGGGAACATAAATTTTCAGGAACGCCAAATTTAACCATTCCTCTTATCCTACAGTCCTACATACGTGACCATATGAGGAAATGGTAGCTGGTCTTTTAGCTGCCAACAGTTATGATTACTGTATAAGAAAGTCCAAGTTAGGTTAAGGAAGCTTTTTCAGCCTTCAGGCTGTAAGTTGCAGTCTGTGAGGAGCTAGATGAAAAAAACCTTTCTTAAAGAGGAGATCGTTGGTCATTGGAAGTTTGCAGAACTGTCCCTGAGAAAGTTTCAACAAAGGAGCAAACCACACTCTGCAAGGCCAAAAGGGAGTCAACACAATTGGATCTGGTCATTCTGTATTTTGACAACTTCCCTCTGTATTAGAGGGAGAGGGGAAAAATGTAGACAAAGAGGTTTTTCCAATGCAGAGAGAGCATCTATTGCGTACAGAAGATCCATTTTGTAAAGATAGCAAAATAGTGGCAGTTTTGAATTCTCTCTGGTTGCCATTAGATCTATTTGTGGCTTGCCAAATTGACTGATGATCTGATAAAAACACTGTCTGATTGAGTGACCATTGTCCTTGCTTTAAAATGGTTCAACTCAGTCAATCTGCCTGAGTGTTGTTGGCACCTTTCATGTAAACTGCTGAGATGTTGACAGAATGTCTCTATGCCCAATTCATGATTTTCTCACAATGTTTTGCCAGTTTCATTGACCTGGTGCCCCCTTGCTTGTTAAAGTAGAACACACAGACCAAATTGTCTGTCTGTATTTGTATTTCTTTTTTCACCAGGAGAGGTTGAAAGTATATTGCTTTCACCTCCCTCATATCAGACCAGAGGCATCGACCCTGGAACCACCACGATCCTTGTGTTAAAAAATGGTCTAAATGGGCTCCCAAGCCCAAGGCTGATGCATCTGTTGTCAGTATCTTAGAATGTGCAAGTCTGAATGATCTGCCTCGAGTGAGACAAGTTTCGACAAGCCACCATTTGAGGCTCACACGGACCTGTGCTAGGAGAGACAAGAACCGGTCCAGACCTAATGGGAATTTGTCCCAGACTGTATGAATGTTCTTCTGTAAGGCTGAAAGGAGCCTTGGCTCATGGTACTGCCTCTGTGGAAGATGTCATGAGACCTAGTATCTGCATTTATTTTCTAATGGTCATTCATGGTAAAGCCAGGAACTGATGAACAGACCTTCTAATTTTCTGAATTTTCTATAAAGGAGGAGTGATCATCATGCTTTCTGAATTTAGAACTAATCCTACAAACTAGATTTTGGTAGTTGGGCTGAGCACTGACATTTTCCAATTTATCAAGAATCCGCATCTCTGGGGAAGATCTAATGCTGCCGTCAAGTGCTGGAGAAGGAGATCAGATGAATCTGCAATTAGCATCCAGTCATTTAGGTAAGGAATTATTTGGAATGCTTGAAGTCTCAATGCCGCTACCAGAGTTTCAACTATTTTTGTAAATACCTGTGATCCCGAATAGAAGTCTCCTGAACTGATAGTGAACAGTCTGCATGGGTAGAACAAGAGCTATATTCAAGTATTTCCTATGCTCTTTTTGATTGGTACATCCGTCTGCCAAATCGATTTTTGCCATGACATTACTTTGTTAAATAATAGCCATGAGCAACCTTATAGATTCCATCTTGAAAGAGATTTGATTCAGATACATGTTGAGAAATAGAAGACCTAAAATTCTCTTCATCTGCCATCTGGTTTGAGAACCGCAAATAGAATAAACATCTTGGAAAAATTAAGCTTTTCGCAATTCTTACAGGACTTGTTTTGTTAGAAACTCGGACACTAGGTCATGAAAATGAGGTTTTCATGCAGACAAGGTGACATATTTGTTTGGAGACAGGGTTTTGAACTTTAGTGAGTAACCTTCTTGAACTGTGGACAAGACCCAGGCATCGGTGGTAACATTTTTCCAAAGGTGAGAGAATTCCTGTAATCTAGCACCTAAAGGCAGCAGATCAATGCTGGTGTCGGAACTGAATATTCTCATTATTCTCGGGGAAAAAAGCGCTTTCGTTCTTAGTGACAGCCCTGGAACCTCTGGAATGTTGTCTGCTGGACCCACGTTCGACTATTTCTCTGTCTTTGCAAATGAAAAATCTGTGGCTTGAATTTTCTTGGAACCTGGGGAAAAGATTTTTCAAGACATTGTTAAGCTCTTTGCCAAACAAGCTAAATGGATGGAAGGTAAGAGAACAAAAAATTTACTTGGAGGCTACATTTCCCGACCAGGATTTTATCCAGAGAACCCATCATCCAAAATTAACCCCTTAGGGACTTAGGACATACTGGTACGCCACGTTTGCCGAGTCCTTAAGGACTCAGGACGTACCGGTACGTCCTAAGTTTAACCTGCTCAGGACCGCCGTACGCAGGATTGGGTCTTTGCGGCGGTCCTGTTACTCTGGGTGGACGCGCCGGTGCGTCCTCTCGCGAGACGCAAGATTTCGGGCAAAGCCGGCCCGCGCATTACGCATCGCGGGCCGGCAAAATTTAAAAGACAAGTTCGTCATCAACCTGCCAGCCAATGATCGTCGCTGGCAGGTTGATGATTTTCAAAAAATCAAATCAGAAGCCATCTAACTAGAGTTGAGCGAACACCTGGATGTTCGGGTTCGAGAAGTCCGAACCTGACCCGAACTTCGTCCCGAACCCCATTGAAGTCAATGGGGACCCGAACTTTTCGGCACTAAAAAGGCTGTAAAACAGCCCAGGAAAGAGCTAGAGGGCTGCAAAAGGCAGCAACATGTAGGTAAATCCCCTGCAAACAAATGTGGATAGGGAAATGAATTAACATTAAAATAAAAAAATAAAAAATTAACCAATATCAATTGGACAGAGGTCCCATAGCAGAGAATCTGGCTTCACGTCAGCAGAGAATCAGTCTCTGCATGCCATAGCAGAGAATCTGGCTTCATGTCAGCAGAGAATCAGTCTTCATGTCATAGCAGAGAATCAGGCTTCACGTCACCCACCACTGGAACAGGCCACTGTCACATATTTAGGCCCCGGCACCCAGACAGAGGAGAGAGGTCCCGTAACAGAGAATCTGGCTTCATGTCAGCAGAGAATCAGTCTTCATGTCATAGCAGAGAATCAGGCTTCACGTCACCCACCACTGGAACAGGCCACTGTCACATATTAAGGCCCCGGCAAACAGACAGAGGAGAGAGGTCCCGTAACAGAGAATATGGCTTCATTTCAGCACAGAATCAGTCTTCATGTCATAGCAGAGAATCAGGCTTCAAGTCACCCACCACTGGAACAGGCCACTGTCACATATTTAGGCCCCGGCACCCAGACAGAGGAGAGAGGTCCCGTAACAGAGAATCTGGCTTCATGTCAGCAGAGAATCAGTCTTCATGTCATAGCAGAGAATCAGGCTTCACGTCACCCACCACTGGAACAGGCCACTGTCACATATTTAGGCCCTGGCACCCAGGCAGAGGAGAGAGGTCCCGTAACAGAGAATCTGGCTTCATGTCAGCAGAGAATCAGTCTTCATGTCATAGCAGAGAATCAGGCTTCACGTCACCCACCACTGGAACAGGCCACTGTCACATATTAAGGCCCCGGCAAACAGACAGAGGAGAGAGGTCCCGTAACAGAGAATATGGCTTCATTTCAGCACAGAATCAGTCTTCATGTCATAGCAGAGAATCAGGCTTCACGTCACCCACCACTGGAACAGGCCACTGTCACATATTTAGGCCCCGGCACCCAGACAGAGGAGAGAGGTCCCGTAACAGAGAATCTGGCTTCATGTCAGCACAGAATCAGTCTTCATGTCATAGCAGAGAATCAGGCTTCACGTCACCCACCACTGGAACAGGTTACTGTCACATATTTAGGCCCAGGCACCCAGGCAGAGGAGAGAGGTCCCGTAACAGAGAATCTGGCTTCATGTCAGCACAGAATCAGTCTTCATGTCATAGCAGAGAATCAGGCTTCACGTCACCCACTACTCGAACAGGCCACTGTCACATATTTAGGCCCAGGCACCGAGGCAGAGGAGAGAGGTCGCGTAACAGAGAATCTGGCTTCATGTCAGCAGAGAATCAGTCTTCATGTCATAGCAGAGAATCAGGCTTCACGTCACCCACCACTGGAACAGGCCACTGTCACATATTTAGGCCCCGGCACCCAGACAGAGGAGAGAGGTCCCGTAACAGAGAATCTGGCTTCATGTCAGCAGAGAATCAGTCTTCATGTCATAGCAGAGAATCAGGCTTCACGTCACCCACCACTGGAACAGGCCACTGTCACATATTTAGGCCCCGGCACCCAGACAGAGGAGAGAGGTCCCATAACAGAGAATCTGGCTTCATGTCAGCACAGAATCAGTCTTCATGACATAGCAGAGAATCAGGCTTCACGTCACCCACCACTGGAACAGGCCACTGTCACATATTTAGGCCCCGGCACCCAGACAGAGGAGAGAGGTCCCGTAACAGAGAATCTGGCTTCATTTCATCAGAGAATAAGTCTTCATGTCATAGCAGAGAATCAGGCTTCACGTCACCCACCACTGGAACCGGCCACTGTCACATATTTAGGCCCCGGCACCCAGACAGAGGAGAGAGGTCCCGTAACAGAGAATCTGGCTTCATGTCAGCACAGAATCAGTCTTCATGTCATGGCAGAGAATCAGGCTTTACGTCACCCACCAGTGGAACAGGCCACTGTCACATATTTAGGCCCCGGCACCCAGACAGAGGAGAGAGGTCCCGTAACAGAGAATCTGGCTTCATGTCAGCACAGAATCCGTCTTCATGTCATAGCAGAGAATCAGGCTTCACGTCACCCACCACTGGAACAGGCCACTGTCACATATTTAGGCCCAGGCACCCAGGCAGAGGAGAGAGGTCCCGTAACAGAGAATCTGGCTTCATGTCAGCACAGAATCAGTCTTCATGTTATAGCAGAGAATCAAGCTTCACATCACCCACCACTGGAACAGGCCACTGTCACATATTTAGGCCCCGGCACCCAGACAGAGGAGAGGTTCATTCAACTTTGGGTTGCCCCGCAATATAATGGTAAAATGAAAATAAAAACAGGATTGAATGAGGAAGTGCCCTGGAGTACAATAATATATTGTTAAGGGGAGGTAGTTAATGTCTAATCTGCACAAGGGATGGACAGGTCCTGTGGGATCCATGCCTGGTTCATTTTTATGAACGTCAGCTTGTCCACATTGGCTGTAGACAGGCGGCTGCGTTTGTCTGTAATGACGCCCCCTGCCGTGCTGAATACACGTTCAGACAAAACGCTGGCCGTCGGGCAGGCCAGCACCTCCAAGGCATAAAAGGCTAGCTCTGGCCACGTGGACAATTTGGAGACCCAGAAGTTGAATGGGGCCGAACCATTAGTCAGTACGTGGAGGGGTGTGCACAGGTACCGTTCCACCATGTTATTGAAATGTTGCCTCCTGCTAACACGTTCCGTATCAGGTGGTGGTGCAGTTAGCTGTGGCGTGGTGACAAAACTTTTCCACATCTCTGCCATGCTAACCCTGCCCTCAGAGGAGCTGGCCGTGACACAGCTGCGTTGGCGACCTCTTGCTCCTCCTCTGCCTTCGCCTTGGGCTTCCACTGGTTCCCCTGTGACATTTGGGAATGCTCTCAGTAGCGCGTCTACCAACGTGCGCTTGTACTCGCGCATCTTCCTATCACGCTCCAGTGTAGGAAGTAAGGTGGGCACATTGTCTTTGTACCGGGGATCCAGCAGGGTGGCAACCCAGTAGTCCGCACACGTTAAAATGTGGGCAACTCTGCTGTCGTTGCGCAGGCACTGCAGCATGTAGTCGCTCATGTGTGCCAGGCTGCCCAGAGGTAAGGACAAGCTGTCCTCTGTGGGAGGCGTATCGTCATCGTCCTGTGTTTCCCCCCAGCCACGCACCAGTGATGGGCCCGAGCTGTGTTGGGTGCCAGCCCGCTGTGAACCTGCTTCATCCTCATCCTCCTCCACCTCCACCTCTTCCTCATCCTCGTCCTCCTCGTCCTCCAGTAGTGGGCCCTGTCTGGCCACATTTGTACCTGGCCTCTGCTGTTGCAAAAAACCTCCCTCTGAGTCACTTCGAAGAGACTGGCCTGAAAGTGCTAAAAATGACCCCTCTACCTCCTCTTCCTCCTGGGCCACCTCCTCTTCCATCATCGCCCTAAGTGTTTTCTCAAGGAGACATAGAAGTGGTATTGTAACGCTGATAACGGCGTCATCGCCACTGGCCATGTTGGTGGAGTACTCGAAACAGCGCAACAGGGCACACAGGTCTCGCATGGAGGCCCAGTCATTGGTGGTGAAGTGGTGCTGTTCCGCAGTGCGACTGACCCGTGCGTGCTGCAGCTGAAACTCCACTATGGCCTGCTGCTGCTCGCACAGACTGTCCAGCATGTGCAAGGTGGAGTTCCACCTGGTGGGCACGTCGCATATGAGGCGGTGAGCGGGAAGGCCCTAGTTACGCTGTAGCGCAGACAGGCGAGCAGCGGCAGGGTGTGAACGCCGGAAGCGCGAACAGACGGCCCGCACTTTATGCAGCAGCTCTGACATGTCGGGGTAGTTGTGAATGAACTTCTGCACCACCAAATTCAGCACATGCGCCAGGCAAGGGATGTGCGTCAAATCGGCTAGTCCCAGAGCTGCAACGAGATTTCGCCCATTATCGCACACCACCAGGCCAGGCTTGAGGCTTACCGGCAGCAACCACTCGTCGGTCTGTTGTTCTATACCCCGCCACAACTACTGTGCGGTGTGGGGCCTGTCCCCCAAACATATGAGTTTCAGAACGGCCTGCTGACGTTTACCCCGGGCTGTGCTGAAGTTGGTGGTGAAGGTGTGTGGCTGACTGGATGAGCAGGTGGAAGAAGAGGAGGAGGAAGCTGAGTAGGAGGAGGAGGAGACAGGAGGCAAAGAATGTTGCCCTGCGATCCTTGGCGGCGGAAGGACGTGCGCCAAACAGCTCTCCGCCTGGGGCCCAGCCGCCACTACATTTACCCAGTGTGCAGTTAGGGAGATATAGCGTCCCTGGCCGTGCTTACTGGTCCACGTATCTGTGGTTAGGTGGACCATGCCACAGATGGCGTTGCGCAGTGCACACTTGATTTTATCGGATACTTGGTTGTGCAGGGAAGGCACGGCTCTCTTGGAGAAGTAGTGCCGGCTGGGAACAACATACTGTGGGACAGCAAGCGACATGAGCTGTTTGAAGCTGTCTGTCTCCACCAGCCTAAATCACAGCATTTCATAGGCCAGTAGTTTAGAAATGCTGGCATTCAGGGCAAGGGATCGAGGGTGGCTAGGTGGGAATTTACGCTTTCTCTCAAATGTTTGTGAGATGGAGAGCTGAACGCTGCCGTGTGACATGGTTGAGATGCTTGGTGACGCAGGTGGGGATGTTGGTGGTACATCCCATGTTTGCTGGGCGGCAAGTGCCAACGTCCCTCCAGAGGCGGAGGAAGAGGCCGAGGCGGCGGCAGCAGCAGAAGAGTCCGAGGCGGCAGCAGCAGAAGAGGTAGCAGGGGGAGTCTGAGTGACTTCCTTGTTTTTAAGGTGTTTACTCCACTGCAGTTCATGCTTTGCATGCAGGTGCATGGTCATGCAGGTTGTGCTAAGGTTCAGAACGTTAATGCCTCGCTTCAGGCTCTGATGGCACAGCGTGCAAACCACTCGGGTCTTGTCGTCAGCACATTGTTTGAAGAAGTGCCATGCCAGGGAACTCCTTGAAGCTGCCTTTGGGGTGCTCGGTCCCAGATGGCGGCGGTCAGTAGCAGGCGGAGTCTCTTGGCGGCGGGTGTTCTGATTTTGCCCACTGCTCCCTCTTTGTCTTTTGCTACGCTGTTGGCTCGGTCTCACCACTGCCTCTTCCTCCGAACTCTGAAAGTCAGTGGCACAACCTTCATTCCATGTGGGGTCTAGGACCTCATCGTCCCCTGCATCGTCTTCCACCCAGTCTTGATCCCTGACCTCCTGTTCAGTCTGCACACTGCAGAAAGACGCAGCAGTTGGCACCTGTGTTTCGTCATCATCAGAGACGTGCTGAGGTGGTATTCCCATGTCCTCATCATCAGGAAACATAAGTGGTTGTGCGTTAGTGCATTCTATCTCTTCCACCCCTGGGGAAGGGCTAGGTGGATGCCCTTGGGAAACCCTGGCAGCAGAGTCTTCAAACAGCATAAGAGACTGCTGCATAACTTGAGGCTCAGACAGTTTTCCTGATATGCATGGGGGTGATGTGACAGACTGATGTGCTTGGTTTTCATGCGCGATCTGTGCGCTTTCTGCAGAAGACTGGGTGGGAGATAATGTGAACGTGCTGGATGCACTGTCGGCCACCCAATTGACTAATGCCTGTACCTGCTCAGGCCTTACCATCCTTAGAATGGCATTGGGTCCCACCAAATATCCCTGTAAATTCTGGAGGCTACTGGGACCTGAGGTAGTTGGTACACTAGGACGTGTGGCTGTGGCAGAACGGCCACGTCCTCTCCCAGCACCAGAGGGTCCACTAACACCACCACGACCATGTCCACGTCCGCGTCCCTTACTAGATGTTTTCCTCATTGTTACCGTTCACCACAATAAGAAAAATATTATTCGGGCCAATGTATTGAATTAAAATTCAGGCCTTTTTTTACAGACACCTAACACTGTCTGGCTACCTATTTAGGTACCGTATTACACTAATACAGGCACACCAGTAATGACAGATTTAGCTGAATATAAATGTTAGGCCTATTTTTTAGGCGCTGTGTGACAGGTATACCTTTAATCACAGAATTAGACTTGTATCTGCACTGTAGCGTGTGTGTTAAGTTTTTCAAAATGACACTATCAGCACCTTGAATCTAATATACCCTTTTAGGGATAGATTTAAAGTAGGCCTGATACAGCAGAAACCACTAATTTTGAGAATGGCAAATTTGGGAATTGTTTTTCAACCCAGAACAAAAACTGTGCTTTTTCGGTCACTACAAATAACTTGACCAGCTAAAACAGTACTGATTTGGAGGAATATAAATGTCAGGCCTATTTTTTAGGCGCTGTGTGACAGGTATACGTTTAATCACAGAATTAGACTTGTATCTGCACGGTAGCGTGTGTGTTAAGTTTTTCAGAATGACCCTATCAGCACCTTGAATCTAATATACTCTTTTAGGGATAGATTTAAAGTAGGCCTGATACAGCAGAAACCACTAATTTTGAGAATGGCAAATTTGGGAATTGTTTTTCAACCCAGAACAAAAACTGTGCTTTTACGGTCACTAATAATAACTTGACCAGCTAAGGCTACTTTCACACTTGCGCTTGATCGGATCCGTTCTGAACGGATCCGATCATATTAATGCAGACGGAGGCTCCGTTCAGTACGGATCCGTCTGCATTAATAACTTAGAAAAATTTCTAAGTGCGAAAGTAGCCTGAGCGGATCCGTTCAGACTTTCAATGTAAAGTCAATGGGGGACGGATCCGCTTGAAGATTGAGCCATATGGTATCATCTTCAAGCGGATCCGTTCCCATTGACTTACATTGTAAGTCTGGACGGATCCGCACGCCTCCGCACGGCCAGGCGGACACCCGAACGCTGCAAGCAGCGTTCAGCTGTCCGCCTGGCCGTGCGGAGGCGAGCGGAGCGGAGGCTGAACGCCGCCAGACTGATGCAGTCTGAGCGGATCCGCATCCATTCAGACTGCATCAGGGCTGGACGGAAGCGTTCTGCTCCGCTCGTGAGCCCCTTCAAACGGAGCTCACGAGCGGACAGCAGAACGCTAGTGTGAAAGTAGCCTAAAACAGTACTGATTTGGAGGAATATAAATGTCAGGCCTATTTTGTAGGCGCTGGGTGACTTGCTCAACTTGCCCCTGATGTAGTATATATCTCCAAAAAATAACCACACTATTGATGGTTAAATGCACTTGGGTGACACAGGCTCAGCCTGCACCTGATGTAGTATATGGCCAAAAAATAACCACACTATTGATGGTTAAATGCACTTGATGAAAGCTTGACCCTGATGTAGGATATAGCAAAAAATAACCACACTATTGATGGTTAAATGCACTTGGGTGACACAGGCTCAGCCTGCACCTGATGTAGTATATGGCCAAAAAATAACCACACTATTGATGGTTAAATGCACTTGATGAAAGCTTGACCCTGATGTAGGATATAGCAAAAAATAACCACACTATTGATGGTTAAATGCACTTGGGTGACACAGGCTCAGCTTGCCCCTGAAGTAGTATATGGCCAAAAAAATAACCACACTATTGATGGTTAAATGCACTTGATGAAAGCTTGACCCCGATGTAGGATATAGCAAAAAATAACCACACTATTGATGGTTAAATGCACTTGGTGGTAGCTTGTGCTGGCGCACCACAAGCCACAAAATGGCCACCGATCACCCCAGAAAAAGTGATATAAAAACGCTCTTGGCAGCCTAAAAAAAGTGAGCAATTGAATACTAGCACTTCAATGATCCACAGCTGTAGATCGATCACTGAATGAAGTCTTTTGGAGGAGTTAATCTGCCTAATCTCGCCCTAACGTCGCAGCTGCAACCTCTCCCTACGCTTGTATCAGCAGAGTGACGTGCAGCGCTACGTGACCCAAGCTTATATAGTGGCTGGGTCACATGCTGCACTGGCCAATCACAGCCATGCCAATAGTAGGCAAGGCTGTGATGGCCTCTTGGGGCAAGTAGTATGACACTTGTTGATTGGCTGCTTTGCAGCCTTTCAAAAAGCGCCAAGAAAGCGCCGAACACCGAACCCGAACTTTTACGAAAATGTTCGGGTTCGGGTCCGTGTCGCGGACACCACAAAATTCGGTACGAACCCGAACTATACAGTTCGGGTTCGCTCATCCCTACATCTAACACATTATATTTATAAATATAATGTGTTAAATGGCTTCTGTGCTCCTCTGCTGGTCCTTTTCGTCGGTTGGTTCCAGCAGAGGAGCACACATCACTGTGAGTACCCACCAACACCCCACTTAGTCCCCAGATCACCCTCCATCACCCCAATTAACCCCTTGATCGCCCCTGTCAATCACCTAGTGAAAGGGAAAAAAGTGATCAGTGTAAACTGTCACTTTTTTTTTCCCACTGGTATTGATTTATAGTTTTAGGATAGTTTAGGTCCCTTGGTTAGGTAGTTAGCGTCGGTTAGCGCCCAGCCCACCGCATCGCAGTCACTTATTCGCTGATTAGCGTATCGCTAATCAGCTTTTGTACTTTTATAGTATCTGTAAGTGATCAAAACTGATCACAGTCAGATCTATAATTGTATTAGTGTCACCTTAGCTCGCCCTCCACGCAAAACACAGTGTTTGCCCGATCAGGCCTGATCGGTCGCCCACACGTGCGTTCACCTACGCCCACCCCGCCGAAGTGACAAAAATGTATTTGTTTTTTGATCACTGCACAATCACTTTACAAGCGCTGTGGCGATAAAAAAAAATCTGTTTTGATATTTTTTATCAATCGCAGCGGCCTCCGGTACTTCGCTAGCCTCCCCTTTGTAAGACAGGCTTGCTTTTTTTCTTGGGTAGTCTCAGGGAATACCCCTAAATTTAGTAGTCCAAATGGCAAACAGGGGGTATTCTTCTGAAGAGGCCTACAGGCTTCTGACCCAGTCAGATGAGGAATGGGAACCCTCATCTGACGAATCTAGCGAGTCAGAATATGAACCTGTAGAAAGCAGTGGCAGTCTGACCCAAAGTTCGGACGAGGAGGTTGAGGTCCCTGATACCACCAGGCGTACCCGACCCCTTGTTGCTAGACCACAGGTTGCGCAGGATCCGTTTCAAGGGCAGCAGAGTGGGGCTGGCGCTGTCGGATTACGTGGTGAAGGAAACACCAGCAGCGCAGCCCATCCTGGACCTAGTACCAGCACTGCCGTACAACATGGTGAAGTGGCGAGCACCAGAAGGGCAGTTGAAGCTGGTACAGTGGCACGTGCAGTAGTTACCCCGTCGCAGCCACCGCACAGACAGGCCCGTAGAGCCCCTAGAATCCCTGAGGTGCTGGCAAACCCTGATTGGCAGTCACCAACTTCAGCCGCACCATTAGTTCCCCCTTTCACCGCCCAGTCTGGAGTTCGGGTTGAGACAGCTCAGATCGGTTCAGCCCTGGGATTTTTTGAGCTGTTCTTGACTGCGGAGCTCTTGGACTTAGTCGTGGCAGAAACAAATCGGTATGCCACTCAATTTATATCCGCCAACCCGGAAAGCTCTTATGCCCAGTCTTTCCGGTGGAAACCAGTCCAAGTTTCCGAAATTAAAATTTTTCTGGGCCTTCTCCTGAACATGGGTCTAACCAAAAAGCATGAATTGCGGTCATATTGGTCCACGAGCCCGATTCATCACATGCCCATGTTCTCTGCTGCTATGTCCAGGACACGTTTTGAGACCATCCTGCGTTTCCTGCCCTTTAGCGACAACACAAGCTCCCGTCCCAGATGCCACCCAGCTTTTGACCGGCTCCACAAAATTCGGCCCCTCATAGACCACTTCAACCAGAAATTTGCAGATTTGTATACCCCTGAGAAAAACATCTGCGTAGACGAGTCCCTAATACATTTTACCGGGCGCCTTGGCTTCAAACAATACATCCCAAGCAAGCGCGCCCGGTATGGGGTCAAATTGTATAAGCTCTGTGAAAGGGCCACAGGCTATACCCACAAAATTCAGATCTATGAGGGAAAAGATCAGACCCGGGAGCCGGTCGGTTGCCCTGACTACCTGGGGAGCAGTGGGAAGACAGTCTGGGACTTGGTGTCACCCTTATTTGGCAAGGGGTACCATCTTTATGTGGACAATTTCTACACAAGTGTGCCCCTCTTCAAGCATTTGTTCCTAGAACAGATTGGCTGCTGTGGCACCGTGCGACCTAGTCGCCGGGGCTTCCCCCAATGGCTCGTTACCACCCGTCTTGCAAGGGGGGAGAGGGCTGCCTTGTGTAACGAAGGACTGCTCTCGGTGAAATGGAGAGACAAGCGTGACGTTTACATGCTCTCCTCCATTCACGTAGACACGACAATCCAAATTGAACGGGCAACCAGTGTCATTGAAAAGCCCCTCTGTGTCCACGACTATAATGCGCTCATGGGAGGGGTGGACTTCAATGACCAGATGTTGGCTCCCTATTTAGTTTCCAGACGCACCAGATGCTGGTATAAGAAGGTGTCTGTATATTTAATTCAATTGGCTGCATATAATAGTTTTGTTCTCTACAGTAAGGCTGGGAGAACAGGATCCTTCCTCAAATTTCAGGAAGAGATCATCGCGAACATCCTGTATCCAGGAGGTTCCGTGGCCCCAACCACCAGTGTAGTTAGCCGTCTACACGAGCGACATTTCCCCAGTGTCGTTCCTGGTACCTCAAACCGACCGCCACCCCGAAAAAAATGTTGTGTCTGTAGCAGGAGTGGAATAAGGCGTGACACCCGCTATTTCTGTCCTGACTGCCCTGACCACCCTGACCTATGCTTTGGAGAGTGTTTCTGGAAGTACCACACACAGGTACACTTAGCATAGGGATTGCATCTCACAGGACAGGCACACAGGGCTATTAGGGCCCTTTTACTCACAGCTGCTGCAAACCTCTCCTTTCACCTGGGATAAAGTGCATAATGTACTTCGCCACATCTTTGGGCGATTAGCGCTTTGCACATTGTCCCATGGGGAAGGAGAGGTTTGTCCTATAAAGCAAAAAAGTTAACTTTCAGTTCAAAAAGTTAAAAAAAGTTTATATGTTCCGTTCAAAAGTTATTATAAAGTTAATAAAATTTATTGCGTTGCGGCCTGGTTTTTTCTTTTTTTTTTTTTTTACCTTCCAGGTGGACCAACCGATCGACTAGCTGCAGCACTGATGTGCATTCTGACAGAAGCATTGCGCTGCTGTCAGATTACACACAAATCGGTGTATGCGGCGCTGCAAGACGAGATTTCTCCTCTGCAGTAAAAGATACGTTTGCCGAGGCATATGAGCTGAGGAGGCGGCGGTGTTCATATGCTTTGGCAAACACTTTGTATATATAAAAAAAATAAAAAAATCACGGCAATGATTTATTCATCCACATCGATTGATGTGAATGGAGAAATCTGGTTTGCCAGGGCATACGATCTAAGTGGGTATGGATGTTGGGCGGAGCTCCTATGTCCTGGCAGACGCCTTTCCCCTCCTTTTTTTTTTTTGGCAGAGATTTTTTAATCCACATTGATCGATGCGAATGAAGAAATCTGTGCCGTTCATTTTTTCTTTCAGCCTAGAGGCTGAACGGAAAAAGAAAATCTCATTACCCGTATGCTCAATATAAGGAGAATAGCAGAAACTCCTAATGCTGGCCATACATGTAATGATTGCAGAGACCCTCAAATGCCAGGGCAGTACAAACCCCCCCATTTTGGAAAGAAGACACCCCAAGGTATTCACTGAGGGGCATATTGAGTCCATGAAAGATTGAAATTTTTGTCCCAAGTTAGCGGAAAGGGAGACTTTGTGAGAAAAAAAAAAAAAAAAATCAATTTCCGCTTACTTGTGCCGAAAAAAAGATTATTCTATGAACTCACCATGCCCCTTATTGAATACCTTGGGGTGTCTTCTTTCCAAAATGGGGTCACATGTGGGGTATTTATACTGCCCTGGCATTTTAGGGGCCCCAAAGCGTGAGAAGAAGTCTGGTATCCAAATGTCTAAAAATGCCCTCCTAAAAGGAATGTGGGCCCCTTTGCGCATCTAGGCTGCAAAAAAGTGTCACACATGTGGTATCTCCGTACTCAGGAGAAGTTGGGCAATGTGTTTTGGGGTGTCATTTTACATATACCCATGCTGGGTGAGATAAATATCTTGGTCAAATGCCAACTTTGTATAAAAAAATTGGAAAAGTTGTCTTTTGCCAAGATATTTCTCTCATCCAGCATGGGTATATGTAAAATGACACCCCAAAACACATTGCCCAAAGAGCACCTTTCGGATTTCACCGGCCATTTTTTACAGATTTTGATTTCAAACTACTTACCACACATTAGGGCCCCTAGAATGCCAGGGCAGTAGAACGACCTCCCAAGTGACCCCATTTTGGAAAGAAGACACCCCAAGGTATTCACTGATGGGCATAGTGAGTTCATAGAAGTTTTTATTTTTTGTCACAAGTTAGTGGAATATGAGACTTTGTAAGAAAAAAAAAAAAATCATCATTTTCCGCTAACGTGTGACAAAAAATAAAAAGTTCTATGAACTCACTATGCCCATCAGCGAATACCTTAGGGTGTCTACTTTCCGAAATGGGGTCATTTGTGGGATGTTTGTACTGTCTGCCCATTGTAGAACCTCAGGAAACATGACAGGTGCTCAGAAATTTAGAGCTGCTTCAAAAAGCGGAAATTCACATTTTTGTACCATAGTTTGTAAACGCTATAACTTTTACCCAAACCATTTTTATTTTACCCAAACATTTTTTTTTTATCAAAGACATGTAGAACAATAAATTTAGAGAAAAATTTATATATGGATGTCGTTTTTTTTGCAAAATTTTACAACTGAAAGTGAAAAATGGCATTTTTTTGCAAAAAAATCGTTAAATTTTGATTAATAACAAAAAAATTAAAAATGTCAGCAGCAATGAAATACCACCAAATGAAAGCTCTATTAGTGAGAAGAAAAGGAGGTAAAATTCATTTGGGTGGTAAGTTGCATGACCGAGCAATAAATGGTGAAAATAGTGTAGTGCAGAAGTGTAAAAAGTGGCCTGTTCATTAAGGGTGTTTAAGCTAGGGGGGCTGAGGTGGTTAAAAGTAGATTGTGGCGCGGCAGGGGTTAATAGGAACAGGATGCCCACTGAAATCATTCAGCGGGCATCCTGTCACAACGCTGGGGGGGGGGCGATCGCCGCAAACCACAGGTCAATTCAGACCTGCGGTTTGAGGCTTTTACCTGCGGTTGGGGCGGCGGCGGGCGGTGCCATCGGGTCCCCATGCGGCTGTGGGGGGGACCCGATGGCATGGAAGGCAGCGCAATGTCTAAGGAAGGCATTACGCTGCCTTCCGGTGATGAGCCTGTGAGATTCAGCCCCCTGGATCTCACAGGCCGGAAGCTGTATGAATAATACTCACAGTATTACTCATACAGCCAATGCATTCCAATACAGAAGTATTGGAATGCATTGTAAAGGATAAGACCCCCAAAAGTTCAAGTCCCAAAGTGGGACAAAAAATAAATTGAAAAAAAAGTTGAAAAAATAAAGTTTCCCCCCCAAAAAATGTAAAGTTTCAAGTAAAAATAAACAAAAACGTAATTTTTCCCAAATAAAGTTAAATAAAATTTGTAAAAAAATATGGGGAAAAAAGTATACGTGTGCCCGTAAAGTAGTTTACAACCACATATGGGGTGTTTCTGTAAACTACAGAATCAGGGCCATAAATATAGAGTTTGGTTTGGCTGTTAACCCTTGTTTTGTAACTGGACAAAAATTATTAAAATGGAAAATCTGCCAAAAAAGTGAAATTATGAAATTGTATCTCTATTTTCCATTAATTCTTGTGGAACACCTAAAGGGTTAACAAAGTTTGTAAAATCAGTTTTGAATACCTTGAGGGGTGTAGTTTCTTAGATGGGGTCACTTTTATGGAGTTTCTACTCTAAGGGTGCATCAGGGGGTCTTCAAATGGGACATAGTGTCAAAAAAACCAGTCCAGCAAAATCTGCCTTCCAAAAACCGTATGGCATTCCTTTCCTTCTGCGCCCTGCCGTGTGCCCGTACAGTAGTTTACGACCACATATGGGGTGTTTCTGTAAACTACAGAATCAGGGCCATAAATATTGAGTTTGGTTTGGCTGTTAACCCTTGCTTTGTAACTGGAAAAAAAATTATTAAAATGGAAAATCTGCCAAAAAAGTGAAATTATGAAATTGTATCTCTATTTTCCATTAATTCTTGTGGAACACCTAAAGGGTTAACAAAGTTTGTAAAAATCAGTTTTGAATACCTTGAGGGGGTAGTTTATAGAATGGGGTCATTTTTGGGTTGTTTCTATTATGTAAGCCTCGCAAAGTGACTTCAGACCTGAACTGGTCACTAAAAATTGTTTTTTTTTAAATTTCTGAAAAATTTCAAGATTTGCTTCTAAATATCTAAGCCTTGTAACATCCCCAAAAAATAAAATATCATTCCCAAAATGATCCAAACATGAAGTAGACATATGGGGAATGTAAAGTAATAACTATTTTTGGAGGTATTACTATGTATTATAGAAGTAGAGAAATTGAAACTTTGAAATTTGCAATTTTTTAAAAAATTTTGGTAAATTTGATATTTTTTTATAAATACAATATTTTTTTTTTTTTACTTCATTTTACCAGTGTCATGAAGTACAATATGTGACGAAAAAACTATCTCAGAATGGCCTGGATAAGTCAAAGCGTTTTAAAGTTATTAGCACTTAAAGTGACACTGGTCAGATTTGCAAAAAATGGCCAAGTTCGTAAGGTGAAATAGGGCGGAGTCCTTAAGGGGTTAACCATCATCATATTTTTGTCTGACAGCCTCAATGTGTCTACTGGAAAATCACACAAAAATCTCCCACCAATTTTAAACTGGACAAATCTTCAAAGATTTTTTCTCTTGGAACTCCATCGAGTAGGTCTTGGCTAATTTGACAGCCGTATATTATTGGCAGACTGCAAATATATGGATCAGTTGTTAATCAAAATCTTCCTCATGTCCGCAAAAAAAATTGAATGTATGTTTCCATATGTCCGCAAAAATGAAAGGTATCAGTTTAATAAAGATTCAAAGGTGACATTACAGGGTATAAAAGTTTGCAGACACGGATCTGCTAAATATGGATTGCTTACGGAACACATTCCATAGGCAATCTACATTTTTGTAGAACCATAGACTTGAATGGGGAGACGGACTGCATTTTCAGGAAAAGTATAGGACATGTTTTATCTTTTAGGCCTCATGCACATGACCGTTCAGTTTTTTGAGGTCCGCAAACCGCAGATCCGCAAAAAAGGAAGACGCCCGTGTGCCTTCCACAATTTGCGGAACGGAACAGGCGGCCCATTGTAGAAATGCCTATTCTTGTCTGCAAAATGGACAAGAATAGGACATTCTATATTTTTTTTGAGGGGCCACGGAATGGACCAACGGAGTGCTGTCCGCATCTTTTGAGGCCCCATTGAAGTGAATGGGTCCGCACCCGAGCCCCAAAAAATGCAGCTCGGATGCGGACCACAACAACGCCCGTGTGCATGAGGCCTTATGCAGACATACGGAAGGGACATATGGAAGTAGAAATCACATAGCGTACTATCTGTGGATTTTGTGGTCCTATAGAAATGAATAGCTGCATCTGACCCGCAAAAATGAGGAACAGATGAGGAAAGAAAAATATGGTCGTGTGAATGGGCTCTTAACCAGAGCCTAAGGGCTCTTGCCACTGGAACTGCTGCGAGTGATACTTTAGATACTGCCCAGACATTTGATAGCTTTTGCGCCGCATGCAGTGGCGGATTACAATAGGGATATTCGGGTCGGCAGCCCCGGGCCCAGCCCCGCTGGGGGGCCCAACGCTGACCCGAACGCCCACATACTGCTGCGGGGCACGGGAGCGCATAGCTCCCTGTCCCGTCCGCGATCACCGCCATAGGCTTCAGGCCTACTATATGGGGCAGTTTGGGGGCAAATTACTATGGGGGGATTACTATGTGGGGGCAGTGTGGTGGAAATTACTATATGGGGGTGTTGCTATTGGGGAGGCACTGTAGGGGCAATTATATTATTTCTGGGGACACTATACAGGGATTATTGCCTGGAGCACAATATAGGGTTATTATTATTACTCGGGGCACTCTAAGGGACATTATAGCTGCTGTTGACACTATAGGAACATTTGGGGTAATTTATCAAACTGGTGTAACGCAGAACTGGCTTAGTTGCCCATAGCAGCCAATCAGATTCCACCTTTCATATTTGACAGCTCTTTTGGAAATCCAGTTCTACTTTACACCAGTTTGATAAATTACCCCAATTATGTCTATTAGGGTCACTATTTTTTCAGCAGTATAGTTCCTGGGGCATTGGGAAGCACAACGGGCACAGTATTGGGGGTAGCAGGATGACGCTGTGGGGACACCAGGATGAGGAGGTGGATGGAAAAATTGAGAAATCTAACTTGTCTGTGTTACAAACTGTAGAGACGAGATGCGGCTGAAAGAATTTGCCATGGTGGTCTGGGTCAAATGGAGGAGAAGAGGAAAGAGAAGGTCTACATGACAGGAGATGTCACTGGATGTAAGAGGTATGTGGTGCTGTATTCTCCTCCATGTCTTTTTTATTACAATTATATGTATTTTAAATTTGGTGACTAAATTTTTCAGTTTAGGACCCAATTTGGGGTATTTTTTTTTAGTCTGAAGATGTCATATGGCCTAAGAAGAGACTGTGGCGCCCATGAAGCACTGCAGCCTCTTCATACAAAACCCCCCCCAAAAAAATAACGAAAATGGAGGAGGAGGGGGGGGGGGGGAGCCCAAGTCTGGTAGACAGCCCCGGGCCTATCATGCACTTAATCCGCCCCTGGCCGCATGGCATCCCCTTTACGGTCAAGTGGATCTTATAATAGGCGTTTCTTCGGCAGGAAAGATGGATTTTTTGGCCAGGTTTACCACTGGAGTGTCTACTTTAGGTGGCAGTTCCTATTCCTCAGATTCCTTAGGATTAATTAAAAAAAACTGCCCTAAATCTAGAACCATAATCATTTCTTTTATCTGGTTTAGCCCAGCCTTGCTCAAATCAGGGTGACCAGGTAGCACCTTAGGTTTATACCTGAAAAATAAAATAAAACATCTAATTTTGGGGAATTTAGCAGCTTTAATTTTACGGTGCATTCACACGACCAATTTGCGGAATGGGTGCGGACCCATTCATTTCAATGGGGGTGCAATAGATGTGGACAGCACACCGTGTGCTGTCCGCATCCGTTCCGTGGCCTCGCAAAAAAGATTCTCTATATAGTGCTGGCCATGTGCGGTCCGCAAATTGCGGAACGCACACGGCCGGTATCCGTGTTTTGCGGATCCGCAATTTGCTGACCGCAAAACACCTACGGTCGTGTGATTGCACTCTTATGGAAAAGAAATGATGCTGCAGTGTAATAGCAGTCCCGTACCTGCTAAACAAGACTTAGTACGGACCAGCCATACAAGACACGAATATATCTAAAACAATGTAACACTGCGCGTCAAACTCTAGCGATAAACATTAAACACAGCTTATCTCCACCCTCCTATCTATCACGCCGATGTGTAAAACAGCGTTGACACCTATATGTGTCTCAGTGCCTACCTTGACATAGGTGTCCGTACTGCTGTTACGTATCTCGTGCTGGTCTTCGCTTGGTGTTTGCTGTATGAAGCAAAAATAGGGAGAGCGGGTCCCAGGGAAGGTGGCTGTAGCATGAACTATTAAAAAATATTAAAGTTTTGGGAGTACGCCCCGGCCGGTGGCGTTATGCTCCCGTTACCTTTCACTTGAGCTCACGTATGAGCGGTTGACGTCACCGTTAGTGAGCTACGGATGGCAGTGAGGGTCTAACTTCCTACGCGTTTCGAGTACAGGCGGTACTCTTCGTCAGGGAACGTTACATTCACTGCGCATATGCTCACTATTTATAGACTATGCCACATGTCCATCTTCCCTAGGTGCGTTTCTTAATCAAAGCCGAACACCTCTATTTCTGAGTTCCGACCTCTTGGTAGCAGTGTATCTAGATTAAATATCCTCTCAGTCTCCTTTTTAGATTGTTTCTTTATATAGTCTCCACCACGGGCATCTATTTCCACTTTCTCCACACCCATAAATGACATTCCCTCTAAATGTCCTCCGTGTACCTCGATAAAGTGTCTAGATAAGGGATGTCCTAATGACTTTTTCTTTATATTGTATATATGTTCACTTATACGTTTTTTTAGTTTTCTTTTTGTACGTCCAATATACAGCTTGTTACAGGGGCATTTGATAGCATAGATTACGCCTTCTGTATTACACGAAATGTGTCCCCTTATTTTTTGTTCAAAGTTACCCTCATGGTTTTTTATACTTAATACTTTAACTGTGTTCTTTACTGTATTTTTACACGGTGCGCATCTTTTGCACGGAAAAAATCCTTGCGGCAGGTTTGTTATAATATTATTCTTCTTTTTCATTATTAATCCCGCCCCCTTACTGGTTGAAGCGATTTTATTACCTATATTAGCTGCCTTTTTATATATAAAAACAGGTTCTGATGGTATCAGGTTACCTACAATCCTATCTTCCCTCAAAATGTCTGTCACGGCCATGGCTATGACCGTGACTCTTCAACCGCATGCGATTGTCAGCGGTTTTGTTTTGTTGTCAATCACAGGTGAGGGCAGTGGTATTTGCCTCACCTGTGGTTGCCGCTGACAACGCTTGCTTGTGGCAGCTTTCCTGCTGTGCATGCGGTTGCACCTAGCAACCCCTATGTTAGGTATGTGTGTATTGTGTTCACTGTGTTGTTTGTCTGTGTGCACTCTGTGTAGTGTGTTGTGTGCACTGACACTTTTCCTGCACTGTGGTTGCCCGTGGCAACGTTTGGCTGTCTATACATGTGGTGGCAGTGTCCCGGCCTCCGGGCTATTCCCCAGGACACGGTTGCCACCCATGTCGTGGCCAGCGGCAACAACCACAGTGGGTTGCTACTCTTGGACACTTTCCCTTTAATGTTGTGTTTTCCCTTCCCGGGTGTTGGAAGGGTTAACTTCCTTCCCAGTGTGTGTGTGTGTGTCACTGGGTGTGTCCGACTGTGGGGTGTGGCTTCCTGGCCTATATAGCCTCACTGTTAGCATAGCTCTGTGGGTTGTTTCAGCCATGCTTGCTGGAGCAGCCTCCTGTGTTTCTATCTGCCAGTGAGAGCCACCCCTGTGGTCATAAAGATATTGTCCTTATGTTTATGTCTGCTGTGTGTTGATGTTGTATGTTATGTTCTGTTGGGACCTTTCTATGTGTTTGGTGCAGCTTACGGTTCTGGATTCCTGTTTGCGCAGGGATCCAGTCAGCAAGGCTGTGACAGGTTGGTGGAACTAATAGTTCGCCTGTCATTCCCGTAAGGCTGTATGAGTTCCCCTTTTCCCAACAGCTTGGCCATTGAGACTCCTGCTCCTCCGTGCCTAGGAGGAGTAGGTCGTCTTACCCTGGCTTCTAGCGCAGGGACCAGACGGAGGGTGAGTTAGGGATCCGAGGTTCCTGCGCATGGGTGCTCCTACCTTTAAGGTCGGCCCATGCAGTTAGGAGTTAGGGTCAGGGTAGGGACGCTGTAGGAGGTGACCTGCTCCCTATCCTGTTCTCCTGGCCGAGTAGGCCTACAGTACAGTACTGAGGATTTCCCCCATCCTCAGCCGTGACAATGTCCCAGTATTTCTTTACAATCTTTCTCAGGATATATGTTTGTGTATTGTACGGGACTATAATGGGCGGTATTTTGTCTTTTATTTCTGATGCCTTTTGTTTCTTTTTATTTTCATTCTCTTTCTTCTGTATTATTAATTTTTCTCTCTCTATCATTTTGACTTCTTTTTTCTGAGTTTCTATTTTATCCCCATTGTATCCCTTTGCTTCAAACTTATTTCCTAATATTTCTGCTTCCTTCTCATATTCTTTTACTTCAGTGCAATTTCTTCTTAAACGCAAAAACTGACTCCTGGGTATATTATCTAACCATCTTGGTAGATGGCAGCTCTCTCTGTTGATATAGCTATTTGAGTCAGTAGGTTTAGAGTAGGTTTTGGTGTTTATATGGTCTTCTGTGGCAAAAATAGTAAGATCCAAAAAATTAATTTCATGTTTGCTATATGTTAAAGTAAAATCCAAGTAAAAATCATTTTTATTAATATCCTCTAAAAATGCATGCAATGCATGTTCCCCTTTATCCCAAATAAAAATGACGTCGTCTATGAAGCGCCGCCAGAGGACGAGGCCCGCTCGGAGCTCGCCATTGGGATACAAAAAGAAAACTAAAAAAACGTATAAGTGAACATATATACAATATAAAGAAAAAGTCATTAGGACATCCCTTATCTAGACACTTTATCGAGGTACACGGAGGACATTTAGAGGGAATTTCATTTATGGGTGTGGAGAAAGTGGAAATAGATGCCCGTGGTGGAGACTATATAAAGAAACAATCTAAAAAGGAGACTGAGTGGATATTTAATCTAGATACACTGCTACCAAGAGGTCTGAACTCAGAAATAGAGGTGTTCGGCTTTGATTAAGAAACGCACCTAGGGAAGATGGACATGTGGCAGAGTCTATAAATAGTGAGCATATGCGCAGTGAATGTAACGTTCCCTGACGAAGAGTACCGCCTGTACTCAAAACGCGTAGGAAGTTAGACCCTCACTGCCATCCGTAGCTCACTAACGGTGACGTCACCCACTCATACGTGAGCTCAAGTGAAAGGTAACGGGAGCATAACGCCACCGGCCGGGGCGTACTCCCAAAACTTTAATATTTTTTAATAGTTCATGCTACAGCCACCTTCCCTGGGACCCGCTCTCCCTATTTTTGCTTCATACAGCAAACACCAAGCGAAGACCAGCACGAGATACGTAACAGCAGTACGGACACCTATGTCAAGGTAGGCACTGAGACACATATAGGTGTCAACGCTGTTTTACACATCGTCGTGATAGATAGGAGGGTGGAGATAAGCTGTGTTTAATGTTTATTGCTAGAGTTTGACGCGCAGTGTTACATTGTTTTAGATACATCTAAATCTCTTTAGCTCTGCTGTGCTGTCAGATTAAATAGAAACTTTTCCTTTAGCTTGGTAGTCTAACTCTTTCTTTATCTTGATCTGTATCTTTGTCTTTATCCAGGGAACTTCTCCTCCTGGCTTATGAATCTTGCAGCTTGGGACTCGATGCCCAGCAGAGCTGAAGGTGTGCTCTCCTGGCTTGCACATACCCTTCCCCTTGCAAGGGGTACTCTAAAACTAGCTCTAACTAACTGAACTCCTCCCTCTATAGGGAGGGGGCTAGAATGCAAAAAGGGTTCCATTCTAGCTAACACAGCTCTGCCATAGGTGCCGCCATCTGCTGGTGAACGAGGTACATTATACTTAAACAGTTACAAAATCGAAAATACAGATTCACATTATGCAGGACCTGGCAATAAACACAGAATGACACCGTACCAGCATACACAGATAAAAGAAAGGCATAAGAGTGGTAAGGCTAATCTGGGGCGTTACAGATTGATATAGAGTTTTGGAGGAAAAGATTCAGTAAAACTTGTAATTTATAAATTTATATTCCTGCTCATTCTGGGCTTTGAAGTCATGGATGCGGTCCTATCAGTGATTGACAGCCTTCCTTCTATGATTGTGTATACAGAGATAGCTGTCAATCACTGATAGGACCGCCTCCTTGACTTCAAAGCCCAGTATCAGCAGGAGTTTAAATAAATGAAATACAAGTTATACTGACTAGAGTTGAGCGGACACCTGAATATTCGGGTTCAGCAGGTTCGGCTGAACTTGAAAAAAAAGTTCGGGTTCGGGACCCGAACTTGACCCGAACTTGACCCCGAACCCCATTGAAGTCAATGGGGACCCGAACTTTTGGGCACTAAAAAGGCTCTAAATTAGTCCTGGAAAGAGCTAGAGGGCTGCAAAAGGCATCAAAATGTGCTTAAGAGCATGACAACTGTTCTACAAACAAATGTGGATAGGAAAATTACTTAAAATAACATAAAATACAGAAGAATTAAAAATAACAATCTGGATCTAGGAGTAGGAGGTTGAGGAGGCGGTGGATGGGTGGATGTGGCGGTGTAGGTTGACGTGGCGGTGTAAGTTGAAGCGGCGGTGAAGGAGGAATAGGTAGCCAACACTGATTTGTGTTCTTTTTTATTTTTAAATTGGGGTATCCCCCAAAATATTGGGACATATAACAAAATAAAACTAAGAATAAGTGCACTTGAGTACAAGAATGGATGGTTGAAGCTGGTATAAATGTCTATTCGGCACAAAATACGGACAAGACCTGTGGGATCCATGCCTGGTTCATTTTAATAAACGTAAGCTTGTCCACATTGGCTGCGGCCTGTGATAATGCTCTCTGCCGTACTAAACACACGTTCACACTATACACTGGCTGCAGGGCAGGTCAGCACCTCCAAGGCTGTCAAAGCTTTTCCACATTTTGGCCATGCTAACCCTCCCTTCTCAGGTGCTGGTGGTGCCCCAGCTGCGTTGGCGACCTCTTCCGCCTCCTCTGCCTTCGCCTTGTGCTTCCACTGTGCCCCTGCTGTCAGGTAAGAAAGCTATCATCGGCGTGCGCTTGTAGTTGCGCATCTTCCGATCAGTAACAGATGTTTTCACAAAATTTAGTTCCCTGTCAGCAATGCAGAGCAGGGGTTCATTCACGGCAAAAGGGGATTCATGTCACACAGCAATACAACAGAGGATTTTGAGAGATTTAGGCCCCTGTCAGCAATGCAGAGCAGGGGTTCATTCACGGCAAAAGGGGGTTCATGTTACCCAGCAATACAACAGAGGATTTTGAGAGATTTAGGCCCCTGTCAGCCATGCAGAGCAGGGGTTCAGTCACGGCAAAAGGGGGTTCATGTCACCCAGCAATAGAACAGAGGATTTTGAGAGATTTAGGCCCCTGTCAGCAATGCAGAGCAGGGGTTCATTCACGGCAAAAGGGGGTTCATGTTACCCAGCAATACAACAGAGGATTTTGAGAGATTTAGGCCCCTGTCAGCCATGCAGAGCAGGGGTTCAGTCACGGCAAAAGGGGGTTCATGTCACCCAGCAATAGAACAGAGGATTTTGAGAGATTTAGGCCCCTGTCAACAATGCAGAGCAGGGGTTCATTCACGGCAAATGGGGGTACATGTCACCCAGCAATAGAACAGAGGATTTTGAGAGATTTAGGTCCCTGTCAGCAATGCAGAGCAGGGGTTCATTCATGGCAAAAGGTGGTTCATGTTACCCATCAATACAACAGAGGATTTTGAGAGATTTAGGCCCCTGTCACCCAGGGACAGCAGGGGTTCATTCACAGCAAAAGGGGGATCATGTCACCCAGCAATACAACAGAGGATTTTGAGAGATTAAAGCCCCTGTCAGCAATGCAGAGCAGGGGTTCATTCACGGCAAAAGGGGGTTCATGTCACCCAGCAATAGAACAGAGGATTTTGAGAGATTTAGGCCCCTGTCAGCAATGCAGAGCAGGGGTTCATTCACGGCAAAAGGGGGATCATGTCACCCAGCAATAGAACAGAGGATTTCGAGAGATTTAGGCCCCTGTCACCCAGGCACAGCAGGGGTTCATTCACGGCAAAAGGGGGATCATGTCACCCAGCAATACGACAGAGGATTTTGAGAGATTTAGGCCCCTGTCAGCAATGCAGAGCAGGGGTTCATTCACGGCAAAAGGGGGTTCATGTAACCCAGCAACACAACAGAGGATTTTGAGAGATTTAGGCCCCTGTCACCCAGGCACAGCAGAGGTTCATTCACGGCAAAAGAGGGATCATGTCACCCAGCAATACAACAGAGGATTTTGAGAGATTTAGGCCCCTGTCAGCAATGCAGAGCAGGGGTTCATTCATGGCAAAAGGGGGTTCATGTCACCCTGCAATACAACAGAGGATTTTGAGAGATTTAGGCCCCTGTCTGCAATGCCGCGCAGGGGTTCATTCATATTGGGACAAATAAAAAAAAAGAAAACAAAGAATCATTGCACTTGACTTGAGTACAAGAATGTATGTTTGATGGTGGTATAAATGTCTATTCTGCACAAGGTACAGACAAGTCTTGTGGGATCCAAGCCTGGTTCATTTTAATGAACGCGAGCTTGTCCACGTTGGCTGTGGACAGGCGGCTGCGTCTGTCTGTAATGACGCCTCCTGCCGTGCTAAATACACGTTCAGAGAGTACAATGGCTGCAGGGCAGGCCAGCACCTCCAAGGCATACAGGGCAAGCTCTGGCCATGTGGACAATTTGGAGACCCAGAAGTTGAAAGGGGCAGAACCATCAGTCAGTATGTGTAAACAGCGCAACAGAGCATACAGGTCTCGCATTGAGGCCCAGTCATTGGTGGTGAAGTGGTGCTGTTCCGCAGTGCGACTCACCCGTGCGTGCTGCAGCTGAAACTCCACTATGGCCTGCTGCTGCACGCACAGTCTCTCCAGCATGTGCAAGGTGGAGTTCCACCTGGTGGGCACGTCGCATATGTGAGGTGAGCGGGAAGGCTGAAGTTACGCTGTAGAGCAGACAGCCGAGCGGCGGCAGGATGAGAACGCCGGAAGCGCGCACAGACGGCCCGCACTTTATGCAGCAGCTCAGACATGTCGGGGTAGTTGTGAATGAATTTCTGCACCACCAAATTCAGCACATGCGCCAGGCAAGGGATGTGCGTCAACCCGGCTAGTCCCAGAGCTGCAACGAGATTTCGCCCATTATCGCACACCACCAAGCCGGGCTTGAGGCCCACTGGCAGCAACCACTCGTCGGTCTGTTGTTCTATACCCCGCCACAACTCCTGCGCGGTGTGGGGCCTGTCACCCAAACACATTAGTTTCAGAATGGCCTGCTGACGTTTACCCCTGGCTGTGCTGAAGTTGGTGGTGAAGGTCTGTCGCTGACCGGATGAGGAGGTGGTAGAAGAGGAGGAGGAAGCCGAGTAGGAAGAGGAGGCAACAGGAGGCAAAGAATGATGCTCTGCGATCCTTGGCGGCGGAAGGACGTGCGCCAAACAGCTCTCTGCTTGGGGCCCAGCCGCCACTACATTTAGCCAGTGTGCAGTTAGGGAGATATAGCGTCCCTGGCCATGCTTACTGGACCACGTATCTGTGGTTAGGTGGACCTTGCCACAGATGGTGTTGCGCAGTGCACACTTTTTTATCGGATACTTGGTTGTGCAGGGAGGGCACGGCTCTCCTGGAGAAGTAGTGTCGGCTGGGAACGACGTACTGTGGGACAGCAAGCGACATGAGCTGTTTGAAGCTGTCCGTCTCCACCAGCCTGAATGACAGCATTTCAAAGGCCAGCAGTTTAGAAATGCTGGCATTAAGGGCAAGGGATCGAGGGTGGCTAAGTGGGAATTTACGCTTTCTATCAAAGGTTTGTGAGATGGAGAGCTGAACGCTTCCGTGTGACATGGTGGAGATGCTTGGTGACGGAGGTGGTGTTGTTGGTAGCACATCCTCTGTTTGCTGGGCAGCAGGTGCCAACGTTCCTCCAGAGGCGGAGAAGGAGGCCAAGGCAGCAGCAGAAGAGGGAGCAGGAGGGGCCTGAGACCCTTCTTGGTTTTGAACGTGCTTACTCCACTGCAGCCCGTGTCTCGCATGTAGATGCCTGGTCATGCAGGTTGTGCTAAGGTTCAGAACGTTAATGCCTCGCTTCAGGCTCTGATGGCAGGGCGTGCAAACCACTCGGGTCTTGTCATCAGCACATTGTGTGAAGAAATGCCATGCCAGGGAACTCCTTGAAGCTGCCTTTGGTGTGCTCGGTCCCTGTTGACGGTGGCCAGTAGCAGGCGAACTGTTTTGGCGACGGCTGCTCTGCTTTTGCACCCTGCTCCCGCTTTTGCTACGCTGTTGGCTTGGTCTCACCACTGCCTCTTCCTCCGAACTCTGAAAGTCAGTGGCACGACCTTCATTCCATGTGGGGTCTAGGACCTCATCGTCCCCTGCATCGTCTTCCACCCAGTCTTCCTCCCTGACTTCCTTTTCGGTCTGCACACTGCAGAAAGACGCAGCAGTTGGCACCTGTGTTTCGTCATCATCAGAGACGTGCTGAGGTGGTATTCCCATGTCCTCATCAGGAAACATAAGTGGTTGTGCGTCAGTGCATTCTATGTCTTCCACCCCTGGGGAAGGGCTAGGTGGATGCCCTTGGGAAACCCTGCCAGCAGAGTCTTCAAATAGTATAAGAGACTGCTGCATGACTTGAGGCTCAGACAGGTTCCCCGATATGCACGGGGGTGATGTGACAGACTGATGGGTATGGGTTTCAGGCGCCACCTGTGCACTTTCTGCAGAAGACTGGGTGGGAGATAATGTGAACGTGCTGGATCCACTGTCAGCCACCCAATTGACTAGCGCCTGTACTTGCTCAGGCCTTACCATCCTTAGAACGGCATTAGGCCCTACCAAATATCGCTGTAGATTCTGGCGGCTACTGGGACCTGAGGTAGTAGGTTCAGTAGGACGTGTAGCTGTGGCAGAACGGCCACGTCCTCTCCTGCACCAGAGGCTCCACCAACACCACCACCACCACGACCATGACCGCGTCCCAAATTAGATGTTTGCCTCATAGTTAGTGTTCACAAAGCAAAGTAAAAAGTGGTTAAGTATGTTAAAAATAATTAACCGCCAATATAAACCCTGATGTAGGGTATTGCACTCTATTTTATTTTTTTTAAACTCTATATGACTGTGGTATTTGTGGCCTAAATGTGACACTCACTTATGCACGTCTTATCCCAGATGTGCAGTATATCAGAGGCTTTTTTCACCCCAGTATGCCAAAGTCGTATTTATGGTCTAAATGTGATAGTGACTTATGCATGTGTAATCACAGATGTGCAGTATATTAGAGGCTTTTTTCACCCTAACCAAAAAGCTGCATTTCTGTCCTAAATGTGACAGTGACTTATGCACGTGTAATCACAGATGTGCAGTTTATTAGAGGCTTTATTCACCCCAGTATGCCAAAGCCGTATTTATGCCTAAATGTTACAGTGACTTATGCATGTGTAATCACAGATGTGCAGTATATTAGAGGGTTTTTTCACCCCAGTAACCAAAAAGCTGTATTTCTGTCCTAAATGTGACAGTGACTTATGCACGTGTAATCCCAGATGTACAGTATATTAGAGGGTTTTTTCACCCCAGTAACCAAAAAGCTGTATTTCTGTCCTAAATGTGACAGTGACTTATGCATGTGTAATCACAGATGTGCAGTATATTAGAGGCTTTTTTCACCCCAGTAACCAAAAAGCTGTATTTCTGTCCTAAATTGACAGTGACTTATGCACGTGTAATCCCAGATGTGCAGTATATTAGAGGGTTTTTTCACCCTAACCAAAAAGCTGTATTTCTGTCCTAAATGTGACAGTGACTTATGCAAGTGTAATCACAGATGTGCAGTATATTAGAGGGATTTTTCATCCCAGTATGCCAAAGCTGTATTTCTGGACTTGCAGATAGCCTATGCTGGTGCACTATCATTGCATAAAATGGCTGCCGATCATGTATTGATATTGACTAACTGAAGGAAAAAAAGTTAGTTTTCAGCAGTAGTTGGCTCAGGGCAGGCATAAAAAAAAAATTGTGCACTGCACCCACAAAACGCTTTTTCTGTAGATCTCTGAGTACATAAACCAGTTCTTGATAAGATTTCTCCCTGATCTCTCCCTCACAGCAGCTGCAGCCTCTCCCTACACTAATCCAAGCAGAGTGACGGGTGGCGCTACGTGACTCCAGCTTAAATAGAGGCTGGGTCACATGCTGCAGTTGGCCAATCACAGCCATGCCAATAGTAGGCATGGCTGTGATGGCCTTATGGGGCAAGTAGTATGACGCTTGTTGATTGGCTGCTTTGCAGCCTTTCAAAAAGCGCCATAAAAATTGTCGAACACCGAACCCGAACCTTTACATAAATATTCGGGTTCGGGTCTGGGTGCCGAAAACCCTAAAGTTCGGTACGAACCCGAACTTTACAGTTCGGGTTCGCTCAACTCTAATACTGACTCTTTGCCCATAAAAATATAAATCAACCCGCTCAGTTCTTCCAGCTCTATAATATGCTGCAGCTCCAAGTTCAGTGACAGGTTCCCTTTATTTATTCTTTTTAACAAATCAAGAAAACCACTAGGATTAGTAGGCACATTTTCTTATGGTTCTAGATCAGCCTCAGCATCATCTTGGGTAGGTGGTGCACAAAGAGAACAAATATCTGCATGAAGGTCACCAGGCAACAATTGTTCTTAAGATAAGCAGGTTCTGTGTCTGGACTTTCTTTTACTTTTCCCATGAGAGCTAGCCCTTGACATCTGCAAAAAGATGAGAGTAAATGTGGTGTGCAGAAAAGGCAGACACAGCAAGTAATACAGTACAGTAAGTACACAAGTAGCAGGAAAGGGCAATAAAATAGGAAGGTAGCAACATATCTTAGGCTACGTTCACACTGGCGTTTGGTGCGGATCCGTCATGGATCTGCACAAACGCTTTCGTTCAGATAATACAACCGCATGCATCCGTTTGCATCAGAATGGATCCGTTTGTATTATCTGTATCATAGCCAAAACGGATCCGTCTTGAACACCATTGAAAGTCAATGGGGGACGGATACGTTTTCTATTAGTCATATTGTGTCAGTGAAAACGGATCCATCCCCATTGACTTACATTGTGTGTGAGGACAGATCCGCTTGCCTCCGCTGAAGCAGCATTTTGGTGTCCTCCTCCAGAGCTGAATGGCGGCGGAATGGAGGCAAACTGATGCATTCTGAACGGATCCTTTTCCATTCAGAATGCATTAGGGCAAAACTGATCCGTTTTGGACCGCTTGTCAGAGCCCTGAACGGATCTCACAAACGGAAACCAAAACGCCTGTTTGAAAGTAGCCTTAGCTGCAACTTGCTCAGCTGCCTGGAGTCTGCTGACAATGAGAGAAAACACTGTTTTTAAACAGGTTACTGGCGTGCCAAATCACCCTGCACCTGCAAAAAAAAAAAGCCCACCCGCCAGCCCCACTTCCTGTATAGATGTATAAGTCAGACTTGCACACAGCCTACCCAATGACACGGCACCCAGTCCTAAGTAGGGTGGCCGCTCAGACCACACTCAAAAGCCGGACTTGAAAACCCGGCTCCCGGCTTCACCAAGTTACGCCCCTGATCAATTAGACCATGCCCCCTTCCACTCCGCAGCCAATGGGGATTTATAAAATGAAGGTAAAATCAACTTCATGTCAGCTGCAGGGGTGGGAGGGAGGGTTACCATCTCCCTGCAGCTCACGCTCAGACAGCACAGTGCTACTGTCTGAGTGTGAGCTGTTTAAAAGGACATCCCTGTGTCCAGGCCCTGCGCCCGACGGAGGACAGGGAGTCTCAAAACCGGACTGTCTAGCCTAAAACCGGACCTCTGGCCACCCTAGTTCTAAGCCACACAGAGGAGTACGGGGCATTATCCCAGCATGCTACCACCCTCTAGAGCAAAGACATCTGTGGCCAGACTGAGTGGAATGGGATGGAAGGAGACGGATACTGACATGAGGGTACACCACCGAGTCCTAATTAGAACAGAAGAAAAAAAAAACACGCCTCCTCATTGTCTCCTGTTTTTTTTTATAGGACATTAACCTAATGTCAGGATAAGAAGTTACTGTGAATCCGCTTTATTAGATGAAAAAACTGGTTTCAAGAAAGTGAACAGAGCTACAGCCTATAAGATCCCTGTAGAGAAACTTTCACTAAGGCCTCATGCATACGACAATATTTTATATATGTGAGCTATCCACATTTTTGTGTATAGCCCACTGACTCATTAATTTCTATGGGGCCAGGCACACATCCATATTTTCTGCAGATCCATGGGGCTTTTCCCCCAAATCATAGAACATGTCCTATTCTTGCCTATGAGCTACAGTACATTTCTGGTGTAATTTATGCTAGTTTTAAGTTACAAGTAATGTTAAGTTTGTCAGGCTATGCAGGATCTGACCACTTTTTTGAAAAGTTCTCTTACTAGTCCGTAAGTCATATGGCCTTTGTGCAACTCATTCCCATTCTAATAACGAAGCCACTATACAATGTACAACATTGGGGCTAACCCTAACCCTAATACTAGAGGGGAGGTTTTTCATTCATTCTGATACTGTATCTTAGATTTTAAAGAAGTTACTAAGCAAATATTTGCATTTTTACTGTGACAAAATAACTGTCTTTTAGTATAGTGTTAAGCAATATACACAAATAAGGCATTGTATCAAAACAAATATGTTTTATTTGCATCACTGTAATATTTCAGTGGCTGGGCACAAAAGTGAGCAGGTACCTGCAGCAGATGCTGAGAACAGATTCATATCTTCAGATGGGAAACCATTGTACAGATGTTCACTAAATTCCATCATATTTAATTCAGCATCATTACAAACTACATTAGCAAGTTTCCATTATCATTAATCTTTGTATATTAAAATATCTCTTCGGCTTGAAAAGCACCTGTTACCTTATAGCATTGTGATGCAAAGCAAAAAAACACATTCAAATATGTCCTATTTAGATGTCCCTGTGGCAAACGACAATTGTCCTCAAACAAAGGACATGTCAAAATAAATAAAAACTTTGTTTCTTCAGTTATGATTATAATAGCATGCAGCCTTGACATTGATATTGTGTGGGCTCTTTGGAGAATTGTTAAATGTTCATCTTAAAATCTAACAGAATATATTAATAATTAGTTGATATTAAATGCAAATCATCTTGTTCATTATAAGCTGAATGAAAGACTAGTTTTTCAAGGGGACCTTGTTTTCAACTGCGTGACCATTTATAAAGTTATTTGTTTCAAAACTACAACTTCATGGTGTAAGATTTTCTTGGAACATGAAATGTTTGAATTATATATCTTGATTCTCTAATTATCATATTTCACCTGAAACTTTAAAGCAACTGTCTTGTCAGGAGCTCAAAAAGATATGTAAAATATATATATATACAGTCAGGTCCATAAATATTGGGACATCAACACAAATCAGCTTTAATTTGAGGGTATTTACATCCAAATCAGGTGAACGGTGTAGGAATTACAACAGTTTGCATATGTGCCTCCTACTTGTTACAGGACCAAAAGTAATGGGACAATTGTCTTCTCCGCTGTTCCATGGCCAGGTGTGTGTTATTCCCTCATTATCCCAATTACAATGAGCAGATAAAAGGTCCAGAGTTCATTTCACGTCTGCTATTTGCATTTGGAATCTGTTGCTGTCAACTCTCAAGATGAGATCCAAAGATCTATCACTATCAGTGAAGCAAGCCATCATTAGGCTGAAAAAACTAAACAAACCCATCAGAGAGATAGCAAAAACATTAGGCGTGGCCAAAACAACTGTTTGGAACATTCTTAAAAAGAAGGAACGCACCAGTGAGCTCAGCAACACCAAAAGACCCGGAAGACCACGGAAAATAACTGTGGTGGATGACCGAAGAATTCTTTCCCTGGTGAAGAAAACACCCTTCACAACATCAAGAACACTCTCCAGGAGGTAGGTGTATGTGTGTCAAAGTCAACAATCAAGAGAAAACTTCACCAGAGTGAATACAGAGGGTTCACCACAAGATGTAAACCATTGGTGAGCCTCAAACACAGGAAGGCCAGATTAGAGTTTGCCAAACGACATCTAAAAAGCCTTAACAGTTCTGGAACAACATCCTATGGACAGAGGAGACCAAGATCAACTTGTACCAGTGATGGGAAGAGAAGAGTATGGAAAAGGAAAGAAACTGCTCATGATCCTAAGCATACCACTTAATCAGTGAAGCATGGTGGTGGTAGTGTCATGGCGTGGGCATGTATGGCTGCCAATGGAACTGGCTCTCTTGTATTAATTGATGATGTGACTGCTGACAAAAGCAGCAGGATGAATTCTGAAGTGTTTCGGGCAATATTATCTGCTCATATTCAGCCAAATGCTTCAGAACTCATTGGACGGCGCTTCACAGTGCAGATGGACAATGACCCAAAGCATACTGCAAAAGCAACCAAAGAGTTTTTTAAGGGAAAGAAGTGTAATGTTATGCAATGGCCAAGTCAATCACCTTACCTGAATCCGATTGAGCATGCATTTCACTTGCTAGAGACAAAAGTGAAGGGAAAATGCCCCAAGAACAAGCAGGAACTGAAGACAGTTGCAGTACAGGCCTGGCAGAGCATCACCAGGGATGAAACCCAGCGTCTGGTAATGTCTATGCGTTCCAGACTTCAGGCTGTAATTGACTGCAAAGGATTTGAAACCAAGTATTAAAAAGTGAAAGTTTGATTTATGATTATTATTCTGTCTCGTTACTTTTGGTTTCTTAACAAGTGGGAGGCACATATGCAAACTGTTATAATTCCTTCACCGTTCACCTGATTTGGATGTAAATACCCTCAAATTAAAGCTGACAGTCTGCAGGTAAAGCACGTCTTGTTCATTTTATTGTGGTGGTGTATAGAGCCAAAAATGTTAGATTTGTGTCAATGTTTCAATATTTATGGACCTGACTGTGTATATATATACAGTACAGACCAAAAGTTTGGACACACCTTCTCATTCAAAGAGTTTTCTTTATTTTCATGACTATGAAGGCATCAAAACTATGAATTAACACATGTTAAATTATATACATAACAAACAAGTATGAAACAACTGAAAATATGTCATATTCTGGGTTCTTCAAAGTAGCCACCTTTTGCTTTGATTACTGCTTTGCACACTCTTGGCATTCTCATGATGAGCTTCAAGAGGTAGTCCCCTGAAATGGTCTTCCAACAGTCTTGAAGGAGTTCCCAGAGATGCTTTGCACTTGTTGGCCCTTTTGCTTTCACTCTGCGGTCTAGCTCACCCCAAACCATCTCGATTGGGTTCAGGTCCGGTGACTGTGGAGGCCAGGTCATCTGGCGCAGGACCCCATCACTCTCCTTCATGGTCAAAGAGCCCTTACTTTCAAAGTTTTCCCAATTTTTTGGCTGACTGACTGACCTTCATTTCTTAAAGTAATGATGGCCACTCGTTTTTCTTTACTTAGCTGCTTTTTTCTTGCCATAATACAAATTCGAACAGTCTATTCAGTAGGACTATCAGCTGTGTATCCACCTGACTTCTCCTCAACGCAACTGATGGTCCCAACCCCATTTATAAGGCAAGAAATCCCACTTATTAAATCTGACAGGGCACACCTGTGAAGTGAAAACCATTTCAGGGGACTACCTCTTGAAGCTCATCAAGAGAATGCCAAGAGTGTGCAAAGCAGTAATCAAAGCAAAAGGTGGCTACTTTGAAGAACCTAGAATATGACATATTTTCAGTTGTTTCACATTTGTTTGTTATGTATATAATTCCACATGTGTTAATTCATAGTTTTGATGCCTTCAGTGTGAATCTACAATTTTCATAGTCATGAAAATAAAGAAAACTCTTTGAATGAGAAGGTGTGTCCAAACTTTTGGTCTGTACTGTATATATATATATATATATATATATATACTAGCAGAAGCACCCAGCTTCGAACGGGTATATTTCATCAAATTAATTTCATGTTTTCGTGTGTCGTAAAAAGATATCAAGAGTATCCCCAATAACAGTGACCTCTACAGTACCCGCCCCTTTAACAATGACCTCCACAGTGCTCTCTCCTTTAACAGTCATTTCCACAGTGCCCGCCCCTTTAACAGTGACCTCCACAGTGGCCGCCCCTTCAACATAACATTGACCACCACAGTGCCCGCCCCTTTAACAGTGACCTACATAGTGCCCGCCCATTTAACAATGACCGCATCTTTAACAGTGACCTGCACAGTGCCTGCCCCTTTAACAGTTACCTCCACAGTGCCCGCCCCTATAACAGTGACCTCCACAGTGCCCACCCCTGTAACAGTGACCTCCACAATGCCCGTCCCTTTAACAGTGCCCGCACCTTAACAATGACCTCCACAGGGCATGCCCATTTAACATTAACCACCCCTTTAGCAGTGATCTTCATTGTGGCTGCCCCTTTAACAGTGACCACCACAGGGCCCGCCCCTTTAACCATGACCACCACATTGCCTGCCCCTTTAACATTGACCACCGCTTTAACATTGACCACCGCTTTAACAGTGTCCTTTATAGTGGCCGCCCCTTTAACAGTGACCTCCACAGTACCCGACCCTTTACCATTGACTTCTGCAGTGCCCGCCCCTTTAAAAGTGACCTCCATAGTGCCTGCTCCTTTAACAGTGACCTCCACAGTGCCTGCCCCTTTAACAGTGACCTCCACATTGCCCGTCCCTTTAACAGTGACTGCCCCTTTAACAGTGAACTCCACAGTGTCCGCCCCTTTAACAGTGACTGCCCCTTTAACAGTGACCTCCACATTGCCTGCCCCTTTAACAGTGACCTCCACATTGCCCGTTCCTTTAATAGTGACAGCACCTTTAACAGTGACCTCCACAGTGCCTGTCCCTTTTAACAGTGATATCCACAGTGCCCACCCCTTTAACAGTGACCTCCACAGTGGCCGCCACTTTAACACTGACTTCCACAGTGCCTGCCCCTTTAACAGTAACCTCCACAGCGACCACCCCTTTAACAGTGACCTCTACAGTGCACGCCCCTTTAACAGTGACCGCCCCTTTAATGGTGACCTCCACAGTTCCCACCTCTTTAACAGTGACCGCCCCTTTAACAGTGACCTTCACAGTTCCCACACATTTAACAGTGATTTCCACAGTGCTCGCACCTTTAACAGTGACCTCCACAATGCCAGCCCCTTTAACATTGACCACCACTTTAACAGTGATCTTCATAGCGGCCACCCCTTTAACAGTGATCTTCATAGCGGCCACCCCTTTAACAGTGACCTCCACAGTGTCCGCCCCTTTAATAGTGACCTCCACAGTGCCGCCCCTTTAACAGTGACCTCCATAGTGCCTTCCCCTTTAACAGTGACTTCCCTTTAACAGTGACCTTCACAGTGCCCGCCCATTTAACAGTAACCTCTACAGTGCTAGCCCCTTTAACATTGACCACCCCTTTAACAGTGATCTTCAAAGAGGCCGCCGCTTTAGCAGTCACCTTCACAGTTCCAGCCCTTTTAACAGTAACCTCCATAGTGCCCGCCCCTTTAACAGTGAACTTTACATTGTCAGCCCCTTTAACAGTTACCGCCCCTTTTAACAGTGACCCCCACAGTGCCTGTCCCTTTAACAGAAATCTCCACAGTGCCCACCCCTTTAACAGTAATTTCCACAGTGGCCCCCCTTTTAATAGTGACTGCCCCTTTATCAGTGACATTCACAGTGCCCGCTCATTTAACAGTGACCTTTACAATTCCCACCCCTTTAAAAGTGTTTCCACAGTGCCCGCCCATTTAACAGTGACCTCCACAGTGCTCGCCCCTTTAATAGTGACCTCCACAGTATCCGCCCCTTTAACAGTGACTGCCCCTTTAACTGTAACCGCCCCTTTTAATGTGACCTATTAGCTGATAAGGGACATATGACCGTGTGTAAAGTCTATTTATGGCTGTGTTTTATGAAAACCTGGATAAATTAAATTTGAACTTATATTGACTGACACACCTCATATGACTGCTGGTGGCATTCCCACCTGATAGCGGGCACAGTGGAAGCACAAGGCGAAGGCAGAGTAGGAGGAAGAGGTTGCCAACTCAGCTGGGGCACCGCCAGCACCTCAGAAGGCAGGGTTAGCATGGCCAAAATGTGGAAAAGCTTTGTCAGCACGCCACAACATCCAGCACGACCAGCTGACATGGAACGTCTTAGCAGGAGGCAGCATTTCACCAACATGGTGGAGCAGTATGTGCACATGCCTACATGTACTGAATGACGGGTCTGCCCCCTTCAACTTCTGGGTTTATAAATTGGGCACATGGCCTGAGCTTGCCCTTTACGCCTTGGAGGTACTGGCCTGCCCTTCAGCCAGTGTATTATCTGAACGTGTGTTTAGCATGTCAGGGGGCGTCATCACAGACAAGCGCAGCCGCCTGTCCACAGCCAATGTGGACAAGCTGACGTTCATAAAAATGAACCAGGAATGGATCCCACAGGACTTGTCCGTACCTTGTGCAGAATAGACATGTATACCGGCACTAAGCAGCCATTGTTATACTACAGCGAAATTGCTCATTGTTGTATTCTTGATATTTACCACTCTTTTGGGGTGTACCCTAATTTAAAGGATAACTGTATTTAATTTTTTGGGGTATTGGATTGTGGTGATTTATATCAACTTTTCACTGTGTATTCAATTACCCATTAATTCCAATTTTTTTGTTGCCTGTACTGCCTACTTTTATCTGTGCTTAAAATAGGGTTGCTAGGCATGGTCCGTCTATCTGTTGAAAAACGGAGGACGCAGAAGCAGGGTGCGTGCAAGGTCAGATTACTGACAGCCAGGGACTGTAAGTAAATGATTAAAGCCAGGACCTCCCCAGCAGCTGATAACAGTGCCTGGGCTGTGTGCACTTCTCCCTGTCCCTGCGCTTGGCAGACGCTCCCTCACTCAGCAGAGCTGGAGGATGCAGAGTTGGAGCAGCGCACAACAGGGAAGGGAGATCTGCCATCTGCTCAGTGTATAAATGAAAGCAACATGTGGTAAGAGGACCCCTTTGTGCTGCAGGAGATTAACCCTTTAGGGGGGAGGGCTCTGGTTACTGACACTTTTGGTGGGCTATTGTTACTGGCTAGTGAGGGCAGGCGGGATTAGCCTCAGGGTTAGGGCAGTGGCGGCCATCTTAACTGAATAGTGAAATTGCCGTTTTATGCAGACTGGTTGTTAAGGGCTGAATCTTATTAAATATGGGGTAAGTCAGTCTAATAGTAACTGATTCTGGAATATCATGTTATTAGTAACTACATATATGAAAATTAAAATTAGGGTCTAAATGTGACAGTTATCCTTTAACACCTTAACGAGCCAGGACAAGAATGCTCGTCCTAAATCGACGGCACTTCGCGTCCTAAATCGACGGTCCCGCAATCAGCGGCAGAGATCTGGCTGTTACTGATGATGCCGATGTCGGTGGATTAACCCCTCATATGCTGCGGTCAGCGCTGACCGCGGCATATGGGAGGTTTGCGCTCCCTCACCTCATTCATCGGTCCCCGCGCTGCAGTGGCGGGGACTCAATGGTTGCCATGGCAGCCCAAAGCCATTCCAAGGCTTGGGGCCTGGCATGTACGGAAGCCGAAGAGGCCCAGCCCCCAGGCTGGGTCTCCTAGGCAACTGTTAGCGTCTTACAGTGTAAGTCACTAACAGTTCAATACAGCACAATACAGATGTATCGTGCTGCATTGAAACAGGGATCTGACCCTGTAATGTTGAAGTCCCAGAGTGGGCCAAATAATAAAGTGAAAAAAAAAATGTAAGTTTTACAAAAAATAAATGTAAGTTTCAAGTAAAAAAAAAAAAAAAGCGTCCTTTTTCAAAAATAAAGTAAAAAAAATTGTTAAAAATAGGCAAAAGACATATTAAGTATCATCGCGTCCGTATCGACCAGCTCTATAAACATATCACATGACCTAACCACTCAGATGAACACCGTAAAAAATAAAAACTGTGCTAAATAAATTGTTTTTTTGTCACCTTACATCACAAAAAGTACAACAGCAAGCGATCAAAAAGGCGCAGGCCCACCAAAATAGTACCAATCTAACCGTCACCTCATCCCGCAAAAAATGAGCCCCTACCTGAGACAATCGCCCAAAAAATAAAAAAAAACTATGGCTCAGAATATGAAGACACTAAAACATAATAAAAAAATAAATAAAAAAGCTGTTATTGTGTAAAACTTACATAAATAAAAAAAGTATACATATTAGGTATCGCCGCGTCCGTATCGACCAGCTCTATAAAAATATCACATGACCTAACCCCTTAGGTGAACACCGTAAAAAATAAAAACTGTGCTAAATAAACAATTTTTTATCACCTTACATCACAAAAAGTGTAATAGCAAGCGATCAAAAAGTCATATACACCCCAAAATAGTGCAAATCAAACCGTCATCCCATCCCACAAAAATCATACCCTACCCAAGATAAATGCCCAAAAACTGAAAAAACTATGGCTCTCAGACTATGGAAACACTAAAACATGATTTTTTTTGTTTTAAAAAAGAAATCATTGTGTAAAACTTACATAAATTAAAAAAAATTGTATACATATTAGGTATCGCCGCGTCCTTGACAACCTGCTCTATAAAAATACCACATGATCTAACCTGTCAGATGAATGTTGTAAATAAAAAAAAACAGCTATTTCTTGTTACCTTGCCTCCCAAAAAGTGTAATATAGAGCAACCAAAAATCATATGTACCCTAAACTAGTACCAACAAAACTTCCACCCTATCCCGTAGTTACCTCCAGTATGTAACCATGCTAGCAATGGGAGGAGGGAGGAGTCGGCGAGTCCCACTAAAGACTGGCTGATATGGCCCAGGCCTCACAGGTGCACCTAAATGTAGCCTATAGATGGAAAGCAGGCACATTTAAATTGGAGTTTATACACCTCCAGGCATCTCTATATATACAAACTGAAAAGAAAGGCGTGGTATTAAACAAGCAGGAAGTGCTCACACCCACATGCAGTTGTGCATATATATATAGGGGAACAACGGGCCACAAGTGCAGGATTTGCTCCCCTATATATATGCACAACTGCATGTGGGTTTGAGTACTTCCTGCTTGTTTAATACAATGCCATTCTTTTCAGTTTGTATCTCAATTGTATCTCAATTTTCCATTAATTCTTGTGGAACACCTAAAGGGTTAACGATGTTTGTAAAATCAGTTTTGAATACCTTGAGGGGTGTAGTTTCTTAGATGGGGTTTCTACTCTAGGGGTGCATCAGGGGGGCTTCAAATGGGACATGGTGTCAAAAAAACAGTCTAGAAAAATCTGCCTTCCAAAAACCGTATGGCATTCCTTTCCTTTTGCGCCCTGCTGTGTGCCCGTACAGCAGTTTACGACTACATATGGGGTGTTTCTATAAACTACAGAATCAGGGCCATAAATAATGAGTTTTGTTTGGCTGTTAACCCTTGCTTTGTAACTAGAAAAAATATATTAAAATGGAAAATCTGCCAAAAAAGTGAAATTTTGAAATTGTATCTCTATTTTCCATTAATTCTTGTGGAACATCTAAAGGGTTAACAACGTTTGTAAAATCTGTTTTGAATACCTTGAGGGGTGTCGTTTCTTAGATGGGGTCATTTTTGGGTGGTTTCTATTATGTAAGCTTCACAAAGTGACTTCAGACCTGAACTGGTCCATAAAAAGTTGTTTTTTGAAAATTTCTGAGAAATTTCAAGATTTACTTCTAAACTTCTAAGCCTTGTAACGTCCCCCAAAAATAAAATGTCATTCCCAAAATGATCCAAACATGAAGTAGACATATGGTAAATGTAAAGTAATAACTTTTTTTGTAGGTAGTAATATGTATTATAGAAGTAGAAAAATTTAAACTTGGAAATTTGCAAATTTGCCAAATTTTGTATTTTTTTATAAATAAAAATGAATTTTCCATTTTACCAGTGTCATGGAGTACAATATGTGACGAAAAAACTATCTCAGAATGGCCTGGATAAGTCAAAGCGTTTTAAAGTTATCACCACATAAAGTGACACTGGTCGGATTTGCAAAAAATGGCCTGGTCCTGAAGGTGAAAATGAGCCTGGTCCTTAAGGGGTTAAACAAAAAATAAATAAATTAAAACCAAAAACCAGTGTTGGCTACCTCGTCCTCCTCCACCGCCGCTTCCACCTACACCGCTATGTCCACCGCCTTGTCAACCTCCTACTCCATATGGACCTCCACCTCATACATCAAGATTATTTTTTTTAATTTGTACGTATTTTATTTTATTTTATTTTATCATTTCACAAATTTTTCTGCTACATTGTCAGGTGACATTTCCAAATTTTTGGCTGTGATATACCCCTGCTCTACCTAGTGGACAGGGAAATAAATTTCACTAATTCATCTGTTACATTCTTGGGTGACATTTTACCATTTTTGCCGTGAATAAACCACTGCTCTGCATAGGTGACAGGGACTTAAATATGTAAAATTTGTTTTTAATTGGCCCTTTCATTCGATCCTTCCGCTTTAATATCTTGTCCCACGTTTCAGCTCGATCACATTGCAGCCATTGACCTCCCTTGGAAGTGGTATCCCTTTCTCTCGCTCCCTCTCCGGGGTGGAACCCTGATTCGCCGCTAACCGTGATCAACATGGTAGGCGCGGAATAGAACATCGAAAGTTGATAGAGAAGATATCTAATTGGATGGTGGACGTCACGGGGACGTGCGATCAGGCAGAAGTTATCTAGAGTCAACAAAGCGGCAGCAGGGCCTCTCCTGTCTAACGTTTCCAAATCCAAAATACCCCAGTGACATTCCCTATAATTTTTTATTAATCATTCCAATAACAGGGCATCTTAAGAGTCCTGTATTGTTATTTAATTGCCGCACGCCCCCTCCTTTACTTGGAAGCTTTGGCTTCAATTATTTGTCCCACATTTCCACTCAATCACATTTAATTTCATACATTGACCTCCCTTGGATGTGGTATCCCTTTCTCACCTCCCTCTCCGGCATGGAACCCTGATTCGCCGCTAACCGTGGTCAACATGGTAGGCGCAGAAAAGAACATCGAAAATTGATAGAGCAGATATCCAATTGGATTGTGGACGTCACGGGGACGTGTGACATGGTGGAGCAGTATGTGTGCACACGCCTACATGTACTGACTGATGGGTTTGCCCCCTTCAACTTCTGGGTCTCCAAATTGGGCACATGGCCTGAGCTTGCCCTTTACGCCTTGGAGGTGCTGGCCTGCCCTGCAGCCAGTGTATTGTCTGAATGTTTAGCACGGCTGGAGGGGGTTATATTTTCCAATGTTTTGGGGTGTACCCTAATTTAAACAAAAAAATAAAAAATAAAACCAAAAACCAGTGTTGGCTACTTCCTCCACCGCCGCTTCCACCTACACCGCCACATCCACTGCCTCCTCAACCTCCTACCCCATATGGACCTCGTCCTCCAAGATCAAGATTATTATTTTTTATTTTTACGTATTTTATGTTATTTTAAGTCATTTCCATAACCGCATTTGTTTGCAGAGCACTTGCCATGCTCTTAACCACATTTTGCTTCCATTTATAGCCCTCTAGCCCTTTCCATGACTTCAAAAGTTCAGGTCCCCATTGACTATAATGGGGTTCGGGTTCGGGGTCAAGTTCGGGTCCCGAACGCAAACTTTTTTGTGAAGTTCGGCCGAACCCGTCGAACCCAAACATCCAGGTGTCTGCTCAACTCTAGTTCTGGTATCTCTTTATCTTGGCTTCCAACAGTACAATACAGCAGTCTGCAAATTACACTCTCTAATAATAATGTGGTGATTTTGCTGACATTGTCTAAATCTACACAGGAAAGTTAAGAAAACAAGCATCAATCTATTGAGGGTTATCATGGAAACAATACATTTATCTATTTTATCAAAACTTCCTTAAAGGGTTTCTGTCACCCCACTAAAGTGATATTTTTTTTTTGGGCTAGTTAAATTAGTTATATAGCGATATATGAAAATATAATTGTGTTCCTTACTTTGATCCAGCAGTTTAGTCAAAAAACGAAGTTTTATCATATGCAAATTCCGTCTCTACCAGCAAGAAGGGCGTCTACTTGCTGGTAGCTGCTGCAGAAATCCGCCCCCTCCTCTTGTTGATTGACAGGGCCAGCCGGGATCTCCTCCTCCAGCCAGCCCTGTCGGCGTTTCAAAAATCGCGCGCCCGTGTTGAATCTGCGCAGGCGCTCTGAGATGAGGAGGCTCGTCTCCTCAGAACTCCCTCAGTGCGCCTGCACGGATGACGTCTTCTATTTCGATGATGTCATCGGCGCAGGCGCACTGAGGGAGCTCTGAGGAGACGAGCCTCCTCATCTCAGAGCGCCTGCGCAGATTCAACACGAGCGCGCGATTTTTGAAATGCCGACAGGGCTGGCCGGAGGAGGAGATCCCGGCTGGCCCTGTCAATCAACAAGAGGAGGGGGCGGATTTCTGCAGCAGCTACATGCAAGTAGACGCCCTACTTGCTGGTAGAGACCGAATTTGCATCTGATAAAACTTCGTTTTTTTGACTAAACTGCTGGATCAAAGTAAGGAACACAATTATATTTTAATATATCGCTATATAACTAATTTAACTAGCCCAAAAAAAAAAAAAAACACTTTAGTGGGGTGACAGAAGCCCTTTAACAGAAAGACTGGGCTTGTTTCCTTTAGTAACCAAAGTGCTGCTTTAATTTTTTCAGAGCCACATAAGAAATGAAAGCTGAGTTCAGAATTCACAGCAAAAAGGTCAGTTTTTCTGCTATAGAATTTTGATTAATATTTAATTTAAATATTAAGGTATCTTAAGATGATATGTTCCCCTTAGGGTACATTCAAACTAGCATTTTTCTTTTTCGGTATTGAGTTCTTTCCTAGGGGCTCAATACTGGGGAAAAAACTGATCAGTTTTATCCTAATGCATTCTGAATAGAGAGCAATCCGTTCAGTATGCATCAGGATGTCTTCAGTTCAGTCACTGTACGTTTTTTGAATGGAGAAAATACTGCAGTATGCTGCGGTATTTTCTCCATCCAAAATTCCGGAATGCCGGATCCGGCATTATTTTACATTGAAATGCCTTAATGCTGGATCCAGCCCTAAGTGTCCTGGAAAAACGGATTTCGTCTTGCGGTCTGCACATGCGCAAACCTTTAAAAATGTGAAAAAGATAAATACCGGATCTGTTCTTCCGGATGACAACCGGGGGGACGGACCCGGTATTGCAATACATTTGTGAGACAGATCCGCATTCGTATCCGTCTACAAATGGTCTCCGTTTGCATACAGATTGCCGGTGACGGAACTGCCTGCCCGAATCCAGCGACACTAGTGTGAAAGTACCCTTAAAAAGAACACGCATATTTTACCACAGATATGTGTAATGGTATATGGCTTGAACATAGAATATTCTAATAATGTCTGCATTGCCATAGAGGCATTTTAGGATGTCAGCCTACATCTGTGTTTTTTTTCTAGCTGTGATTGATTTTCCAGTAATAAGCAGATGACATTTCCTTTCTCTGCGAGTCACTGAATTAGCATGATTGTTTAGTGCATATTATGACAACTGTTGTGTCATCATGAGTGATGATGTAGAATACAAAGCAGGGATACGATTCATTAAGCTATAAACAAGCGTTATTTTCTTGCTGACACAATATTTCTTTGTAATCCAGAAAGCTGCTTATCCAACCATCAGTTTTTAAGCAGCAGACCATTCTCAGAAGTGCCTTGTAGATCCTCTCTATGAGAAGAAAGATATGCTGTAAATATTTTGAGAGGGCTCAGTAGGCTGTAAACGAGAAGACATACTTAAATAAATAACTCAAAAAATGTAATCCAAATTGCACTCTTTAATAAATCATGTAATTACTAGTGTTGATCGAGCACCGTAGTGCTCGGGGGCTCGGGCCGAACACATCGGGATGTTTGGGTCCTCGTCCGAGCACCCGAGTACAATGGAAGTCAATGGGAGAACCCGAGCATTAAACCAGGTATCCCCTGCTCTGAAGAAGGGAGGGTGCCTGGTTCATAGGAAAATGTCAAAAATTGATGGAAACACCACTGAAATGGTTCTGGAACAGCATGGGGAGGATGTCTGGATGCATCTTGTACTCGCAGGTCGCTGTTGGGAACGATGTTGTCCGAATAGTACTCCACTTTTACAGACTGACAATAATACGCACAAAACCGAAGAAAAAAACTATTTTAGAGGAAAAATTGGTAGGAAACATTCTTTCCTGTATATTTACTTGTATATAAAGTGCAAGTGCTGCCAAAAATTATAAGCAAGAGGCACTCCGATACAACCTGTATATCACATAAAGGAGGGCCTCATTCACATTGTGGTACAATTGTTCATGTAGTGGGACTCCTACACTCATAAAGCCTATGCACTAAGTGAAAGGGCTGCCAAAAATTACAAGGAACCGGCACTCCAATACACCCTTTGTTACACCTAAAGGAGGGCATCATACATAGCCTTGAAAAATTATGATTGATGGCCAGCTAGTGACCCTCAAAAACATTTGGAGCAAGGGCCTGCTGATCTGACCATCTAAAACATTATGGATGAGGGCCTGCTGCCGCTTTAGTGACTCTAGATAACCTGGGGCCGATCGCACGTCCCCATGACGGCGACGATCCATTCGGATGTCTGCCCTATCAACTTTCAATGTTATTTTCAGCCCAAACCATGTAGACCATAGGTAACGTGAGAATTATGGTTCGATTCTGTAGAGGGAGCCTGAGAAACAGCTACGGCTACCACATCCAAGCAAGGCAGCATGCGCTCAAATTACCTATTAGGTATACTTAGGTGAGGGCCTGCAGGTGAGCTGACCCTGTAAAAGATTTTAGGTGCGGGCTTACAGGTGAGCTGACCTTGTAAAAGATTTTAGGTTCGGGCCTGCAGGTGAGCTGACCCTGTAAAGGATTGTAGGTGAAGGCCTGCTGGTGAGCTGACCCTGTAAAAATTTATATGCGAAGGCCTGCTGGTGAGCTGACCCTGTAAAAGATTTTAGGTGCAGGGCTGCTGGTGAGCAGACCCTCTAAAACATTATATGCGAGGGCCTTCAGGTGAGCTGACCCTGTAAAACATTATATGCGAGGGCATGCAGGTGACCTGACCCTCTAAAAAATTTAATGCGAGGGCCTTCAGGTGAGCTTACCCTGTACAAGATTTGAAGTGTGGGTCTGCTGGTGAGCTGACCCTGTAAAAGATTTGAGGTGCGGGCCTGCTGGTGAGCTGACCCTGTAAAAGATTTGAGGTGCGGGCCTGCTGGTGAGCTGACACTGTAAAAGATTTTGTGTGGGCCTGCAGGTGAGCTGACCCTCTAAAAAATTAAATGTGAGGGCCTTCAGGTGAGCTGACCCAGTAATAGATTTGAGGTGCGGGCCTGCTAGTGAGCTGACCCTGTAAAAGATTTGAGGTGCGGGCCTGCTGGTGAGCTGACCCTGTTAAAGATTTCATGTGCGGGCCTGCTGGTGAGCTGATCCAGTAAAAGATTGTAGGTGAAGGCCTGCTGGTGAGCTGACCCTCTAAAAAATCATATGCAAGGGCCTGAAGGTGAGCTGACCCTGTAAAATATTGTAGGTGAGGGCCTGCTGGTGAGCTGACCCTCTAAAAAATTATATGCGAGGGCCTGCAGCTGAGCTGACCCTCTAAAACATTATATGCGAGGGCCTGCAGCTGAGCTGACCCTCTAAAAAATTATATGCGAGGGCCTGCATGTGAGCTGACCCTGTAATACATTATATACAAAGGGCATATATGTGACAAATAAGCATGTTGATATGATGGAAGAGGAGGAGGAGGACGAGAAAAGGAAATTTCAACCATATACCCTTGTTTGTGGTGGAAGGGGTGCATGGGAATACAGTGTATTCAGTACATTATAAACAACAACACATTTAAAGTGCCTTTATGTTCAGCCGCTTTCCTCTGGTGGAGTCAAGAAGTCATGGTCAATCCAGACCTTGTTCATTTTTATAAGAGTCAACCTGTCAGTATTTTCAGGTGGATACGCATATCTGTTATAATGCCACCAGCAGCACTAAATACCCGCTCAGACAAAATGCTGGCAGCAGGGCAGGCCAGCACCACCAAGGCTTAGAGCACCTGTTCGTGCCACGTGTCCAGCTTTGACACACAGTAGTTGTAAGGCACTGAGGGATCATTGAGGATGCTAAAAAGGTCTGCTGTGTATTCCTTTACTATATTCCAAAATGTTTCCCTCCTTGTGACACTAGGCCGCTCATCAGGGTGAGGGTGCTGGCGGGGTGTCATGAAACTGTCCCAGGCTTTGGATAATGTTGCCCTGCCTCTGTTGGAACTGCTGTGTGTTCCCCTTGTCTCCCCTTCTCGGTTTCCCAAGGAACTATGGACTCTGCCGCCAGCATTGTCAGATATAAATTTTTGGAGCAATTTTCAACAAGTATCTTCTGGTATTGCACTGTTTTGCTCATCCTCTCCACCAGAAGAATGAGAGATGAGAAGTTCTCTTTGTAGCGGGGGTTGAGAAGGGTGAACAAGCAGTAATCCGTGTTGTATAAAATGCGTATAACGCGCGGGGCGCGGGAAAGGCAGCCTAACATGAAGTCAGCCATGTGTGCCAGAGAACCAACAGGCAAGACTTCGCTGTCGTCATCAGGAGGATCACTTTCAATCTCCTCATCCTCTTCCTTCTCTTCTGCCCACCCACGCTGAACAGATGGAATTAAACTTCCATGGGTACTACCATCTGTAGCGGAGGCAACTGTCTCCTGCTCCTCCTCCTCCTCCTCATCGTCCAATTCGCGCTGAGAAGACGAACTAAGGGTCGTCAGGCAATCACCCTGTGTAATGTCTTCCCCCATTTCCACCTCTTCCACATGCAAAGCGTCATCCTTAATTGTGAGCAGCGAGTGTTTGAGTAGACACAGAAGTGGGATGGTTACGCTGATAATAGTGTTATCGCAGCTCACCATCTGTGTTGATTCCTCAAAGTTTCTTAAAAACTCACAGAGGTCAGACATCCATGCCCACTCCTCGCTTATGAATAGCGAAAGCTAACTGGAAAGACGACAACCATGTTGCAGCTGGTATTCCACTACTGCCCTCTGCTGCTCACAAAGCCTGGCCAACATGTGGAACGTCGAGTTCCAGCACGTGCTCACGTCACACAACAGCCGGTGAGCTGGAAATTTCAAGCGCTGCTGCAGCGTTGACCGACCAGCTGAAGCTGTCAGTGACTTGCGGAAATGTGCACACACGTGGCGCACCTTCACCAGTAGCTCAGGCAAATTTGGGGTACGTTTTGAGAAACCGCTGAGCCACAAGGTTGAACACGTGGGCTAGGCATGGGATGTGTCTGATCTTGCAGAGCTCCAAAGCCACCACCAAGTTACGGCCATTATCAGACACAACCATTCCTGGTTCTAGGTCGAGTGGCGAGAGCCACAGCTCAGTCTGGTCTATTATCCCCTGCCACAGCTCTGCGATGGTGTGCTGTTTGTCCCCTAAGCATATCAACTTCAGCACGGCCTGTTGACGCTTACCCACTGCAGTGCTACACTGCTTCCAGCTGATGACTCACTGGTGCTGCACGCGGATAATTCGGAGGTGGAAGTGGAGCAGAAGGCGGAGGATGAGAAGTGGGGGTTGAAACTACTAATGTAGGTGCTGACATAAACCCTGATCGACGTAGGGCCCGCAATCCTTGGCATCACGAACAAAGGATAAACAGAGACTAGACGGGTATAGTAGCAAAAATGTACATATACTTTATCAAAAAATACATAAAAAATTAATATTTTATTGTGTGATATATCACATCAGATAAAAAGGTGGACTACACCTGAGGGGACATAACATGATTACATACAAAAAAGGGGGTCAACACTCAGCTATACCTCAGCTAAGATTCATGAATATCCAAAAAAAGTGCAAGAGAGTGTCTCGAAACTTGTACACATATATATGTATATATATATATATATATACATAGGACCTGTTTCACATGCAAAAAAGTTCTCTACATTTATCACAAATATCCACAAAAGTCCACAATTTATACTGATATATATACACATGTATCTCCACTGCCAGTGCATCAAATTAGGACATACATGTGTATGGCACACGGACCCACCCCCTCATGGGAAGAGGGACTAGTGCCTTAAACTCAGCAGAAAAGTGCATATGTGCATATTATCATCCATTGTAAAAAGTAGAAACAGAGTCAGATAAGGATGCATGAACGTGCATGCGCATGTCACCTCAGGGGTAGATGAAAATAACCACTAATGCCCCAAAGGTAGAACAATGCAAGGACACGCACATACAAACACATGCACCCTAGGAGTCGATCAACTGAGTAACCATGTCTAGATAAATACAGTCAAGACATCAAAACATCATAAAAATCGATTCCTGCACTAAAAAAGAGATAACTGAATCATGCTACAGAACCATTAGCTAGCAAAACAAAGAGTAACCTCACACTATGACATTACATACCCATATAATAGAGACAGTCCAAACTCAGGAGAGCCACGTACCCCGATGCGTGTTTTGGCTAGGATGCCTTCTTCTGGGGGATGTGGCTCAACCTGCAATGTGTCTGTATTTAAAACACCTAGCTCACCTGTATTCAATCTAGATTAGATTTGCAGACTGCTACGTCTGCCCTTGATGACATCACTGGTTTGAAAAAAGGTGGCCAATCGAGCGGCAGTGCACATAATCCCACGTCATGAGGCGGTGGGTCACGTGATGGCCAGTCACGTGACCGGCCGCGTCATGCACCAGGAAGGTCCTTGAACCCTGGAGCATGGATTAACCCGCATCACAAAGGTCTTTGACCCGAAAAATGGTAAATATATTACAGTGGTTTCTCCTACCATGTATGGAGAGAAGAAGAAATAAGGAAAAGATAAAAAATAGAAAAGGGGAATAGAGCAAAGCAAAGCCAAACAGGAAAAAATAGATACCGCAATGCAGTGAATTTAAAGGTATAGACCATACGGTATATACCAGTATATGCCCGAAGACGTGCATTGAGACATAGTTACAGTGCAATATATTTCAAAGAAAGTGGAAATAATATAATCCATAATGTAATAAGTGAACCTATAGAAAGAGTAATATAATCCATAATGTAATAAGTGAACCTATACATATAAATAATAAACACTAAGTACTTTACAAGACTAAATAGATATGATTATAAACCTAAAAATAAAATAAACCTAAAAATAAAATAAAATAAAAGTAAAAATAATAATATATAGGAAATATATATATATATATAAAAAAAAAAAAGTGTGAGTCAACATATGAAAACATATAGTGTAGTTGATGGTGCAGAAAATACTATAAGATGTATCTCATCTCCAGACAGCTAGACAGCCATATTCATTATTGCACGTCCACACGGTAATAGCAGCATTCAATTCAGATAGGACGGAGGGCATTCAATATATTCTCTTCCCATCTCTCCTTTCTTCCTTTCCTTCTTTCCCGGAAATTTGCGCCAGGGGTCACCAAAGATGGAAATAGTGACACATATACACTCACCTAAAGAATTATTAGGAACACCTGTTCTATTTCTCATTAATGCAATTCTCTAGTCAACCAATCACATGGCAGTTGCTTCAATGCATTTAGGGGGGTGGTCCTGGTCAAGACAATCTCCTGAACTCCAAACTGAATGTCAGAATGGGAAAGAAAGGTGATTTAAGCAATTTTGAGCGTGGCATGGTTGTTGGTGCCAGACAGGCCGGTCTGAGTATTTCACAATCTGCTCAGTTACTGGGATTTTCACGCACAACCATTTCTAGGGTTTACAAAGAATGGTGTGAAAAGGGAAAAACATCCAGTATGCGGCAGTCCTGTGGGCAAAAATGCCTTGTGGATGCTAGAGGTCAGAGGAGAATGGGCCGACTGATTCAAGCTGATAGAAGAGCAACGTTGACTGAAATAACCACTCGTTACAACCGAGTTATGCAGCAAAGCATTTGTGAAGCCACAACACGCACAACCTTGAGGCGGATGGGCTACAACAGCAGAAGACCCCACCGGGTACCACTCATCTCCACTACAAATAGGAAAAAGAGGCTACAATTTGTACAAGCTCACCAAAATTGGACTGTTGAAGACTGGAAAAATGTTGCCTGGTCTGATGAGTCTCGATTACTGTTGAGACATTCAAATGGTAGAGTCCAAATTTGGCGTAAACAGAATGAGAACATGTATCCATCATGCCTTGTTACCACTGTGCAGGCTGGTGGTGGTGGTGGTGTAATGGTGTGGGGGGTGTTTTCTGGGCACACTTTAGGCCCCTTAGTGCCAATTGGGCATCGTTTAAATGCCACGGGCTACCTGAGCATTGTTTCTGACCATGTCCATCCCTTCATGACCACCATGTACCCATCCTCTGATGGCTACTTCCAGCAGGATAATGCACGTTGTCACAAAGCTCTAATCATTTCAAATTGGTTTCTTGAACATGACAATGAGTTCACTGTACTAAAATGGCCCCCACAGTCACCAGATCTCAACCCAATAGAGCATCTTTGGGATGTGGTGGAACGGGAGCTTCGTGCCCTGGATGTGCATCCCTCAAATCTCCATCAACTGCAAGATGCTATCCTATCAATATGGGCCAACATTTCTAAAGAATGCTATCAGCACCTTGTGGAATCAATGCCACGTAGAATTAAGGCAGTTCTGAAGGCAAAAGGGGGTCCAACACCGTATTAGTATGGTGTTCCTAATAATTCTTTAGGTGAGTGTATATAATAGAAGTAAATGAGCTAGGTGTATAAAGAATAAAAAGAGAATTATTAACTAAAAACACTTAAGCAGAAATGAGCAAAATAGATAAAAAAATGAAAAAATTATAATAACACTAACATAAAAACGTAATAATAATTATAATTAAAAAGGTGGCATGGCACTCAGAGAAAAGGAGCGAAACCGCAGACATCATTGAGACCCCTTGGTTGTAACTTATCCAGGGTCCAGATCCATCTTGTCTCACGCTGAGCAAGCATTTTCATAACTTTCCCCCGTCTCATTCCCACATTCATGTGGTCAATACCACGTATTTTCAAGAGAGACGGGTTTCCTTGATGGAATTTCTTAAAATGCTTTGGGATTGGTTTCAAATTGACTAGCTCGACAACATCTTTAGCTTTCACTATGTCTTGTATGTGTTCCCTCACTCTGATTTTTAGTTCCCTGGTAGTGAGACCAACATAGATTTTTTGACATGGGCAAGTTGCGTAATACACCACTGCTTTGGTGGTGAAGGTGATGGTGTGTCTGATTTGATATATTTTAGTCTGCGCTGAGTTACTAAAGTCCGTGGCCTTCTCTATATTTGGACACGCTACGCATCTGCCACATGGGGAACAGCCCCATTTCGGTCCCCTGGAACCAAAGATTCCTCCGCTATCTGCAGGTATATAGTAGGATTTAACGAGATGATCACGCAGATTTCTCGAGCGCCTGGCTACCAATGATGGATGGAGGGGTAGGTATTGCGCCAGGACCGAATCAGTCCTCAAAATTGAGTTCCAGCAGAATCAATAAACATAGATATCACGGGGTATAGAGAATATATATCAAGGTTCCAGCATAGAGAAAAAAAATAAAAAAATAACAAATTTAATGATATACCTTAAAAAGATCTCAATTGGATCTACTATACACAACACAAAAAATGCAAAAATACATACAGGATACGTGGTCACGTGTCCTGTATGTATTTTTGCATTTTTTGTATTGTGTATAGTAGATCCAATTGAGATCTTTTTAAGGTATATCATTAAATTTATGATTTTAGTGGTTTTCTTCAGTCCTCAAAATTGGCCAGAACCTTTTCAATAGCTGATACATATCCTCCCACTGGGAATGATAGTTGGTGATGTACCTCACTGTTTCAGCAGATTGATGTCTCAACTTAGGGTTCACTAACTTTTTCGTGGTGTATTTCTTGCTCTGTTATAGGCTTTTTTGATAGATCTTTTGCTATATCCCTGTTCGAGGAAGCGATTTTTCAAAATGTCTGCCTGTTTCTCGAAATCTTCATTGCTAGAACATATCCTCCTTATCCTAATGAATTGGCCAGTTGGAATCCCTCTGATGGTTTATATTGGATGTGATGAGGACGCATGCAATAAAGTATTAGCAGATGTCTCCTTCCTGAACACATCTGTCTGAAAATAGCCCATGTGATCAGTCCTGATCTTGACATCCAGAAAGTCCACAGTTTTGGGACTAAAGTTATAGGTTAGATAAATATTATAATTATTAATATTCAAACTATCCATAAACCCCTGTAGTTCACCAACGGAGCCATGCCAGATCAAGAAGATATTGTCGATGTACCGGGCCCAAAAAATGACCCGGTCCATCGACGTACCGTGATCTGACATGAATAGCTCCCTCTCCCACAGCCCCAGGAAAAGATTGGCATACGAAGGCGCAAAAGCCACCCCCATAGCCGTTCCCTGGAGGTAGAAGGAGCCATTGAATGTAAAGAAATTGTGTGTCAACACAAAGTGCAGGAGGAACTCCTGAGGTATTTAACCATAGCTCCATCATTATCACTCATGGATAAAAAATATGATGCAGCTTTCATCCCATCCTCATGGTTGATGCTAGTGTATAGCGACTCCACATCGCACGTCACTAGGAGCATGCCAGAGTCTATGTGGATGCCGTCTATCTTTTGGAGTAGGTCTGCTGTGTCCCGGGTATATGACGGTAGACATTCAACCAATGGACTTAATTTGTGATCCAGGAACTTACATACACGTTTTTTTTTTATTCTTTATACACCTAGCTCATTTACTTCTATTATATATATGTGTCGGTATTTCCATCTTTGGTGACCACTGGCGCAAATTTCTGGGAAAGAAGGAAAGGAAGAAAGGAGAGATGGGAAGAGAATATATTGAATGCCCTCCGTCCTATCTGAATTGAATGCTGCTATCACCGTGTGGACGTGCAATAATGAATATGGCTGTCTAGCTGTCTGGAGATGAGATACATCTTATAGTATTTTCTGCACCATCAACTACACTATATGTTTTCGTATGTTGACTCACACTTTTTTAAAAAATATATATATATATATATTTTTCCTATATATTATTATTTTATTTATAGGTTTATTTTATTTTTAGGTTTATAATCATATCTATTTAGTCTTATAAAGTACTTAGTGTTTATTATTTATATGTATAGGTTCACTTATTACATTATGGATTATATTACTCTTTCTATAGGTTCACTTATTACATTATGGATTACATTATTTCCACTTTCTTTGAAATATATTGCACTGTAACTATGTCTCAATGCTTGTCTTCGGGCATATACTGGTATATACGTATGGTCTATACCTTTAAATTCACTGCATTGCGGTATCTCATTTTTCCTGTTTGGCTTTGCTTTGCTCTATTCCCCTTTTCTATTTTTTATCTTTTCCTTATTTCTTCTTCTCTCCATACATATTATGGTAGGAGAAACCACTGTAATATATTTACCATTTTTCGGGTCAAGGACCTTTGTGATGTGGGTTAATCCCTGCTCCGTGACTGGCCATGACGTGACCCGCCGCGTCATGAGGCGGGATTATGTGCACTGCCGCTCGATTGGCCACCGGGTGGCTTGATGCACACCCCACCTTTTTTCAAACCAGTGATGTCATCAAGGGCAGACGTAGCAGTCTGCAAATGTAATCTAGATTGAATACAGGTGAGCTAGGTTGACACATTGCAGGTTGACACATTGCAGGTTGAGCCACATCCCCCAGAAGAAGGCATCCTAGCCGAAACACTCTGCTGAGTTTGGACTGTCTCTATTATATGGGTATGTAATGTCATAGTGTGAGGTTACTCTTTGTTTTGTTAGCTAATGGTTCTGTAGCATGATTCAGTTATCTCTTTTTTAGTGCAGGAATTGATTTTTATGATGTTTTGATGTCTTGACTGTATTTATCTAGACATGGTTACTCAGTTGATCGACTCCTAGGGTGCATGTGTTTGTATGTGTGTATGTCCTTGCATTGTTCTACCTTTGGGGCATTAGTGGTTATTTTCATCTACCCCTGAGGTGACATGTGCATGCACGTTCATGCATCCTTATGGGACTCTGTTTCTACTTTTTACAATGGATGATAATATGCACATATGCCCTTTTCTGCTGAGTTTAAGGCACTAGTCCCTCTTCCCATGATGGGATGGGTCCATGTGCTATACACATGTATGTCCTAATTTGATGCACTGGCAGTGGAGATACATGTGTATATATATCAGTATAAATTGTGGACTTTTGTGGATATTTGTGATATATGTAGAGAACTTTTTTGCATGTGAAACAGGTCCTATGTATATATATATATATATATATATATACATATATAGGTGTACAAGTTCCGAGACACGCACTTGCACTTTTTTGGGCTATTCGTGAATCTTAGCTGAGGTATAGCTAATGTGTTGACCTCATTGCCCCCCTTTTTTGTATGTAATCATGTTATGTCCTCTCAGGTGTAGTCCACCTTTTTATCTGATGTGATATATCACACAATAAAATATGTATTTTTTATGTATTGTTTAATAAAGTATATGTACATTTTTGCTACTATACCCGTCTAGTCTCAGTTTATCCTTTGTTCGTGTATGCTTTTGTAGACTGAATGGGTATCTCACTATATAGGGCACTTTCCATCACATAGGATCACTAAAAGTGAATGCAAATCTATGTGTTTCGGGTGACTGTTGTTTTCTAATCCTTGGCATCAGTAGCACCTGTGCCATACCAGGGTACGACTCACTCCCGGCCTCCACAACGTTCACCCAGTGTGACGTCAGGAAAATGTAGCGTCCCTGGCCGAATGCACTTGTCCACGTGTCAGTGGTTAAGTGGACCTTCCCAGTAACTGTGTTGGTCAGGTCATGTGTGATGTTACGGGACATATGTTGGTGTAAGGCGGGCATGGCACACGGTGACAAATAGTGGCGGCTGGGGACAGCATAACGAAGGATGGCCGCCGACATTAGGCTGCGGAAGGCCTCAGTGTCCACAAGCCTAAATGGCAACATTTCCAGGGCCAGTAATTTGGAAAGTTGTGCATTTAGTGCTATGGCCTGTGAATGGGTGGCTGGGTATTTGCGCTTGCGTTCAAATGCCAAGGTAAGGACATTTGTACGCTGAACTGGGACACGGAAGTGGATGTGGTCGCTGATGGTGTTTGCGAAGGTCCAGGTGCAGGCCGGGATGCATTCAGACCTGCGCCTTCGACAGGGGATTTGCCAGCACGTAACACAGGGTAAGAGGAGGCAGTGGTGTGACCCGCAGACACAGATTGTGGACCCAGGCTTTCATCTCACTTATTACGGTGCTTGTATGCCATGTGAAGGATCATGCTGGTGGTGGTGAGATTGTTAGTGTTCACGCCCCGGCTCATTTTCGTATGGCACAGATTGCAAACTACTATTCTTTTGTCGTCCGCACTTTCCTCAAAAAAACGCCATACTGCGGAACACCTACCCCTTGGCAAGGGAGATTTCCACAAGGGGTTGCTCCTTGGAACAATTGCGTGCCTGTTTGGTGTGGCCCGCCTTCTCCCAGGTTGGGTCAGTGACCTCATCGTCCACCACCTCCTCTTCCACTTCCTCACTCTGATCATCCTCCTGATTTGTTGACCTAACTACAACATCAGTGATTGACAACTGTGTCTCATCCTCTTCATTAACCTTTTGAGACAGCAATTGCGGTTGACTCATTGGCAACTGTGTCTCATCATCATCCACCTCATTAAACACTAATTGCCATTCCCCACCGTCATGTTCTTGTGTGGATGTTCAAGAGGTTGTGAATCAGGGCACAAGTTCTCATGTCCCTCTTCAAGCGTGCTTGGCGAGAGGGCCAAATCAAGTAATCGCGATGAAAAGAGGTCCTTGGAATATCCAAGTGTGGGATCACTTGTTTGGCCAGACTGTAAATGGTGGGAGGAAGGAGGATCAGGGTGAGGATTGTGTTGACCAGACTCCTGGCTACTGAGAATAGACTTGGTGGAAGACAGGGTGGTGCTTAACTGACTGGAAGCATTATCTGCTGCAATCCAACTGACCACCTGCTCGCACTGGTCTGACTTCAAGAGTGGTGTCCTGCGCCGCCCTGCAAACTTGGACATGAAGCTAGGTATCTTGGATGATTGTTTTTCTTGTGGTCTAGCAGCAGGCACTGTTTCTCCGGACCCAGAGCCACGGCCTCAGCGTGCACCATCAGCATCACGGCCACTTCCCCGTCCCTTACTGCTCGCCTTGTTCATTTTAAATGTGATATATGCTTAAAGTATGTCACATGTACAGTATCGTAGGATTTGGAAGTGTATGTGCCAAAAAATGTACAAAGGTATTTGTGATGAGGAAACGTTATACAGGACAGGTAGCACAGGTAATGTTACAATTCGCAGTGTCTACGGAAAAAGGGCACTGGATGTCACTGATATTTTAGGGATGCGCACACTTCAAACAGGAGATGTGGTGCAGATAATTTAACTGTCCGTAGCGGACACCGTCTATATAAAAAGTGCACTGGAAGTCACTGATATTTTAGGGATGCGCACACTTTAAACAGATGTGGCGTGGATAATTTAACTGTCCGCAGCAGACACAGTCTACGGAAAAAGTGCACTGGATGTCACAGATATTTTAGGGATGCACACACTTTAAACAGGAGATGTGGCGTGGATAATTTTACTGTCCACAGGGGACACTGTTTACAGAAAAAGTATACTTGATGTCACTGATATTTTAGGGATGCGCACACTTTAAACAGGAAATGTGTCGCGGATAATTTAACTGTCCGCAGCGGACACTGTCTACGGAAAGAGTGTACTGGATGTCACTGATATTTGAGGGATGCGCACACTTTAAACAGTAGATGTGGCGCGGATAATTTAACTGTCCGCAGGGGACAGGGATGTCACTGATATTTTAGGGATGCGCACACTTTAAACAGTAGATGTGATGTGGATAATTTAACTGTCCGCAGCGTACTCCATCTGTGGAAACAGTGCACTGGATGTCACTGATATTTTTGGGTTGCGGACAATTTACACAGATGTGGCGCGAAAAATTTTACTGTCGGCAGGATGTGCTAAAAATATATTATGCTGCTATCACACACAATAGTCCTTAACAGGACGTTTGGGTCTCTGAAATTTTTTTTGTATAAAAATATTCCTATTATACTCTCTACACTGTCTGTCCCTTCGTATGCATAGTTCTCCCTAACACTGAGCAATTTAGCTCAGGTTGCGCTACAAACATACACTCACCTAAAGAATTATTAGGAACACCTGTTCTATTTCTTATTAATGCAATTATCTAGTCAACCAATCACATGGCAGTTGCTTCAATGCATTTAGGGGGGTGGTCCTGGTCAAGACAATCTCCTGAACTCCAAACTGAATGTCAGAATGGGAAAGAAAGGTGATTTAAGCAATTTTGAGCGTGGCATGGTTGTTGGTGCCAGACGGGCGGGTCTGAGTATTTCACAATCTGCTCAGTTACTGGGATTTTCACGCACAACCATTTCTAGGGTTTACAAAGAATGGTGTGAAAAGGGAAAAACATCCGGTATGCGGCAGTCCTGTGGGCAAAAATGCCTTGTGGATGCTAGAGGTCAGAGGAGAATGGGCCGACTGATTCAAGCTGATAGAAGAGCAACGTTGACTGAAATAACCACTCGTTACAACCGAGGTATGCAGCAAAGCATTTGTGAAGCCACAACACGCACAACCTTGAGGCGGATGGGCTACAACAGCAGAAGACCCCACCGGGTACCACTCATCTCCACTACAAATAGGAAAAAGAGGCTATAATTTGCACAAGCTCACCAAAATTGGACTGTTGAAGACTGGAAAAATGTTGCCTGGTCTGATGAGTCTCGATTTCTGTTGAGACATTCAAATGGTAGAGTCCGAATTTGGCGTAAACAGAATGAGAACATGTATCCATCCTCTGATGGCTACTTCCAGCAGGATAATGCACCATGTCACAAAGCTCTAATCATTTCAAATTGGTTTCTTGAACATGACAATGAGTTCACTGTACTAAAATGGCCCCCACAGTCACCAGATCTCAACCCAATAGAGCATCTTTGGGATGTGGTGGAACAGGAGTTTCGTGCCCTGGATGTGCATCCCTCAAATCTCCATCAACTGCAAGATGCTATCCTATCAATATGGGCCAACATTTCTAAAGAATGCTATCAGCACCTTGTTGAATCAATGCCTCATTGAATTAAGGCAGTTCTGAAGGCAAAAGGGGGTCCAACACTGTATTAGTATGGTGTTCCTAATAATTCTTTAGGTGAGTGTATATAGCTGCTGTAACACACAATAGTCCTTACAAGGACTTTTGGGTCTTTGAAACGTTCTTGTAGAACACAGGATCTTCCATGCTATTCAAGCAGCCAAAACAAAGAGGTTCCCGTTGGCCCTGTTGAGCATAGATGCCGAGAAGGCATTTGACAGGGTCAACTGGAACTTCATGAAGCTAACTTTAGAAAAATTGGCCTTTCCTGAGCCCTTCATACACTCAATTCTCACACTATACCAACAGCCGCATGCCAGACTAAAAGTCAACGGAACACTATCCCCAGTCTTCGAAATATCAAATGGAACAAGACAAGGGTGTCCATTGTCACCCTCTTTATTCATACTAGTGATAGAGACATTAATCCAGCTGATCAGACAGACCCAAGAAATTGAAGGAGTCAAACATAACAAGGGAGAACTAAAATGCACTGCTTTTGCAGACGATCTTTTATTCCTGGTGACTAACCCGGATAAAGGACTAGATCAACTGGTCAAAAAGATCGAGCTATTTAGCCAGATATCAGACTTCAAGGTCAATCACTCTAAGTCCGAAATATTAAATATCTCACTTCCCGACTCCAGAGCAACCTCTCTACAGAATAACCTCCCTTTTCACTGGACCAAGGGAACAATAAAATACCTAGGAACAGTGTCGGACTGGGGTACCTAGGGCCCACCAGTAAAAAAATTTTTGGGGGCCCACAATACGGATACATTCAAATATAATAAATAATCTAACAAGTTTTTTATATGAACATAGGCTGGTTGAAGTGCTGTACATTGAATATATGTATGAAATCCTGTAAGTCTACTGTGTTATATGCCATTTGTGCAGGGGGTGGGAGACTAGGGGCCCACTTTGCTCAGGGGCCCATCGGGGGATTCCCCTGTACCCCTGTGGGCCAGTCCGAGCCTGCCTAGGAATAAAGATCACTAAGAAACTGGATGACCTATTTAAATGTAACTACATTCCCCTTAAAAAGGACATCACACAACTTCTACTGAAGTACAACTTACCTTATCTGTCTTGGATGGGCAGAAAAAATGTGATAAAAACATACGTCTTCCCCAAGATTCTATATGTTATACAACTGGTCCCGATACACCTACCAAAAACATTCTTCCTGGAGATTAGGAGACTTTTTCTGAGATTCCTATGGAATGGGAAGAAACCCAGGTTAGCTCATGATCTTCTGACAAGGAGTAGAAAAGACGGTGGTCTGGGACTCCCAGACGTCTCGAGGTATTATCAAGCAACACAACTAAATAGATGGCTGGAGCTAGTAGACCCTCAAAGACAACCAGACGTATTAGAACTAATGCGACATAGTGTAGGGCCCACACTACAACAACTTCTCTGGTTAACTGACAAAAGTCAAACTAAGAATAAAGATATAGACCCCTTATTGAAAGGGATAAGAGAGACATGGAAAGAACTAAGCAAAAAGTTAGCACCCGACCCGTCGCCCTTATTACCGGCAAACCTCATACCTGACCTTCTAGGAAATAATAGAGATATCCACCAGGAAGTTTGGTCGTCATTAAAGCAAGTCAGACTGGGGGAGCTAACCCCTGACATAGAATCATCTATAATAAGCAAGTTACCAGAACGAATAAAAAACTCTGCTAGTTTTTTTCTCACTAGAGCATATATATGAGCTGTGTGCGGAGGGTTGAGGGAGAGATTTGACTCAGTGAGACAACTGACAGAATCTGAAAAAACTCTTTTGTCCCCACTTCGCAAGCAGAGGAAAATTACAGCATTATACGCTTTATTAGGAACAGAGATTGAAAAAAAAAAAACATTATATATTAGAGACTGGGAGAGAGAGCTTGACATCAATTTCTCAGACCAGGAACTCAAAAAGCTTCTAGCTTTCTTGCATGGATCATCGCCATGTATACGACTACAAGAAAATCATTTCAAGCTTCTTACCAGATAGTACAGAACTCCAGAGTTCTTACACAAATGTGGTTTGTCAGGTGACCGGATTTGCTGGAGATGCGGCATTGGAGAGGGATCTTTATCCCTTATATGGTGGTCATGCCCTCTAATCACCCCATTCTGGGAAGGCGTTAATAAAATAATAAATACAGTCTCGGCTATAGAACTAAAGATCACACTTGAAATGGTGTTCTTCTCACTTCCAACTGACCTTTACAGACCATCCAGACGCAATTTAGTAACCCACCTTATAGCGGCTGCCAAATCTATCATACCTCTCCACTGGAGAGACGCAAACGCCCCCTCAATAAAGGAATGGATTACCAAGGTAAATCGAATTTGTAGTTTCGAAGAAATGACAAGTTGGATCAACAGAAACCACGAGAAATTTCTGAAAACCTGGCACCCTTGGAGGTCATGGAATGATGGGCAGTGATGTGAAATTAGCTGATAACCCCATATCATAACAAACCACTGATGAGCTAGAGTCATCTAACCGACACCCTGATCTAGATCTTGAGCTTAGTTCCTTAGTTCCTCAACTCATACACAGTTCTACTGAGCACTGAAATAGCTTAAACCTCGCTTACTATCTATCCCCCCCTCCACCCCCCCTCCTCTTCTTCATCTTTCTTCCCCTTCTATCTCCTCTCTCCCCCTTTCTTTCTTTTTCAATATCTTTTTCTATCTTATCTTTTTTATGTATAAATGGCATATGGTCCAGACAACCATGGTCCCCCTTGATACTTTGATATACTTTGCTATGCAATTATTAGGTCTTTACTTAACACCTCTAGGAGTCATATAGGGGACTGAGATCATTGCTATACCGCATGATATTACTTATGGATCTATAAAGATACGTCAAATAGTTAATATATGTAATGTATATGACCTGTGATATCAACTTTGTATACTACTATATATGGCCATATGGTCATTGTTTGTTTTGAAAAACTCTGAAAATAAAGAATTTACAAAAAAAATAAAAAATTTAATTCAAATACACTCCCTACACTCTCTGTCCCTTCCTATGCTCAGCTCTCCCTGACTTAGAATGAGCCGAACACGCTTCATCGGGTGCTATATAGCACCTGATGATGCGTTCTGGCCAGCCAATCACTATAATGCCAGTAGCCAACAGTGTTGATCACGAATATTCGAATTGCAAATTTTTATCGCGAATATAGGTACTTCGAAAATTCGCGAATATTTAGAATATAGTGATATATATATTCGTAATTTCGAGTATTAGAAAAAAAAAATTGTGAGAATTTTCGTAATGCAAATTTTTCAATTGCCAAGTAAAAACATGATTCCTCCCTGCTTCTTGCATGTGGGCCAATGACTCATTGGCCCACAAGCAAGAAGCGGGGAGGAATTATGACTTTAAATGGGATAAATGATGAATATTCTAAAAAACGAATACATAGCACTATATCGAATATATTTGTTTTTTTGAATATTAGTAATAATTAGAGTCGAGCGAACACCTGGATGTTCGGGTTCGAGAAGTTCGGCCGAACTTCCAGGAAATGTTCGGGTTCGGGATCCGAACCCGAACCGAACTTCGTCCCGAACCCCATTGAAGTCAATGGGGACCCGAACTTTTGGGCACTAAAAAGGCTGTAAAACAGCCCAGGAAAGAGCTAGAGGGCTGCAAAAGGCAGCAACATGTAGGTAAATCCCCTGCAAACAAATGTGGATAGGGAAATGAATTTAAAAAAAAAAAAAAAAATGACCCAATATCAATTGGACAGAGGTCCCATAGCAGAGAATCTGGCTTCACGTCAGCAGAGAATCAGTCTCTTCATGCCATAGCAAAGAATCTGGCTTCATGTCAGCACAGAATCAGTCTCTTCATGCCATAGCAGAGAATCTGGCTTCATGTCAGCACAGAATCAGTCTTCATGTCATAGCAGAGAATCAGGCTTACCGTCACCCACCACTGGAACAGGCCACTGTCACATATTTAGGCCCAGGCACCCAGGCAGAGGAGAGAGGTCCCGTAACAGAGAATCTGGCCTTATGTCAGCGCAGAATCAGTCTTCATGTCATAGCAGAGAATCAGGCTTCACGTCACCCACCACTGGAACAGGCCACTGTCACACATTTAGGCCCAGGCAGAGGAGAGAGGTCCCGTAACAAAGAATCTGGCCTTATGTCAGCACATAATCTGTCTTCATGTCATAGCAGAGAATCAGGCATCACGTCACCCACCACTGGAACAGGCCACTGTCACACATTTAGGCCCAGGCACCCAGGCAGAGGAGAGAGGTCCTGTAGCAGAGAATCTGGCCTTATGTCAGCGCAGAATCAGTCTTCATGTCATAGCAGAGAATCAGGCTTCACGTCACCCACCACTGGAACAGGCCACTGTCACACATTTAGGCCCAGGCAGAGGAGAGAGGTCCCGTAACAGAGAATCTGGCCTTATGTCAGCACAGAATCTGTCTTCATGTCATAGCAGAGAATCAGGCATCACGTCACCCACCACTGGAACAGGCCACTGTCACACATTTAGGCCCCGGCACCCAGACAGAGGAGAGAGGTCCTGTAACAGAGAATCTGGCCTTATGTCAGCACAGAATCTGTCTTCATGTCATAGCAGAGAATCAGGCATCACGTCACCCACCACTGGAACAGGCCACTGTCACACATTTAGGCCCAGGCACCCAGGCAGAGGAGAGAGGTCCCGTAACAGAGAATCTGGCCTTATGTCAGCGCAGAATTAGTCTTCATGTCATAGCAGAGAATCAGGCTTCACGTCACCCACCACTGGAACAGGCCACTGTCACACATTTAGGCCCAGGCAGAGGAGAGAGGTCCCGTAACAGAGAATCTGGCCTTATGTCAGCACAGAATCTGTCTTCATGTCATAGCAGAGAATCAGGCATCACGTCACCCACCACTGGAACAGGCCACTGTCACACATTTAGGCCCCGGCACCCAGACAGAGGAGAGAGGTCCCGTAACAGAGAATCTGGCCTTATGTCAGCACAGAATCTGTCTTCATGTCATAGCAGAGAATCAGGCATCACGTCACCCACCACTGGAACAGGCCACTGTCACACATTTAGGCCCAGGCACCCAGGCAGAGGAGAGAGGTCCCGTAACAGAGAATCTGGCCTTATGTCAGCGCAGAATCAGTCTTCATGTCATAGCAGAGAATCAGGCCTCACGTCACCCACCACTGGAACAGGCCACTGTCACACATTTAGGCCCAGGCACCCAGGCAGAGGAGAGAGGTCCCGTAACAGAGAATCTGGCCTTATGTCAGCACAGAATCTGTCTTCATGTCATAGCAGAGAATCAGGCATCACGTCACCCACCACTGGAACAGGCCACTGTCACACATTTAGGCCCAGGCACCCAGGCAGAGGAGAGAGGTCCCGTAACACAGAATCTGGCCTTATGTCAGCGCAGAATCAGTCTTAATGTCATAGCAGAGAATCAGGCTTCACGTCACCCACCACTGGAACAGGCCACTGTCACACATTTAGGCCCCGGCACCCAGACAGAGGAGAGAGGTCCTGTAACAGAGAATATGGCCTTATATCAGCACAGAATCTGTCTTCATGTCATAGCAGAGAATCAGGCATCACGTCACCCACCACTGGAACAGGCCACTGTCACACATTTAGGCCCAGGCACCCAGGCAGAGGAGAGAGGTCCCGTAACAGAGAATCTGGCCTTATGTCAGCGCAGAATCAGTCTTCATGTCATAGCAGAGAATCAGGCTTCACGTCACCCACCACTGGAACAGGCCACTGTCACACATTTAGGCCCAGGCACCCAGGCAGAGGAGAGAGGTCCCGTAACAGAGAATCTGGCCTTATGTCAGCACAGAATCTGTCTTCATGTCATAGCAGAGAATCAGGCATCACGTCACCCACCACTGGAACAGGCCACTGTCACATATTTAGGCCCAGGCACCAAGTCAGTGGTGTAGTACAGTCGATATGAACCACATGAAGTTTCACCAAATATCCAGTCTGCAGGTTTGCAATAGGGTCATACCAATATACAGGAGCTGCAGCAATGATCACTTGTTAAATATAGTTCCATATATTCATAAGCTGTTAGCAGAGAGTCAGGACATGCTAAATAAACCTCTTCAAATGTGCTATTAGATAACTGAGGAAAGTTTTAACAGACAGAGTCTTTACAGTGGACTCTTCCAAAAAGCCCCCTGTGTATTCTGCTACTTGGTTTGGTCTCCTCAGTGCAGACATTTACTGTGAAGGAGGTAGGATCTCTGTCTAAGTTCTCTAAAGCTAAAGTTCATTTATCTATTGTAAAAAGTTATAATATATACCCATAATAGTTCTGTAGAATGTAAAGAGGTGACTGTATGTTTTTTAGCAGCTTTTAAACCCTGCAGCACATGCTAGGCTGAGTAGATGATGTACAGTTAGAGAGCCATGTGTTCTTCCTAAAATGGCTGCAAGACATGCTGTATTCCAGGTCACCCTGCTGCAATATCTTTGTAAATGATTTTCTCTTGTTCATTTTTCTGTATGCTTTGTTATATCCTGTAACATGTATGTGGGAATGTAGTATAATGACTGCCTGTTATGATATAGGTGGGCTGGTGACCTGGCTGTATACCACATAGTGGCAGTGTTTCCCTGTTGTATTACAGGCTCCAGCCAAGTGCACTCCACGTCAATAAAGCTTTAAACCACAGAAGACCTGAGTGTCGTCCCTTAGAGTCCACTTAGAGTTTATGCCTGGAGGAGCTGGTGACCGAGTGAGTGTGAAAGCTGGAGGTGTCGCAGATGGTGCAAGGAAAAGAGGGTTACATTTGGTGCCGTGACTCGGATGTCATCATTCTGCTCAAAGTGACCAGTGAAGATACCTAAAGTCACCAGTGGGCGAGTTCTGAGGTGATTGTGCCACGGCGGAGCTGCTAGGCGGCAGATTGACCTTATTAGCGGTTTATATCCTCTCAGGAATAGAAGATGAGTGGACGAGCCAGAGCCCGCGGAAGAGCACGTGCCAGGGGACAGCCCAGCCAAGGACAGCCTGGACAGGAGCAAGAGGCTCAAGAACCTAGACGCATTGAAAGACACCAGCAGCCACCAGCGGAGCCTTTTCTGTGGGAAAAGGGCGCCAGAGAGGCCCGCCAGTAGTGGAGAGACCTCCGACTGATGTTCTGCAGCTTTCAGCTGGATTTCAGGACATATCCCTCGGAGAACGGGGTGGCCGCAGGCGTGACTTCCATGACCTTGGAGTGAACACCTGGCAGACCATTGAATAGAAATGTGAGACCTGTTTTTTTTTTTGCACTGTGTGACAGGTTAAGGTTTAATCACAGAATCAGACTTCTATCTGCACGGTAGCGTGTGTCTTAGGTTTTTCTGAATGACACTATCAGTACCATCAATGTAAGATATCCTTTTTGGGATAGATTTCAAGTAGGCCTCCAATACCAGAAACTAGTTATTTTGAGAATGGCAAATTTGGGAATAGTTTTTCAACCCAGAAAAAAAAGTGTGCTTTTACGGTCACTACAAATAACTTGACCAGCTAAAACAGTACAGATTTGCTTGAATAGAAATGTGAGATCTGTTTTTTTTTGCACTGTGTGACAGGTTAAGGTTTAATCTCAGAATCAGACTTCTATCTGCACGGTAGCGTGTGTCTTAGGTTTTTCTGAATGACACTATCAGTACCTTCAATGTAAGATATCCTTTTTGGGATAGATTTCAAGTAGGCCTCCAATACCAGAAACTAGTTATTTTGAGAATGGCAAATTTGGGAATAGTTTTTCAACCCAGAAAAAAAAGTGTGCTTTTACGGTCACTACAAATAACTTGACCAGCTAAAACAGTACAGATTTGCTTGAATAGAAATGTGAGACCTGTTTTTTTTGCACTGTGTGACAGGTTAAGGTTTAATCTCAGAATCAGACTTCTATCTGCACGGTAGCGTGTGTCTTAGGTTTTTCTGAATGACACTATCAGTACCTTCAATGTAAGATATCCTTTTTGGGATAGATTTCAAGTAGGCCTCCAATACCAGAAACTAGTTATTTTGAGAATGGCAAATTTGGGAATAGTTTTTCAACCCAGAAAAAAAAGTGTGCTTTTACGGTCACTACAAATAACTTGACCAGCTAAAACAGTACAGATTTGCTTGAATAGAAATGTGAGACCTGTTTTTTTTGCACTGTGTGACAGGTTAAGGTTTAATCTCAGAATCAGACTTCTATCTGCACGGTAGCGTGTGTCTTAGGTTTTTCTGAATGACACTATCAGTACCTTCAATGTAAGATATCCTTTTTGGGATAGATTTCAAGTAGGCCTCCAATACCAGAAACTAGTTATTTTGAGAATGGCAAATTTGGGAAAAGTTTTTCAACCCAGAAAAAAAAGTGTGCTTTTACGGTCACTACAAATAACTTGACCAGCTAAAACAGTACAGATTTGCTTGAATAGAAATGTGAGACCTGTTTTTTTTTGCACTGTGTGACAGGTTAAGGTTTAATCTCAGAATCATACTTCTATCTGCACGGTAGCGTGTGTCTTAGGTTTTTCTGAATGACACTATCAGTACCTTCAATGTAAGATATCCTTTTTGATATAGATTTCAAGTAGGCCCCCAATACCAGAAACTTGTTATTTTGAGAATGGCAAATTTGGGAATAGTTTTTCAACCCAGAAAAAAAAGTGTGCTTTTACGGTCACTACAAATAACTTGACCAGCTAAAACAGTACAGATTTGCTTGAATAGAAATGTGAGACCTGTTTATTTTTTGCACTGTGTGACAGGTTAAGGTTTAATCTCAGAATCAGACTTCTATCTGCACGGTAGCGTGTGTCTTAGGTTTTTCTGAATGACACTATCAGTACCTTCAATGTAAGATATCCTTTTTGGGATAGATTTCAAGTAGGCCTCAAATACCAGAAACTAGTTATTTTGAGAATGGCAAATTTGGGAATAGTTTTTCAACCCAGAAAAAAAAAGGGCTTTTACGGTCGCTGCAAATAACTTGACCAGCTAAAACAGTACAGATTTGGTTGAATAGAAATGTCAGGTCTATTTTTTAGGCGCTGGGTGACAGGCTCAACTTGCCCCTGATGTAGTATATGGCCAAAAAATAACCACACTGTTGATGGTTAAATGCACTTGGGTGACACAGGCTCAGCCTGCACCAGATGTAGTATATGGCCAAAAAATAATCAGACTGTTGATGGTTAAATGCACTTCGGTGACACAGGCTCAGCCTGCAGCTGATGTAGTATATGGCCAAAAAATAACCAGACTGTTGATGGTTAAATGCACTTGGGTGACACAGGCTCAACCTGCACCAGATGTAGTATATGGCCAAAAAATAATCAGACTGTTGATGGTTAAATGCACTTCGGTGACACAGGCTCAGCCTGCAGCTGATGTAGTATATGGCCAAAAAATAACCAGACTGTTGATCGTTAAATGCACTTCGGTGACACAGGCTCTGCCTGCAGCTGATGTAGGATATAGCACAAAATAACCACACTATTGATGGTTAAATACACTTGGTGATAGCTTGTGCTGGCGCACCACAAGTCACAAAATGGCCGCCGATCACCCCAGAAAAAAAGTGATCTAAAAACGCTCTGGGCAGCCTCAAAAAAGTGAGCAAGTCAATTCTAGCACTTCAATGATCCACAGCTGCAGATCGATCACAGAATGAAGTCTTTTGGAGGAGTTAATCACTGCCTAATCTCGCCCTAACGTCGCAGCTGCAACCTCTCCCTATGCTTGAATCAGCAGAGTGACGTGCAGCGCAACGTGACCCAAGCTTATATAGAGGCTGGGTCACATGCTGCACTGGCCAATCACAGCCATGCCAATAGTAGGCAAGGCTGTGATGGCCTCTTGGGGCAAGTAGTATGACGCTTGTTGATTGGCTGCTTTGCAGCCTTTCAAAAAGCGCCAAGAAAGCGCCGAACACCGAACCCGAACACGGACTTTTACGAAAATGTTCGGGTTCGGGTCCGTGTCACGGACACCCCAAAATTCGGTACGAACCCGAACTATACAGTTCGGGTTCTCTCATCCCTAGTAATAATCTAAAACAAGAATATATAGCAATATAGCGAATATTAAAAAAAAAAGAATATAGAGCAAAATAGCTAATATAGTGCTATAATCTTCTTTGTCTAATAGGTGTAATTTTTTTCTCATCTGAAGTTCAGATTGGAAAAAAATTTCAACTATTAAAAAAAAATAGATTATAGCACTATATTAGCTAAATTGCTCTATATTCATTTTTTTTCGAATATTCGCTATATTGCTATATATTCTTCTTTTAAAATATCACGAATATTCGAAAAAACTAATATATTCATTTTTTTTGAATATTCGTAATATTCTAAAACAAGAATATCTAGCAATATAGCGAATATTCGAAAAAAACGAATGTAGAACAATTTAGCTAATATAGTGCTATAATCTTTTTTTTCAATAGTTGAATTTTTTTTCCAATCTGTACTTCAGATAAGAAAAAAATTACAACTGTTAGACAAACAAGATTATAGCACTATATTAGCTAAATTGCTCTATATTCATTTTTTTTCGAATATTCGCTATATTGCTATATATTCTTCTTTTAAAATATCACGAATATTCGAAAAAACTAATATATTCTTTTTTTGAATATTCGTAATATTCTAAAACAAGAATATCTTGCAATATAGCGAATATTCGAAAAAAACGAATGTAGAACAATTTAGCTAATATAGTGCTATAATCTTTTTTTTCAATAGTTGAATTTTTTTTCCAATCTGTACTTCAGATAAGAAAAAAATTACAACTGTTAGACAAACAAGATTATAGCACTATATTAGCTAAATTGCTCTACATTCGTTTTTTTCGAATATATTTGATCTATTGCTATATATTCTTGTTTTAGAATATTAAGAATATTTGAAAAAACTAATATATTCGATATAGTGCTATGACTCATTGGCCCACAAGCAAAAAGCAGGGGGGAATCATGTTTTTGCTCGGCAATTGAAAAATTCACATTACGAAATTTCACATATTACGCGATTATTACCTTGTCGATTTTTAAAGTTAAAAAATCGAAGAATATAACGAATATTCGAATTCGCGAATATTCAGCGAATATTCTACAAAATATTAGTGAAATATCTCGAATTCGAATATGACCCCTGCCGCTCATCACTAGTATCCAACATGGCTACTGGCATTACAGTGAGGGCAGTACTTACCTGCACGTTTATTGGCTGCTTAGCAGCCGCGAAACGTGCGGGAAGGAGACTCGAGCATGACGCTCGAGCACATGAGGTACCGCCATGTGCCGAGCATAGCGATGCTCGAGCCGAACTCGTATTCGGCTGAGCATGCTTGCTCAACACTAGTAATTACTAGTGATGAGCGAGCATGCTCGGCCAAATACCGGTTCGGCTCGAGCATAGCTATGCTCGGCACATGACGGTACCGCATGTGCTCGAGCGCCATGCTCGAGTCTCCTTCCCGCACGTTTCGCGGCTGCTAAACAGCCAATAAACGTGCAGGTAAGTACTGCCATCACTGTAATGACAGTAGCCATGTTGGCTGCTGGCATTACAGTGATTGGCTGGCCGGAACGCGTCATCAGGTGCTATATAGCACCCGATGACATGTGCTCGGATCAGTCATAGCCAGGGAGAGCCGAGGGTAGGAAGGGAAAGGCAGTGTAGGGAGCGAATTTCTCAGTCATTATTCACAGAAAGCTTTTCAAAGACCCAAAAGTCCTTTTAAGGACTACTGTGTGTGTATGTGTTTTAGAGCAACAATATATTTTTACCTGCATTAAATAGATCAGTCTCAGTGATATCCGTGCTGAGGAAGGGACAGATAGTGCCGGGAGAGAAATTTGCTATTTTTACTATCAAAAGCTTTTCAAAGACCCCAAAGTCCTTTTAAGGACTACTGTGTGTGTGTTTGACAGCAGCAAGATATTTTTCTTTAATACCTATTAGTGACATATACTGTACATCACCCGCAGACTGTCTTTTTTGCGTAAATTCAAATAATCAGCGCCACATTTATTGTCTATAGTGTGCGTTTAATACACATCCGTGACATATACAGTACTCCATCCGAAAACTGTTTCTTTAGCGTAAATTTTAATAATCAGGGGCCAGTCCTCATCTACTGTCTCTGTAGTGTGTATGTGCAATACACATCCGTGACATATACAGTACACCATCCGAAAACTGTTTCTTTAGGGCAAATTCCAATAATCTGGGCCTAATCTAGTGTCCATAGTGTGTGGCTTTCTGTGACATATACAGTACGCCATCCGAAAACTGTTTCTTTAGGGCAAATTCCAATAATCTGGGCCTAATGTAGTGTCCATAGTGTGTGGCTTTCTGTGACATATACAGTACGCCATCCGAAAACTGTTTCTTTAGCGTAAATTTAAATAATCAGGGGCCAGTCCTCATCTACGGTCTCTGTAGTGTGTTCGTGTAATACACATCCGTGACATATACAGTACGCCATCCGAAAACTGTTTCTTTAGGGCAAATTCCAATAATCTGGGCCTATTCTAGTGTCCATAGTGTGTTGTTTTCTGTGACATATACAGTACACCATCCGAAAACTGCTTCTTTAGGGCAAATTACAATGATCTGGGCTTAATCTAGTGTCCATGTAGTGTCCCACTAGGTAAATGTGGGCACTACACAAGGGTCAATTGGGCCACGTTGTTCTCCACCTCCTGTGGAACAGGGCCATTGTGTCTTATATGTCATCTTGATGCATAATGTCACTTTATTCATGTTATTTATGTGCATTTTCCCTGCTTTAAAAGACTATCAGGCCTGTTAGGGTGTAATTCATCCTCCAAGACAGTAGAGGGAGCTAGGGAACCCCTAGTATATATAGTCAGGTCCTGTTCAGGGAAAGGAGTGTAGAGTCAGAAGTGAGTGTGGACTTTAGCTAGGCAGCAGCTAAAGGGAGCTTCTGACATGCAACTAGACAGCCCAGGCTTCTAGATGCTACCAGGAGGCGAGTGAGAGCAGTCTAGCCTGCCTGAGGTTCTTGAGCCAGAGTTAGCTCAGAAGTTTGTTACCAGGGGAAGAGTTACCGCCTGAGAAACCTGCAGTTCCTACAAAGTACAGTACAGAGCAGAGCAGAAGTATTTCCAGCCGGACAAGAGAGCTGAAGGGCAGAGGAGTCTATTTAATGCAAGGAGATATATACCTGAGGAAGTTTCTTTACCAAGGATAAAACCACCAATAGGGCATACGGGCCTTGGGATCAAGACAGACAGGAGTTCTGACTAATAGTGCACAGGATTTCTGAGGAAAAGGTGCAGCCTGATCTGTGAGTGTATTTAACCCTCTGAGTATCTTTCAAGAACATTGTTGCCTGCCATTGTTTGTAAAAGCCTGCTTGACACTTCATCTGTCATATGGAACTAAACCTAAAAGAACTGTATATAGTTAACCATTTCCAGTAAAGAAAGTTTTGGTTCACTACAAACTGTGTTCCTCAGTTCTTACTACTATCAATCGGTGTGCCACCGTTACAGGCACTGGCGTCACGAATCTTAAAAGGATCTTGCCACCGGCACATTAATCCTGCAACACCCAGGGCACCTCACCTACCACCGGCCTGGTCCCTATATACAGAGAGTGCCCCAGAGGACTACTGTGCCAGCCTCTCCATCACTGCTGTACGCCTGCCCAGGGTCATCCTACAAACTGTGAGTAACCAAGAGCAACCCTCGTTTGCCTAAGTAACCGTGACCTCACTATCGCAATACCCTGCAGGGCTGCGCACTGCATCAATAGTGTGTGGCTTTCTGTGACATATACAGTAAGCCATCCAAAAACTGTTTCTTTAGCGTAAATTTTAATAATCAGGGGCCAGTCCTCATCTACTGTCTCTGTAGTGTGTGCGTGTAGTACACATCCGTGACATATACAGTACTCCATCCGAAAACCTCTTTAGAGCAAATTCCAATAATCTGGGCCTAATCTAGTGTCCATATTCGGTGTGTTTCTGTGACATATACTGGGTAAGGGGGAACTAACTCTCCTTAGGGAGAGAGCACCTTAATCAGTGTGAGGAGACTTATAGGCCATACATGCTCCTCTGGAATTCTGGGAGGGAAGGAATACAAATGAGCGCTTAACAAGCTCTGCCTCTAATGCCACCAGATGTAAGGCAGCTATCCTATAGAATTCCAGAGGAGCATGTATAGCCTATAAGTCTCCTCACACTGATTAAGGTGCTCTCTCCCTAAGAAGAGTTAGTTCCAGAGAGCTGTTGCATTGCATGTTTTGTTTTACAGAAAACTGAGTTTATATTGCAAATTCCAAAAATCTGGGCCTAATCTAGTGTCCATAGTGTGTGGCTTTCTGTGACATATACAGTACGCAATCCAAAAACTGTTTCTTTAGGGCAAATTCCATTAATCTGGGCCTAATCTAGTGTCCATATTCTGTGTTTTTCTGTGACATATACTGTCCAGCATCCAAAAACGGAGTTTGTATTGCAAATTCCAAATTCCAAAAATCTGGGCCTAATCTGGTGTCCATAGTGTGTTGTTTTCTGTGAGATATACAGTACTCCATCCAAAAACAGTTTCTTTAGGGCATATTCCATTAATCTGGGTCTAATCTAGTGTCCATATTCTGTGGGTTTCTGTGACATATACTGTCCTGCATCAGAAAACTGTGTCTTTAGCGGACTGTAAAACCATCTGCAACACATCTAGTGACAAAACCATTAATATGAAGAAGGCGAGCACTAAGGGACAGGGAAGTGGGTGTGATGCTGATGGTGTACGCAGAGGCCGTGGCCTTGGGCGCAATAAAACTGTGCCTGCTGCCAGTGCACCAGAAAAAAAAACATCCACCGTACCCAGCTTCATGTACAACTTAGCTGGGCGGCACAGGGCAACACTGTCCAAGTCGGACCAGTATGAACAGTTGGTCGGTTGGATTGCTGAAGATAATGCTTCCAGTCGGTTAAGCACCACCCTCTCTTCCACCAAGTCCAGTCTCTGTAGCCAAGAGTCTGGTCAACCGAATCCTCTCTCTGATCATCCTTCCTCCCACCATGGAGAGGCTTACCAAACGAGTGATCCCATACACGGATATTCCGAGGAGCTCTTTCCAGCGCCACAATTACATTTGGCCCTCGCGCCCAGCACGCTTGAAGAGGGACCTGAGATATTGTGCCCTGATTCCCAACCTCTTGAGCATTCACAGTCTCAAGAAGATGATGGTGGTGAACGGCAATCATTGGTTCATGAGGTGGATGATGATGAGACACAGTTGTCAATCACTGAGGTTGTGGTTAGGTCAAGTCAGGAGGATAAGCAGAGTGAGGAAGTGGAAGAGGAGGTGGTTGACGATGAGGTCACTGACCCAACATGGGAAGGTAAAAAGCCGAGCGAGGACAGCAGTACAGAGGGGGAGGGATCCTCAGAACCGCAACAGACTGGAAGAGGCAGTGGGGTTGCAAAGGGAGAAGTCGGCCCACAACAAACAGGCCCGCAACCATTAAACTGAGCACCCCCATGCGTAACTCTACCTTGCCATGGGGTAGGTGTTCCGCAGTATGACGCTTTTTTGAGGAAAGTGCAGACGACAAGAGAGTGGTAGTTTGCAACCTGTGCCGTACCAAAATGAGCCGAGGCATGAACACTAGCAACTTCACTACCACCAGCATGATCCGCCACATGGCATCCAAGCACCCGAACAAGTGGGCCGAACGCCTGGGTTCACAATCTGGGTCTGCGGGTCACACCACTGCCTCCTCTTTCCCTGTGTTACCCAATGCTGGCCAATCCCCTGTCGAAGGCGCAAGCCCGGATGCCCCTATCCCTGCACCTGGACCATTCGCATGAACCATCAGCAACAACATCCACTTCCCTGTCCCAGCGCAGCGTCCAAATGTCCATAACACAGTCATTTGAACGCAAGCGCAAATACCCACCCACCCATTCACAGGCCATAGCACTAAATGCACAACTTTTGAAATTACTGGCCCTTGAAATGTGTCCATTTAGGCTTGTAGACACTGAGGCCTTCCGCAGCCTCATGTCGGCGGCCGTCCATTGGTACGTAGTCCCCAGCAGCCACGGTGCCGTGCCTGCCTTATACCAGCATGTGTCCCAGAACATCACCCGTGCCCTGACCAATGCAGTTACTGGGAAGGTCCACTTAACCACGGACACATGGACAAGTGCTGGTGGCTAGGGATGCTTGGCAACCTGACACACATCCCATGCCTAGCCCACGTCTTAAACTTAGTGGTTCAGGGGTTTATCAAAACCTACTCCAATTTACCAGAGTTACTAGTGAAGGCGCGCCGCGTGTGTGCCCATTTCCGCAAGTCGTCCATAGCTTCAGCCGGTCTGTCAATGCTGCAGCAGCGCTTGTGGCTTCCAGCTCACCGACTGTTGTGCAACGTGAGCACACGCTGGAACTCTACGTTCCACATGTTGGCCAGGCTTTGTGAGCAGCAGAGGCCAGTTGTGGAATACAAGCTGCAACATGGTCGACGCCTTTTGAATCAACTGCCACTATTCACAAGCGAGGAGTGGGCATTGATGTCAGACCTCTGTGAGGTTTTAAAAAACTTTGATGAATCCACACAGATGGTTAGTGGCGATAATGCTATTATAAGCGTAACCATCCCACAGCTGTGTCTACTCAAACGATCGCTGCTCACTATTAAGGACGACGCTCTGAATGTGGCAGATGAGGAAATGGGGGAGGACATTACACAGGGTGATAGCCAGCTCACCCTCAGTTCGTCTTCTCAGCGCGAATTGGACCATGAAAGGAAGAGGAGGAGGAGGAGCTGTAGACAGTTGCCTCTGCTACAGAGGGTAGTACCCATGAAACTTTATTTCCATCTGTTCAGTGTGGATGGGCAGAAGAGGAGGAGGAGGAGGAGATGGAGAGTCATCCTGATGTCGAAATCGACGTATGTCTTGCCTGTTGGTACTCTGACACACATGGCTGACTTCTTGTTAGTCTGCCTTTCCAGCGACCCTCGAAATATACGCATTTTAGATAACATGGATTACTGGGTGTTCACCCTTCTCGACCCCCGCTACAAAGAGAACTTTTTATCTCATTCCTCTGGTGGAGAGGACGAGCAAGATGGTGTAATACCAGAAGATCCATGTTGGAAAATTGCTACAAAATTTTCCATCTGACAACGCTGGCGGCAGAGTCCGTACTTTCTTGGCCAACCGAGGAGGGGAGACAAGGGGAACACACAGCAGTTCCAACAAAGGCAGGGCCACACTCTCCAAGGCATGGGACACTTTCATGACACCCCGCCAGCAACCTCACCCTGAAGCGCAGCTAGTGGTACAAGGAGGGAAAAGTTTTGGAAGATGGTGAAGGAATACATAGCAGACCGTGTCAGCGTCCTCAATGATCCCTCAGTGCCTTACAATTACTGGGTGTCCAAGCTGGACATGTGGCATGAACTTGCGCTCTATGCTTTGGAGGTGCTGGCCTGCCCTGCCGCCAGCGTTTTGTATGAGCGTGTATTTAGTGCTGCTGGTGGCATTATAACAGATAAGCATATCCGACTGTCAACTGAAAATGCTGACAGGTTTACTCTTATAAAAATGAACAAGGCCTGGATTGACCATGACTTCTCGACTCCACCAGAGGAATGCTGATGAACATAAAGGCACTTTACATGTGTTGTTTTAATGTAGTTAATAGACTGTATTCCCATGCACCCCTTCTACCACAAACAAGGGAATATGGTTGAATCTTCCTTTTCTCATCCTCCTCATTCTCTTCTGTCATATCAACATGCATTTCTTATTCGTCATATATAATGCCCTCGCATATATATGGCCTTCGAATATAATTTTTTAGATGTTCCGCTCACCAGCAGGCCATCACATCTAATTTTTCAGAGGGTCCGCTCACCAGCAGGCCCTCACATCTAATTTTTTACAGGGTCCGCTCACCTGCAGGCCCGCAACTCAAATCTTTTACAGGGTCAGCTCACCTGCAGGCCCAAACCTAAAATCTTTTACAAGGTCAGCTCACCTGCATGCCCGCAACTCTATGTGAATGAGGCCCTCCTTTATGTGATATACAGGTTGTATCGGAGTGCCTCTTCCTTGTAATTATTGGCAGCACTTACACTTTGTATACAAGTAAATATACAGGAAAGAATGTTTTCAATCAATTTTTCCTATAAAATCTATTTTTTACTTTGGTTTTGTGTGTAAAACCTTAATTAGATTGTGGGCATGGTGATCACTTTAAGCCCTTTTAAGCTGCATCAGCAGCAGCATGGTGATAAAAATGAGTGGCAAGGTGACATGGTGTGGAGATGGCAGCATGAGGAGGCCACATAGTGGCACAATGAAAGAGTCTGGATAAAAGACTAAGGCCACAGATTGTTTAGAAAGATGCAGGTGGAAACAAATCTGTAGAGCTGTATGACAGTCACCTGCAGATTAATGCAGCCATCAAAATCAAGTTGAGCTTGTCAGTTCCATCTCAGCTCACCAGCAAGCCCGCAACTCGAATCTTTTACTGGGTTATCTCACATGCAGGCCCGCAACTCAAATCTTTTACAGGGTCAGCTCACCTGCAGGCCCGCAACTCATGCTGCCTTGCTTTGAAGTAGTAGCCATAGCCGTTTATCAGTCTCCCTCTCCAAAATCGAACAATGATTCCCCGTTACCGGTGGTCACCATGTTAGGCGCATAAAAGAACATCGAAAGTTGATAGGGAAGATATCCAAATGGATCGTGGACGTCACAGGGACGTGCGAGCAGGCAGAAGTTATCTAGAGTCAACAAAGCGGCAGCAGGACCTCTCCTGTATAACGTTTCTCATCCAAAATAACACAGTGACATTCCCTGTAATTTTATATTATTCATTCCAATAACAAGGCATCTTAAGAGTTCTGTATTGTTATTTATCGTCACTACTTCCACGAGTCGGGAGTGTGTGATTTGAGCGACACCTGCTTGCCTTCCTTCAATGTGTTAGCCATTTCTCAGGCTCCCTCTCCACATCGAACACTGATTCCCTGATACCCGTGATCACCATGGTAGGTGCACAAAAGAACATTGAAAGTTGATAGGGCAGACATTTAAATGGATTGTCACTGGGACGTGCAGTCGCCCAGAGGTTATCTAGAGTCACCAATGCGGCAGCAGGCCACCGCCCTTAATGTTTTAGATGGTCAGATCAGCAGGCCCTTGCTCCAAATGTTTTTGAGGGTCACCAGCAGGCCCTCCTTTATGTGTAACAAAGGGTGTTTTGGAGTGCTGGTTCCTTGTAATTTTTGGCAGCCCCTTCACTTAGTGCATAGGCTTTATGAGTGTAGGAGTCCCACTACCTGAATAATTGTACCACAATGTGAATGAGGCCCTCCTTTATGTGATATACAGGCTGTTTCGGAGTGCCTCTTGCTTGTAATTTTTTGCAGCACTTGCACTTTATATACAATTGAATTTACAGGAAAGAATGTTTCTTAACAATTTTTCCTGTAAAATTGATTTTTTGGGGAGATTTTGTGAGTATTTTTGTCAGTCTGTAAACGTGGCGTACAACTCGGACAACATGGTTCCCAGCAGTGACCTGGGAGTCCAAGATGCATCCAGACATCGTCCCCATGCTGTTCCCGATCCATTTTGGCGGTGTTTGTCACTTTCTGACTTTTTCCAATGGACCAGGCACCTCCCCTCCTCAGAGCAGGGGGTGCCTGGTTGTCTCCCATTGACTTCTATTATACTCGGGTGCTCGGCCGAGCACACGAATATTGCAATGTCTTTGGGTCAAACACCCGAATACTTTGGTGCTTGATCATCACTAGTAATCACCTGAAATAGTTTACTGCAACTGAGTTTTACAGCTTCTCTAGAAAAGAAAAATGATTCTAATTAGAAAATGTCTTTGCAAACCTCTATAGCCTGCTGAGCAAAAGGAGAGTCGATCTACTGTATAATTCAGTATGACCAACAATATGACCTTTAACATTGTAATAAAGGTTAGAGAAAATTGGACAGCTTGTTTCAAAAGTTCACATATGGTATATAAGGATTGATAAATTATAAGGATAATCTCTTATACTGTAGTCCTGTAGAGACTGAGGAATCACGTTTTACATGTCTTCTACTGCATCAAAAGTAAGGTCCAATTGAAAATTGAAACAAGGAGAAAGAAATGTACAGAGAGCACAAAACAAAAACTCCAACAGTACTACAACAACATGCAGACATTTCTAATCCTAAACAAGGAAAGGAAACTCCACAGACTGAAACTTAAAGCAGAGCTCAAAACAAACACAGAATGAAGCCAAACCCTAACCATGTGGACCACTGCTCCAATTCAGCTGCTAAAGTGTCTGTGTCATCAATCTCTCTACGTACAAACCACATAAAGTGGAACTTGGAGATCTCTGGAGGGCTTTCATTCTGTCCATCCAAAACTCTAGATCAAATTGAACTCTGTAGTGATATGGAAAATTATTTCTGGAGATTATGCCTGAAGGAATATTTTCATGATACAGAGCAGACACAACCCATTCTGACAGAAGGGAATGGGAATGTAAAAGACAAAATGAGATCTGACTGGACATCCCCAAGCGGACACAACCTTGTCCTGTACATGCAAAGATGTCCCTAAGCATATTCTAAAGATAAAGTTCCCATATTGGCCCGTAATGGCTACACCAATATCATAATGGCACTTTACATGAAATAACTGCATTAAAAGCAAAAAGTCCCTGTTTAGCACCAGCAGCTGCATAGATTTTGCAAACTTTTCTGCAGAAGATTTGTCAAACTGTCAAGACCAACAGTTGACAGATGTAAACAACTGACAGGAGTTTATAGTATCCTCCATGCATGTGCATGAAAAGTAGGTTCCTGTGCAGGGTCCATCCACCATCGAGATGATTCCCTGTGGTAAGTGGTAGGTAGGGTTTACTAGGGATAGATCCCCGGCCCATTTGTTCTAAAGGCTCTTCTTTATTCATTGACTACATATGAGCATTGCGCAGCACAAGTATCTGTTCACTCTGCTAAGCAGAGACTTCCACCTAGCAGTGAGTCAGGTGACGTCACCGGCACAGACGAGTGTTTTTTAGCGCTGCCAGATGCTGTTTTAGAGCCAAGTACTGCAAAGTATCATAGTACCTGTCTTCAAAACAGCCTCTGGTTGCACTATAAACCATCCATCTGTGCCGGTGGCTTCACCAGTCTCACTGCTAGGCAGAAGTCTCCACTTAGCATAGTGAGGAGAAGCTCAGTACATCACCCGCAGTATTTAAACAGAGCTTTGCGCTGGGCAATGCTCATATGTAGTCAATGAATAAAGAAGACCTTATAGGACAAATGGGCCAGCGGATCTCTCCCTAGTAAACCCTACCTATGCCGATGCAGCATATCAAATGAAATGCTCTGATGCTCCATTCATATGTAGTAAATTAAAAAAAAATAGCTTATGTCCAGGTTCAGCCCTGAACCCAGAGAACCCCTTTAATTATTGGGACACTGCCTCTCTGCCTCTCTTCATCATCCTTTTTTTTTTGTCCTGATTTATCTATATTGTTCTATATGCTTTGTTGTGGGCCTGTCTCTTAATTTTCTAGACTGGTGGTCTTCTACTGAACTCCTTTCAGGAATCCTTAAAGTTCATGTTTGAAATGCTCCATGAGTATAGTGATATACTCTCCCGTCCACTTGATTGATAGGGCCAAGCATCATAAGTGTCCTCTCACCTCAGCCTGTAAACCCTTGCCTGTGCCATACTTTCCACCATTTATGCATGTGAGGTTACCATCTTATGCTAAGGAGAGGGACAGAAACTATCCTTGATGATAGGAAAAGACAGAGTAAAAAAAAAATATTATAATTCACACCCTTTCCATTGCCTGAACTTCTTTGCAACTGTAATCCTCATTACGTACTGTTTCCAATTCTGGGTTTATATGCTTACACTGTATGTTTCTCAGCCCACAGTATGCTAACTCAGCCTTTTTACATTTTAAGCATAAAATTATACTGTAGTTGTACAGTAGAAATTCTGAAGGATAGACAATTGATGGAATGCCACTGATATTCTATCTAAGTTTTGTATTCACATAACATGTATAGCATTCAAGGGTGCCTCGGTAATCCATGCTTGTACTCAGGTTAGATTGTATAGGGTTCAATGTTGACATGGAGTTCATTCTGAGAGTAGGGACAATATAAATACTATGCAGCAATAAAAATTATTATGCAACCTAACAAGGTTTATTTCTTTTTCAATTGTGTGTTAAAGATTTAGTTTTTCAGATTTTTAGTATATTTATTTGACATTATTCCTTTAAGGCCCAATTCTGATGGCAGTGTAAAAAAATGTTGTCAGCAAATAGATGTTTTTTGTTACGTGAAAAAAATCCATATGTCCGTTTTTTAGGTCTGTATTTCTGTTCTTTCTCATCAGTGTATACATGAACTAGGTCCATTATTGTACCTAACCTCTGAAAACACCTCCAGGAAGGTTACATGACCACACAGGTGACATTTATTTTGCTTTTACAGATCAGCAATCATTGTCTGATTGCCTGAGATCAGTTTTCAGTTTGTTTTTGGCTTGTAGTCATGTCCACGTCCTGAAGAGATGGAGACCATGTCGTTTTGGCCTGTCTGGTCTCTAGGAGATTTGGAAATCGATGTGAGATACTAGATGAGATGAGGAGGAAGAGGAGATTATGGGTTTATCTTACTGTCTCACAATACACCAGCAAAGGTCACTTCCATATTCTCCATGAGGATCTACAGTAGCACCCAGATTTCCTAACTTATGGGCATAACCATTTACACATCTGAGAATGATCACCTATTGGAAGAGCTACACCCTGGGTTGACCTTCTAGAAGTGAGGAATTGTACATTGTCACCCTAGAGTAAGAAGACATACTGCTCCACTATGGCCCACTTGTAGAGATCGTGCTACAGTGAACACTCCCTGCCGCTATGTCACCCTTATAGACTTGGCACCACTGTAAAAGACCCCTTTACCCATTGCCACCACACCCTGATACCACTGGCATTTAAATACCCCCTTTACTCACTAACAACTTGTCTGCTTCATATAGCAGACACTACAAAAAATGCCCCCTTTGCCCAATGCTAGCATGTCACCCTAATAGACTTGGCAGTAGTGTAATTTCCCCTTTACCCGCTGTCACCATGTCACCCTGATGCAGTTGGCACTTAAATTACCCCTTTCCCTTAACACCCTGTCACCTTGATACAGTTGCCACTACTATAAATGTCTCCTTTACCTTTTGCCATCATATCACATAGAAAGAGCTGGAACTAACATAAATGGCCTCTTTTCCTATTGCCCCAATGTTACTCTGATACAGCTGGCAATACTGGGAATGCTCTGTACCCATTGTCTGCATGTCGACCAAATAGATCTGTGAAGCAAGAAAAAGTTGGCGCTTGAGGCTAGCAGTATGCGTGGAAGGGATTTGTTCCTAGTTTTTTTGAAGTAACAAGTAATCTCAGCACTAGCACTTCTTCAGTTCAGAATAATTTTATTTCCACAACATAAGTGTTACATTAGGACGCGTTTTGGCCCATCCTGTGGGCCCTATGAATGTCAGACGCCATGAACCAGACAACCAGGATAAACAAAACATTACAGCGTCATGACTCTATTGGACTAATGTCTAGGGACATAGTGCCTATTTAACCCCTTTGGTTCCAGGGTTTGTAATATGTAAATCCAAAATGCTTTCCTCCGCAATAAAGGTTGTTTAATATCACTACCTCTTCTGGAATATTGTACCTGTTCAGTTTTGAGAATTTTTTTGTTTCTGTTGGTGGAAGTGATATAGAGCGGGGAGGAGTAGATTACCTGTACATATGGTGGATTTGTGTTTTCTTATGCATTCCCTTACATGTTGGATTGTTCAGCTAACATATAGGCCGCAAGGACATTTAATAATGTAAATAACGTTGGTGGATTCATATGTATGGCATCCCTTAATTTTTTAACGACTTCGAGTATCGGGATGGTAGAATCTATCATCTTTGATTACAATTGAACACTTCATATATTGCAGCTCGGGGAACCTGCCATTTTTTATGCTATGTTTGCCTAGAGTCTTTAATTTCTCTTCCTATATCTGCTCAGACAAGTTTATCACGTAAACTTGGTGATTTTATTTATTACAAATCAGAGAAGGATTATGGAACTCCTCTATTTGGGGATAACATTTCTGTAATACTAGCCAGTGTCTTCTGACTATCTGGTCAATTCAACTGTTCAAGGGATGATATCTGCGGACAAAGGGTAGCCTATTTTGACTATTCCTTCTTGGCCTATTCATTGGGGTAGATAAATCAGATTGTGCCCTTTGTACAAAAAATTTTGGGTACCTCTCATCAAAAATTTACTCTCTATCTCATTGAGTATTGTGTCTTGTGTTATTTCATCTAAGACTATGAGGGGTGTCCACTTTCATATTGTGGAATACTATTCCTGTGTGCGGATTTTCTAAAGAGATTAATAAAATCTAAAGTAGCATCCTCTTTCTTTATCACCCAAGTGTCCACAGAGCTCACTGTGTTGCAATCAATGGTAATAGTGAAGTTTACTTCATCCCAGATGGAACACATTTGCTTGAAGAAAGATAGAAAGGTCTCCTGTGTCTCCACCCATATGCAAAATATACAGGTGAAACTCGAAAAATTAGAATATCGTGCAAAGTTCATTTATTTCAGTAATACAACTTAAAAGGTGAAACTAATATATGAGATAAACTAATAACATGCAAACCGAGATATTTCAAGCCTTTATTTGTTATAATTTGAATGATTATGGCTTACAGCTTATGAAACCCCAAAGTCACAATTTTGAGGTACCCTTTGCTCAGGGGGTATGGATTAATTAGCTGACTAGAGTGTGACACTTTGAGCCTAGAATATTGAACCTTTTCACAAAATTCAAATTTTAAGCTGCATTAATGCAATTCCTTTTAATTTGCATTACTGAAATACAAACCGGATTCCAAAAAAGTTGGGACACTATACAAATCGTGAATAAAAACTGAATGCAATGATGTGGAGGTGCCAACTTCTAATATTTTATTCAGAATAGAACATAAATCACGGAACAAAAGTTTAAACTGAGAAAATGTACCATTTTAAGGGAAAAATATGTTGAATCAGAATTTCATGGTGTCAACAAATCCCCAAAAAGTTGGGACAAGGCCATTTTCACCACTGTGTGGCATCTCCCCTTCTTCTTACAACACTCAACAGACGTCTGGGGACCGAGGAGACCAGTTTCTCAAGTTTAGAAATAGGAATGCTCTCCCATTCTTGTCTAATACAGGCCTCTAACTGTTCAATCGTCTTGGGCCTTCTTTGTTGCACCTTCCTCTTTATGATGCACCAAATGTTCTCTATAGGTGAAAGATCTGGACTGCAGACTGGCCATTTCAGTACCCGGATCCTTCTCCTACGCAGCCATGATGTTGTGATTGATGCAGGATGTGGTCTGGCATTATCTTGTTGAAAAATGCAGGGTCTTCCCTGAAAGAGATGACGTCTGGATGGGAGCATATGTTGTTCTAGAACCAGAATATATTTTTCTGCATTGATGGTGCCTTTCCAGACATGCAAGCTGCCCATGCCACACGCACTCATGCAACCCCATACCATAAGAGATGCAGGCTTCTGAACTGAGCGTTGATAACAACTTGGGTTGTCCTTGTCCTCTATGGTCCGGATGACATGGCGTTCCAGATTTCCAAAAAGAACTTTGAATCGTGACTCGTCTGACCACAGAACAGTCTTCAATTTTGCCACACTCCATTTTAAATGATCCCTGGCCCAGTGAAAACGCCTGAGCTTGTGGATCTTGCTTAGAAATGGCTTCTTCTTTGCACTGTAGAGTTTCAGCTGGCAACGGCGGATGGCACGGTGGATTGTGATCACTGACAATGGTTTCTGGAAGTATTCCTGAGCCCATTCTGAGATTTCCTTTACAGTAGCATTCCTGTTTGTGGTGCAGTGTCGTTTAAGGGCCCGGAGATCACGGGCATCCAGTATGGTTTTACGGCCTTGACCCTTACGCAGAGATTGTTCCAGATTCTCTGAATCTTCGGATGATGTTATGCACAGTTGATGATGATAGATGCAAAGTCTTTGCAATTTTTCGCTGGGTAACACCTTTCTGATATTGCTCCACTATCTTTCTGCGCAACATTGTGGGAATTGGTGATCCTCTACCCATCTTGGCTTCTGAGAGACACTGCCACTCTGAGAAGCACTTTTTATACCAAATCATGTTGCCAATTGACCTAATTAGTGTTAATTGGTCTTCCAGCTCTTCGTTATGCTCAAATTTACTTTTTCCAGCCTCTTATTGCTACTTGTCCCAACTTTTTTGGGATTTGTTGACACCGTAAAATTTTGAATCAACGTATTTTTCCTTTAACCACCTCCGGACCGCTGTACGCAGATTCGCGTTCCGGAGGTGGCAGCGCTGCGCACAGTCACGCATATACGCGTCATCTCGCGAGACGCGAGATTTCGCTCCAAGCCGGCCCGCGCATGCGCATCGCGGGCCGGCAAAAGTTAAAGAACAAGTTCGTCACCAGCCTGCCAGCAATGATCATTGGCTGGCAGGCTGGCGATTTTAAAAAAATCCAATCACAAGCCATATAACAGATCATATTAGTAAATATGATCTGTTATATGGCTTCTCTGCTCCTCTGCTGGTCCTTTTCGTCGGTTGGATCCAGCAGAGAAGCAGACATCACTGTGAGTACACCAAACACTTCACTGTAGCCCCTGATCACCCCCCTGCACCCCAATTAACCCTTTGATCACCCCTTTGATCGCCCCTGTCAATCACCAGTGAAAGGAAAAAAAGTGATCAGTGTAAACTGTCACTTTTTTTTTTCACTAGTATTGGCTGTTAGGTTTTAGGGATAGTTTAGGCCCCTTGGTTAGGTAGTTAGCGTCAGTTAGCGCCCACCCCACCGCACCGCAGTCACTTTTATTCGCTGAATAGCGTATCGCTAATCAGCATTTGTACTTTTATAGTATCTGTAAGTGATCAAAACTGATCACGGTCAGATCTATAATAGTATTAGTGTCACTTTAGTTCGCCCTCCACCCAAAACGCAGTGTTTGCCCGATCAGGCCTGATCGGTCGCCCACACGTGCGTTCACCCACGCCCGCCCCACCGCAGTGACAAAAAATATATATTTTTTGATCACTGCACATTCATTTTACACGCACTGCGGCGATAAAAAAATCAGTTTTGATATTTTTTATCAACCGCAGCGGCCTCCGGTACTTCGCTAGCCTCCCCTTTGTAAGACAGGCTTGCTTTTTTTCTTGGGTAGTCTCAGGGAATACCCCTAAATTTAGTAGTCCAAAATGTCAAACAGGGGGTATTCTTCTGAAGAGGCCTACAGGATTCTGACCCAGTCGGATGAGGAGTGGGAACCCTCATCTGATGAATCTAGCGGGTCAGAATATGAACCTGTGGAAAGCAGTGGCTCTCTGACCCAAAGTTCGGACGAGGAGGTGGAGGTCCCTGGCAGCACCAGGCGTACCCGGCCCCGTGTCGCTAGACCACAGGTTATGCAGGATCCGCTTCAAGAGCAGCAGAGTGGGGCTGTCGCTGCCGGATCACGTGGTGAGGCATACACCAGCAGCGCAGCCCTCCCTGGACCTAGTACCAGCACTGCCGTACAACATGGTGACGTGACGAGCACCAGAAGGGCAGTTGAAGCTGGTACGGTGGCACGTGCAGTAGTTACCCCGTCGCAGCCACCGCACAGACAGGCCCGTAGAGCCCCTAGAATCCCTGAGGTGCTGGCAAACCCTGATTGGCAGTCACCAACTTCAGCCGCACCTGTAGTTCCCCCTTTCACCGCCCAGTCTGGAGTTCGGGTTGAGACGGCTCAAATCGGTTCGGCCCTGGGATTTTTTGAGCTGTTCTTGACTGCGGAGCTCTTGGACTTAGTCGTGGCAGAGACCAACCAGTATGCCACACAATTTATATCCGCCAACCCGGGAAGCTTTTATGCCCAGCCTTTCCGGTGGAAACCAGTCCAAGTTTCCGAAATTAATTTTTTTTTGGGCCTTCTCCTCAACATGGGCCTGACAAAAAAGCATGAATTGCGGTCATATTGGTCAACGCACCCGATTCATCACATGCCCATGTTCTCTGCTGCTATGTCCAGGGCACGATTTGAGGCCATCCTCCGTTTCCTGAATTTTAGCGACAACACCACCTCCCGTCCCAGAGGCCACCCAGCTTTTGACCGGCTCCACAAAATTCGGCCCCTCATAGACCATTTCAACCAGAAATTTGCAGATTTGTATACCACCGAGCAAAACATCTGCGTAGACGAGTCCCTAATACATTTTACCGGGCGCCTTGGCTTCAAACAGTACATCCCAAGCAAGCGTGCCCGGTATGGGGTCAAATTGTATAAGCTCTGTGAAAGGGCCACAGGCTATACCCACAAATTTCGGATCTATGAGGGAAAAGATCAGACCCTGGAGCCGGTCGGTTGCCCTGACTACCTAGGGAGCAGTGGGAAGACAGTCTGGGACTTGGTGTCACCCTTATTCGGCAAGGGGTACCATCTTTATGTGGACAATTTTTACACAAGTGTGGCCCTCTTTAGGCATTTGTTTCTAGAACGGATTTGCGCCTGTGGCACCGCGCGAACTAGTCGCGTGGGCTTCCCCCAACGGCTTGTAACCACCCGTCTTGCAAGGGGGGAGAGGGCTGCCTTGTGTAACGAAGAACTGCTCGCGGTGAAATGGAGAGACAAGCGTGACGTTTACATGCTCTCCTCCATTCACGCAGACACGACAATCCAAATTTAACGAGCAACCCGTGTCATTGAAAAGCCCCTCTGTGTCCACGACTATAATGCGCTCATGGGAGGGGTGGACTTCAATGAGCAGATGTTGTCTCCGTATTTAGTTTCCCGCAGAACCAGACGCTGGTATAAGAAGGTGTCTGTATATTTAATTCAATTAGCGCTCTACAATAGTTTTGTTCTCTACAGTAAGGCTGGGAGAACACGATCTTTCCTCAAATTCCAGGAAGAGATCATCGAGAACCTCCTTTACCCAGGAGGTTCCGTGGCCCCATCCCCCAGTGTAGTTAGCCGTCTACACGAGCGACATTTCCCCAGTGTCGTTCCTGGTACCTCAACCCAACCGTCACCTCGAAAAAGATGTCGTGTCTGTAGCAGGAGTGGAATAAGGCGTGACACCCGCTATTTCTGTCCTGACTGTCCGGACCACCCTGCCCTATGCTATGGAGAGTGTTTCCGGAAGTACCACACACAGGTACACCTAGCATAGGGATTGCATCTCACAGGACAGGCACACAGGGCTATTAGGGCCCTTTTACTCTCAGCTGCTGCAAACCTCTCCTTTCACCTGGGATAAAGTGCATAACGTACTTCGCCACATCTTTGGGCGATTTGCGCTTTGCACATTGTCCCATGGGGAAGGAGAGGTTTGTTCTATAAAGGTAAAAAAAACTAAACAAAAAAAAAATTACCGGTAAGTAAAAAAGTTAAAAAAGTTTAAAAAAGTTAATATGTTCTGTTCTAAAGTTAATAAAGTTATTGCTTTGCGGCCTGGTTTTTTCTTTTTTGTTTTGTTTTTTTTACCTTCCAGGTGGACCAACCGATCGACCAGCTGCAGCACTGATGTGCATTCGGACAGAAGCATTGCGCTGCTGTCAGATTACACGCAAGTCGGTGTATGCGGCGCTGCAAGACGAGATTTCTCCTCTGCAGTAAAAGATATGTTTGCCGAGGCATATGAGCTGAGGAGGTGGCGGTGTTCATATACTTTGGCAAACACTTTGTATATATAAAAAAAAAAATCCCGGCAATGATTTATTCATCCACATCGATTGATGTGAATGGAGAAATCGGGTTTGCCAGGGCATACGAGCTGAAGTGGGTATGGATGTTGGGCGGAGCTCCTATGTCCTGGCAGACGCCTTTCCCCTCCTTTTTCTTTTTTTGGCAGAGATTTTTTCATCCACATTGATCGATGCGAATGAAGAAATCTGTGCCGTTCATTTTTTTCTTTCAGCCCAGAGGCTGAACGGAAAAAAAAATCTCATTACCTGTATGCTCAATATCAGGAGAATAGCAGAAACTCCTAATGCTGGGCATACATGTAATGATTGCGGAGACCCTCAAATGCCAGGGCAGTACAAACACCCCACAAATAACACCATTTTGGAAAGAAGACACCCCAAGGTATTCGCTGAGGGGCATATTGAGTCCATGAAAGATTGAAATTTTTGTCCCAAGTTAGCGGAAAGGGAGACTTTGTGAGAACAAAATCCAAAAAATCAATTTCTGCTAACTTGTGCCAAAATTTTTTTTTTTCAATGAACTCGCCATGCCCCTCATTGAATACCTTGGGGTGTCTTCTTTCCAAAATGGGGTCACATGTGGGGTATTTATACTGCCCTGGCATTTTAGGGGCCCCAAAGCGTGAGAAGAAGTCTGGTATCCAAATGTCTAAAAATGCCCTCCTAAAAGGAATTTGGGCCCCTTTGCCCACCTAGGCTGCAAAAAAGTGTCACACATGTGGTATCTCCGTATTCAGCAGAAGTTGGGGAATATGTTTTGGGGTGTCATTTTACATATACCCATGCTGGGTGAGATAAATATCTTGGTCAAATGCCAACTTTGCATAAAAAAAATGGGAAAAGTTGTCTTTTGCCAAGATATTTCTCTCACCCAGCATGGGTATATGTAAAATTACACCCCAAAACACATTCCCCACCTTCTCCTGAGTACGGAGATACCAGATGTGTGACACTTTTTTGCAGCCTAGGTGGGCAAAGGGGCACACATTCCAAAGAGCACCTTTCGGATTTCACAGGTCATTTACCTACTTACCACACATTAGGGCCCCTGGAAAATGCCAGAGCAGTATAACTACCCCACAAGTGACCTCATTTTGGAAAGAAGACACCCCAAGGTATTCCGTGAGGGGCATGGCAAGTTCCTAGAATTTTTTATTTTTTGTCACAAGTTAGTGGAATATAATGATTTTTTTTTTTTTTATCATACAAAGTCTCCTATTCCACTAACTTGTGACAAAAAATTTTTTTTTCCATGAACTCACTATGCCCATCAGCGAATACCTTGGGGTCTCTTCTTTCCAAAATGGGGTCACTTGTGGGGTAGTTATACTGCCCTGGCATTCTAGGGGCCCAAATGTGTGGTAAGGAGTTTGAAATCAAATTCTGTAAAAAATGACCTGTGAAATCCGAAAGGTGCTCTTTGGAATATGGGCCCCTTTGCCCACCTAGGCTGCAAAAAAGTGTCACACATCTGGTATCTCCGTACTCAGGAGAAGGTGGGGAATGTGTTTTGGGGTGTCATTTTATATATACCCATGCTGGGTGAGATAAATATCTTGGCAAAAGACAACTTTTCCCATTTTTTTTATACAAAGTTGTCATTTGACCAAGATATTTATCTCACCCAGCATGGGTATATGTAAAAAGACACCCCAAAACACATTCCTCAACTTCTCCTGAGTACGGGGATACCAGATGTGTGACACTTTTTTGCAGCCTAGGTGGGCAAAGGGGCCCATATTCCAAAGAGCACCTTTCAGATTTCACAGGTCATTTACCTACTTACCACATATTAGGGCCCCTGGAAAATGCCAGAGCAGTATAACTACCCCACAAGTGACCTCATTTTGGAAAGAAGACACCCCAAGGTATTCCGTGAGGGGCATGGCGAGTTCCTAGAATTTTTTATTTTTTGTCACAAGTTAGTGGAAAATGATGATTTTTTTTTTTTTTTTTTCATACAAAGTCTCATATTCCACAAACTTGTGACAAAAAATAAAAACTTCCATGAACTCACTATGCCCATCAGCGAATACCTTGGGGTCTCTTCTTTCCAAAATGGGGTCACTTGTGGATTAGTTATACTGCCCTGGCATTCTAGGGGCCCAAATGTGTGGTAAGGAGTTTGAAATCAAATTCTGTAAAAAATGACCTGTGAAATCCGAAAGGTGCTCTTTGGAATATGGGCCCCTTTGCCCACCTAGGCTGCAAAAAAGTGTCACACATCTGGTATCCCCGTACTCAGGAGAAGTTGAGGAATGTGTTTTGGGGTGTCTTTTTACATATACCCATGCTGGGTGAGATAAATATATTGGTCAAATGACAACTTTGTATAAAAAAATGGGAAAAGTTGTCTTTTGCCAAGATATTTCTCTCACCCAGCATGGGTATATATAAAATGACACCCCAAAACACATTCCCCACCTTCTCCTGAGTACGGAGATACCAGATGTGTGACACTTTTTTGCAGCCTAGGTGGGCAAAGGGGCCCATATTCCAAAGAGCACCTTTCGGATTTCACAGGTCATTTTTTACAGAATTTGATTTCAAACTCCTTACCACACATTTGGGCCCCTAGAATGCCAGGGCAGTATAACTACCCCACAAGTGACCCTATTTTGGAAAGAAGAGACCCCAAGGTATTCGCTGATGGGCATAGTGAGTTCATAGAACTTTTTATTTTTTGTCACAAGTTAGTGGAATATGAGACTTTGTAAGAAAAAAAAAAAAATCATCATTTTCCGCTAACTTGTGACAAAAAATAAAAAGTTCTATGAACTCACTATGCCCATCAGTGAATACCTTAGGGTGTCTACTTTCAGAAATGGGGTCATTTGTGGGGTGTTTGTACTGTCTGGGCATTGTAGAACCTCAGGAAACATGACAGGTGCTCAGAAAGTCAGAGCTGCTTCAAAAAGCGGAAATTCACATTTTTGTACCATAGTTTGTAAACGCTATAACTTTTACCCAAACCATTTTTTCTTTTACCCAAACATTTTTTTTTTTATCAAAGACATGTAGAACTATAAATTTAGAGCAAAATTTCTATATGGATCTCGTTTTTTTTGCAAAATTTTACAACTGAAAGTGAAAAATGTCATTTTTTTGCAAAAAAATCGTTAAATTTCGATTAATAACAAAAAAAGTAAAAATGTCAGCAGCAATGAAATACCACCAAATGAAAGCTCTATTAGTGAGAAGAAAAGGAGGTAAAATTCATTTGGGTGGTAAGTTGCATGACCGAGCAATAAACCGTGAAAGTAGTGTAGGTCAGAAGTGTAAAAAGTGGCCTGGTCTTTCAGGGTGTTTAAGCACTGGGGGCTGAGGTGGTTAAAATGATACATTTACTCGGATTAAACGTTTGATCTGTCATCTACGTTCTATTACAAATAAAATATTGACATTTGCCATCTCCACATTATTGCGCTCAGTTTTTATTCACAATTTGTTTAGTGTCCCAACTTTTTTGGAATCCGGTTTGTAAATTGACTTTTGCACGATATTCTAATTTTTCGAGTTTCACCTGTATAATCCATGAATCTTTTACAAAAATTAGCATGTTGTAGGTATTCAACATATTGATATATAAATTTCTTCTTAAAACTTGCCATAGATGCATTTGCATATGGTAGGGCAACATTTGCGCCCATTGCCGAACCCCTTTTCTGCTAATAATATTTGTCTTGAAACATAAAATAATTCTCCCATAGAACAATTCCTAAAATATTTAACAGAATTTCCTGTTGATGTTCAGAGAAAAGGCTGAGTTTCAATATTTCATCTACTGCCCTGAGGCCTTTATCATGTTTTATTGATGTATACCAATTTACTACATCAAATTTGATATACCAAAATGTTGGCTGTTGCATTTATTTTGGCATCTAGGGAACATAAGGGGGCAGCTATGGTTGCACTTACTAATTTTTCCTCTCTCCACAGTGATTGCTTTCATCTATTGGCCCTAGAATATATCCATATATCCATGGCCACCTCATCCCCTAGTGGCGCACATGGAAATCATTGGCCCCATAGCAAGAATCTGAATTGGGCCTTGGGTCTCCTAAAGAGCTGTCTAATTGAGTGGCCTGTGTCTGGCTGGCATTCTATTCCTCTCCCCATACTGATCTACACATCCCAGTAGGATCAGCTGCTCAGTAGAAATAAAAGGGAGGAGAGGGAGCCATGTGTCCACATATGAAGGAAGCTCCCCATGCACAGTTTGTCCCTGAAAGAACTGCAGCAGTATGAGCAGGGGCGTAACTATAGGGGAAGCATGGGAAGCGGCTGCTTTGGGGACCTGACCCCGAAGGGGCTCATCCAGGAGGAGAAGGACTAAAAGATTTTGTCAGGGCCCCTCAACAGTATTACACAATGAAATTATATACAGTGACAGTATAGACAGCGTATAAAACGGATGGAACAGCTGCCGGGCCTGGTCTGAGAGAGCGATCTTTACTAGACACAGGAATGGGGCCGGCATGAAAGGAAGGGGTTGTGAAAAAATTACTGGGGGAGGGGGGCCCCATTCAAAAATATGCTGTGGGGCCAAGTCATTTCTAGCTATGCCACTGAGTAGGAGGTAAGTGCTTACTGTATGTACCAGTTGTGCATGTATACCAGGCTTTATGCATGTTCCTGTATGTGTATATGAGAATGTGCTTGTGTGTATATACTGCATGTTCCTGTTTGAATTAAACTGTATATATGTTCCTGTATGTGTATATGAGATTGTATATATATGCCTTTATATGTATATGAGACTGTTTATATGTTCCTGTATGTGTACTTGTATATATGTGGCTATATGCGTATATGAGACTAAATATATATGCAGAGACTGTATATACAGTATGTCCCTAATGTGTTTATGGTACTGTACATATGTGCCTGTGTGTGCATGATACTGTATATATGTGCCTGTGTGTACATTCAACTGTATGTCTATGAGTACAGGTGTATATGACACTGAATATATGTGCAGGTATGTGCTGCGAGACTGTATATACACTCACCTAAAGAATTATTAGGAACACCATACTAATACGGTGTTGGACCCCCTTTTGCCTTCAGAACTGCCTTAATTCTACGTGGCATTTATTCAACAAGGTGCTGATAGCATTCTTTAGAAATGTTGGCCCATATTGATAGGATAGCATCTTGCAGTTGATGGAGATTTGAGGGATGCACATCCAGGGCACGAAGCTCCCGTTCCACCACATCCCAAAGATGCTCTATTGGGTTGAGATCTGGTGACTATGGGGGCCATTTTAGTACAGTGAACTCATTGTCATGTTCAAGAAACCATTTTTCCAGTCTTCAACAGTCCAATTTTGGTGAGCTTGTGCAAATTGTAGCCTCTTTTTCCTATTTGTAGTGGAGATGAGTGGTACCCGGTGGGGTCTTCTGCTGTTGTAGCCCATCCGCCTCAAGGTTGTGCGTGTTGTGGCTTCACAAATGCTTTGATGCATACCTCGGTTGTAACGAGTGGTTATTTCAGTCAATGTTGCTCTTCTATCAGCTTGAATCAGTCGGCCCATTCTCCTCTGACCTCTAGCATCAACAAGGCATTTTTGCCCACAGGACTGCCGCATACTGGATGTTTTTCCCTTTTCACACCATTCTTTGTAAACCCTAGAAATGGTTGTGCGTGAAAATCCCAGTAACTGAGCAGATTGTGAAATACTCAGACCGGCCCGTCTGGCACCAACAACCATGCCACGCTCAAAATTGCTTAAATCACCTTTCTTTCCCATTCTGACATTCAGTTTGGAGTTCAGGAGATTGTCTTGACCAGGACCACAACCCTACATGCATTGAAGCAACTGCCATGGGATTGGTTGACTAGATAATTGCATTAATGAGAAATAGAACAGGTGTTCCTAATAATTCATTAGGTGAGTGTATATATATATATATATATATATATATATATACAGTACAGACCAAAAGTTTGGACACACCTTCTCATTCAAAGAGTTTTCTTTATTTTCATGACTATGAAAATTGTAGATTCACACTGAAGGCATCAAAACTAAGAATTAACACATGTGGAATTATATACATAACAAACAAGTGTGAAACAAAGTAGCCACCTTTTGCTTTGATGACTGCTTTGCACATTCTTGGCATTCTCTTGATGAGCTTCAAGAGGTAGTCCCCTGAAATGGTTTTCACTTCACAGGTGTGCCCTGTCAGGTTTAATAAGTGGGATTTCTTGACTTATAAATGGGGTTGGGACCATCAGTTGCGTTGAGGAGAAGTCAGGTGGATACACAGCTGATAGTCCTACTGAATAGACTGTTAGAATTTGTATTATGGCAAGAAAAAAGCAGCTAAGGCGACTTTCACACTTGCGTTCGGAGAGGATCCGTCTGGTGTCTGCACAGACAGATCCTCTCCTATAATGCAAACGCTTGCATCCGTTCAGAACAAATCCGTCTGCATAACTGTTTTTTTCAGATCTGATTTTTCACTTCGTGAAAACTCAGATCCGACAGTATATTCTAACACAGAGGCGTTCCCATGGTGATGGGGATGCTTCAAGTTAGAATATACTAAAAAAACTGTGTACATGACTGCCCCCTGCTGCCTGGCAGCACCCGATCTCTTACAGGGGGCTGTGATCCGCACAATTAACCCCTCAGGTGCCGCACCTAAGGGGTTAATTGTGCGTATCATGGCCCCCTGTAAGAGATCGGGTGTGGCCACGCAGGAGGGGGCAGACCCCCCTCCCTCCCCTGTATTTAACTCATTGGTGGCCAGTACGCCCCCCCTCCCTCATCTGTATTTAACTCATTGGTGGCCAGTGCGGCCCCCCTCCCTCCCCTGTATTTAACTCATTGGTGGCCAGTGTGGCCCCCACTCCCTCCCCTGTATTTAACTCATTGGTGGCCAGTGCGGCCCCCCTCCCTCCCCAGTATTAGATTCATTGGTGGCCAGTGCGGCCTCCGCTCTCCCCCCCCCTAATTAAAATGACCGACCCCCCATAATTGGTGGCAGCGGAGAGTTCCGATCGGAGTCCCAGTTTAATCGCTGGGGCTTCAATCGGTTAACATGGCAGCCAAGACGCTATTGCAGTCCTGGCTGCCATGGTTACTTAGCAATTTTAGAAGCATTATACTTACCTGCGATGTCTGTGACTGGCCGGGCGCTCCTCCTACTGGTAAGTGAAAGGTCTGTGCTATAAGCAATGCGCCGCACAGACCTTTCACTTACCAGTAGGAGGAGCGCCCGGCCGGTCACAGACATCGCAGGTAAGTATAATGCTTCTAAAATTGCTGGCGCTTATATATATAGGTAAGGCTGATAAGTCAGCCTGCATTTGTGGGAGGGACGAAGGCCTCATAAATACGGATCAAAGTGAAAACAGGACAGCACCACTTGTTAGTCGATTTCTGTGTAAAATGGTGGCGGTGCTCGCAGTGCCAGGCCCCGACCTGAGGGCCCCCTTGGTAGCCCAAAAAATAGATGAAAAACCGCAGCACTCCCAGTCTTGAATCCAATTTTGTGTTTATTAACATCGAAAAAAATAGCAACGTTCGACAGCAAAGTATTTTTCAAGCCATATAATATTTTATATAGCTTGAAAATGACTTTGCTGTCGAAACATTGCTATTTTTTTGCGGTGTTAATAAACACAAAATTGGATTCAAGACTGGGAGTGCTGCGGTTTTTCATCTATTTTTTTGGCTCATAAATACAGAGGCATGGCCTCATCTGTCACCTGTGCACTCCAGGTGTCTAAGGGGCGTGTTCGTCACAGGTGCAGGAGCTCCACAGCGTTGGCGGAAGTTTTCGTCCTCCTTTTCGCTCCGGAGGAGCAAGCCACTCATCTTTCTCTGGCAGCAGCAAGACTGAGGCACGCGCCGGGTCTGGTAAGTACAAACGAGCCGCAGCTCGGTGAAGCTGGCCGGCGCTTTTTTGCGCAGGATGGCACGGGCTCGCCTTCCACTGCGGCATCCGCGCAGTTATGCGAGCCGGCGTGCCAGTGTATTTTCGGGCTGCATGAGTCCTCCTCAAAGGTCACCATGACCGCCAGTTTATCCAATTCTTGGTTTCCGGGTTCACAGAAAGATCCCATACGGGTCTAGTTGCTCTTCCCCAGTCTACTTGGGAAGGTCCCAATCTTCTGTCAGCTACCAGGGATCTCGAGTCAGTAGGGGCACTAATTCAGTTAGAACTGGAACTGGAAAAGAGGTTCCTCATTGAGCTGTCCTCTTCGACTATTAGAGGGTCAATCCTAATGGCATTGTGACAAAGAAATTTTTCAATAAAACGATTGATTCAGGACCTTTCCGCGCCTCATGGTTCAAGCATCCCCAGTCTCAATTCCCTAGTTCCAGAGCAACCAGACTGCAAACCCTGTAAACTCGAGACCCTTCTCCAAGTCTTTTCATAACGCAATGTCCTGGTGGCACCTTCAAAATAGAAGGCCCCACATCAGTAATTACTTTCTTGGGCATAGTTTTAGATACCATCAAAATGGTAGCCAGGCTACCAGAGGAGAAGCTTTCAAAATCAAGGAGTCATCTCCAAATCAGTAGGTACCAGGATATTTGCAAAATTAGAATTACAATCTCTGCTAGGCATGTTAAATTTCACTACCAGAGTTATGCCCCAAGGCAGGGCTTTCACGTCCAGGTTATTACAGTTGCTCCCCTCAGCCCCAAGCAAGACAACCCTATATGTTCAGAGGCCCAAGCAATAGCCGATTTGGCCATGTGGAACACGTTCCTGGCCAAATAGAACGGAGTCTCTCTGTTTGTGCTGCAATTGGGTCCCGCATCTGCCGTGATTTCTTGGACGCTGCCTCTTCCGGGGTTTTGCGGCAATTTGCGGAATCAGTGATTCGTAGGTTCCTAGCCTTCAGAAATCTCTTCATCCAGAGATTTTTGAAGTTTTCTCCTTTATTGGAGATCTACCCAATCGTAGCGGCTGCTCAAGTTTGGGGCAGGCAATCGGACGATTCTTCGGTGGCATTCATTACCGATAATCAGGCGGTGGTGGAGATCATTACCAAGGGCAGATCAAAGGCACTCCGAATCATGTCTTTTGTTCCTAGGCTGGTCTGGCTCTCCCAGCAGCACAATTTTCATGTGTCATGTAGGTACATTCAGAGTATAAGAAATGTTAAGCTGCAGATGCATTGTCAAGTTAATTTTCATGCCTTTTTCAGGTTAGGCCGGAGGCGGAACAAGAGGGACTATCCCCTCCAGCTTTCCAAACTCTTATAAAGGATTAAAACCATACATCTCTTCAGTAAGGTCTCTCGTGCAAAAGTCTCTTAACACTGCCAGGAATTACAAAACCACCTGGAACGTTTTTTAACAGTTTCGCACTCCGTCACCCAAGGGAGAACATCGACAAGACCACGTATTTCATGGCTTTCATAGCATACTGCCACACTGACCTTAAACTTTCCTACAACACAAATAAATTGTATTTTGCCAGGGTTCAGTTAGAAGACCCGGATAGTAGGTCGGTTTTTACATCCCAGGCAATCAAAGCCACCCTCAGAGGCATACAGAGGAGTAGTGGGGGAACAGTCCCAAGCAGACAGCCGGTATCAGGGGAACTATTCAAAAATTTTCCACCTCCCTAGATTGTAATCCTTTTGGGCTCCATTCTAGTATAGTCATCAAAGCAGCCATGTACCTTAGTTTTACGGGTTCTTGAGGCCAGGGGCTTTTCCCAGTATTTCCACCAAAGCCAAAAGCTTAACCAGAAGTCAGTTAGTATGGTGCAACGACCGTTTCTCATTATATCTCATGTTTTCCAAACCGTCTCAAGTCAGGCCACAGGTCAAGTACTTCCAGACACTCAATAAATGGTGCCCAGTTCAGGTTTTTAAGAATTATTGTTGGGTTTAGGTGACTCCGCCACGGACAGCCCATTGCTTCCATTCAGGGTCAGGGCCATCACTTCATCTCAGTTCATCTCCCATATCCGAACCCTAGTGACTGGCTTGGGTTTGATCCCAAAGGGATTTCGGGCACTCGTTCATTGGGGCCGCATCCGCGGCTTAAAGACATACTGTCTCAGGCCATATCATTCGCAAGATGGGTCGTTGGCACTCTTCGTGTTTTGCTCGACATATCCTGAATCCTCACGCTGCAATATCCTAGGCTTTTCGCAGCTTGGCTTTATGCTTCGGTTGTACACAATAAAGTTATTTCCCTATACTACTTGGCTTGGTTTTTGCCCCCTTACAGGCCTACCCACGTCAGGGCTAAGGGCACACCATCAGCCTTCCAGTAAGGTCAGCAAGCTGTTAGTTAGGATAGGTCAGTCAGGACATTATTTATTAGGGATCTAGGTTCTCTCTGTCCGTAGCCATGACCACAAATAGGTAAGGCTGATAAGTCAGCCTGCATTTGTGGGAGGGGCGAAGGCCTCATAAATACGGAGGCACAACCTCCCCTGTCACCTGTGCACTCCAGGTGTCCCCACCCACCCTCCCTTCTTTTCATGTTTCCTCAGGGTAGGCCCCCTTATATGCCTACCCACATCAGGGCTAAGGGCACCCCACCAGCCTTCCAGTCAGGTCAGCAAGCTGTTAGGATAGGTCAGTCAGGTCATTATTTATTAGCGACCTGACTGTATTTGTGGGAGGGGCGAAGGCCTCATAAATACGGAGGCACAACCTCCCCTGTCACCTGTGCACTCCAGGTGTCCCCACCCACCCTCCCTTCTTTTCATGTTTCCTCAGGGTAGGCCCCCTTATATGCCTACCCACATCAGGGCTAAGGGCACCCCACCAGCCTTCCAGTCAGGTCAGCAAGCTGTTAGGATAGGTCAGTCAGGTCATTATTTATTAGGGATCCAGGTTCTCTCTGTCTGTAAATATATATACAGTACAGACCAAAAGTTTGGACACACCTTTTCATTCAAAGAGTTTTCTTTATTTTCATGACTATGAAGGCATCAAAACTGCGAATTAACACATGTGGAATTATCTACATAACAAACAAGTGTGAAACAACTGAAAATATGTCATATTCTAGGTTCTTCAAAGTAGCCATCTTTTGCTTTGATTACTGCTTTGCACACTCTTGGCATTCTCTTGATGAGCTTCAAGAGGTAGTCACCTGAAATGGTCTTCCAACAGTCTTGAAGGAGTTCCCAGAGATGCTTAGCACTTGTTGGCCCTTTTGCCTTCACTCTGCGGTCCAGCTCACCCCAAACCATCTCGATTGGGTTCAGGTCCGGTGACTGTGGAGGCCAGGTCATCTGGCGCAGGACCCCATCACTCTCCTTCATGGTCAAATAGCCCTTACTTTCAAAGTTTTCCCAATTTTTCGGCTGACTGACTGACCTTCATTTCTTAAAGTAATAATGGCCACTCGTTTTTCTTTACTTAGCTGCTTTTTTTTTGCCATAATACAAATTCTAACAGTATATTCAGTAGGACTATCAGCTGTGTATCCACCTCACTTCTCCTCAACGCAACTGATGGTCCCAAACCCATTTATAAGGCAAGAAATCCCACTTATTAAACCTGACAGGGCACACCTGTGAAGTGAAAACCATTTCAGGGGACTACCTTTTGAAGCTCATCAAGAGAATGCCAAGAGTGTGCAAAGCAGTAATCAAAGCAAAAGGTGGCTACTTTGAAGAACCTAGAATATGACATATTTTCAGTTGTTTCACACTTGTTTGTTATGCATATAATTCTACATGTGTTAATTCATAGTTTTGATGCCTTCAGTGTGAATCTACAATTTTCATAGTCATGAAAATAAAAAAAACTCTTTGAATGAGAAGGTGTGTCCAAACATTTGGTCTGTACTGTATATATATATATATATATATATATTTTATTTTACTTTATTTTTTTTTAATCATTATAACACTGTCCCTCTCAATAAAAAAAAAAACACCTTGGTCAACCCCTTTAAATGTCACTGTATGGTATCTGTCAGATGCATTCATAAATGTTTATGCTTGAGGGCAGGGTTGGTTCTGGAACCCAGCCTTTTCTAGTTATGCCACTGTACAAGATTACTCCTTAGTTTTCTGAAAATCACAGTTTTACCAGCATTTTCAGGTTTCTCACTTATTTGTTTGTATCATTTAGCAACAGATCTGGAAAAAACAGATGCATATGGATGGTGTTCATGTGTTTCTGTTTTTTTGCACACTCAGACTTGAATAGGTGAGTTTAAGGATATGTCCAACTACAAGAAAATTTAGACAAGCACATTCATAGTCGCAGGTGCACGTCCATAAAGCTAGCATGCAGAAAGCAAACAAAAAAGGTATGGCAGCACAACATTACTCATACAAACAATAAAACTGGGGAATAAAGATTATTTTTAATTAAAATGGTATTATACCTACTATACATGAAAAAAGGATATGTCCACACATGACGGAAATGCAGATTTAGGCTCCATTCAGACGTCCGCACTTTAGGTGTGGACCCATTGATTTACAATGGGGACGGAAAAGATGCGGACAGCACACAGTGTGCTGTCCGCATCTGCATTTCTGGTCCGGGGCTCCGCAAAAAAATAGAACATTTTCTCTATTGGGGTGCCGGCCCGGTGTTTTGCGGATCCGTGTGAATGGGCCCTAACAGACACAGATTTTTGTTTGAACTCGTCCTAATATGGCATGTGTTTCCCCATGGCCTGATATCCTTCTAACATATTCCAAACCACCATACTGCCTGCAAAAACAAATTCATTATATGAATATCATGTACAAATTGTAAATTTGCATAATGGCTAAGAATAAAGGAACAACAAATTGTAACTGTTGAGATGGTGTCTTTCTGACAGCTCACTGCCTTAAAGGGAACCTGTCATGTGGATATTTGATTATAATCTAACTAATTATATACAATCATTAACTACTAAAAAGTACCTTAGATGTATTCACTTACTGGTGTGACAGATGGTTATCTCATAATATACGCACAAAGATGCCGCATGCCGCATGCTAATGAGCTGATTTGAGTCCAGCGTGATGTCATTGAGTCCAGCGCATATTTAATTCAGAGCTATAGCCACTCCCCTGCCCACCTGCTGCTGGTTCATATGGAAACAAACTGTCATTCAGCAGCAGGTGGGCGGGGAGAGTCAGGAGCTCATGAATATTCATGACTCATCATTATCAGCTGGAGCTTTTCAATACAAGATGTTGGCAGATCGACTGGGTCAATTAAAGAAAGTGACCCAGCATTGTGCTAAGAGAATCAATCACTTATTTATGTTGCCCTTAGTTAGGACACCATAAAACTGGTAACAGGTTCCCTTTAAACTTTAGCTAGACTAATTAGGTACTCATTTGCAGATTTCATAGCACTTGTATGTACTAATGATTTGTGTAGTCTCTGATCATTCTATGTTTAGTTCATAGGTCTGAATTAAAGACAAACACTGTGATGTGCTAGCTAATTCTAAAAAATGTAAGTGCGCCCCACACATACGGCAACATGCATTTTCACATTATCCTTCCTTGATTGCTCCTATGAGTGACAGTTTCCAACAACCTTAATTTCACAAAACTTTTAATGAAGTAATTCAAAATACCGTAAAATCACATCATACTGAAAAAGTAATTATTGCCAAAAGCTCATATTACACATTCAAGGTGTTTTGGCGGGCCAGTTGTATACGTGGACATCAAAAACAACAGGATTATCTATTCATAGATATGGACATTAAATGTTTACCGACCTAAAAAAAATAGAGGCATTGTTCAACAGTAAATACATGTAAAAATATAAAATTAATTTCCTTTAACAGAGGCCGGCACATGGGGATTGAAATGGTTCATAAAAGCCATACATCTCAAAATAAGAAAGTCTCAGTACTTGACAATGCTGATTTGTTTACAACTAAATCGATAATATAGATAAAACAGATAACATCCATTTGTATTTTTTAAGGCCTCCTGCACACAAACCCGTGGCCATGCTGCGGCCCGCACAATGCAGGCCGCAATGCATGAACACCGACTGTGGGGCAGCCGCAGCGGATCGCGGACCAATTCACTTTAATGGATCCGCGATCCGGCCGTTCCACAAAAAGATAGGACATAGTACAGGATGAAACCCCACGGAAGCACTCCGTAGTGCTTACGTAGGGTTCCGTTCTGCACCATTCCGCATCTTCGGACTTGCGGACCCATTCAAGTGAATCGGTCCGCATCCGTGATGCGTAATGCCCACAGAACGGCGCCCATTATTGCGGATCCGCAAATGAGGTCCGCAATACGGCAACGGGCAGCACACGTTTCCATTTGCTCAGATTAAAGTATTGTAGTGTTAACATTAGATTTTTTTCTTTCAATTGAACCCATTCCAGTCTCAAATAAACAGACACTGCTTGAATCAGAATCCTGAGGGCTGTAATTCCCTTAGGATTAGGATTTTTCTACAGTTTTGCCAATTTTTAGGAAAATAAGGTTCTTGTGATATGAAGGATCTTAAAAGCATTGTCTCAACAAATGTCATTTATCATGTAGACAAAGTTAATAAAAGGCAGTTACTAATGTATTGTGATTGTCCATATTGCCTCCTTTACTTACTTAATTAATTTTTCCATCACATTATGCACTGCTTGTATTCAAGGGTTACAGCCACCACTACGATGTTATGGAATATAATGGACACTTGCTTGTCACTTACAAAATGGTGTCTGTCTGAGAGACAACCCCCAGTATGCATTCTATGATTGAAACTATTTGCAGCAAAGACTTGAAACTGTCAGGAATTCCTCTGAGTCTATCATACATATGCCTTAAACTTATTTCCTGTTTACATTCCTTCTTGCTAAAAGACCAATCATGTGAGCCCACTCCTCCCACTAATATGGAGGGTATATAATGTGAAGCCCCCACCTAATAAATTAGAGTTATGCTTTGACCTTATATAGAGTGTCAGTGTTTTTTCTCTCGCCGTGCATGCATGTATCTATCTATCTAATTTGGAGCAGTGTATCAACCTACCTGACAATTGATCAGAACCAGAACAAGAACACAGCTGCATCAGGACATTCTGTGCGGGGCAAGATGAAGATGGAAGAGGAGGCAGCAGCGCCAGCATGGAGTCCGTGGTAGAAGCACAGGGAGGCACACTAAGGACGCAGGTAACACTACTACATGATCTACACTAGTGTTATCTGTGGTTTACATAGGACTACAGGTAACACTATCACATTATCAGCACTAGTGTTATCTGTGGTTTTACATAGGACTGCAGGTAACACTACTACATTTTCTGTACTCAGATAGCCATGACTGTGTTATCTATGCTGTTACATAGGACTGCAGGTGATATCTACTGTATTATCTGTACTCAGAGAGTTACCACTGTGTAAGGGGGCCCACTGAGACTTTATCGCCCAAGGGCCCACATGATCCTGGAGCCGGCCCTGTCCGTGCTCCAACCATGGCAGGCAGACAACCCGGAGGTTTAACTCCTACAATACGTGGATGACATCCTCCTTTGTGCTTCAAGCTTTCAGGAATGTCTGTCCTGCTCAATCTATCTCCTACTGTTCCTGGCCGAATTGGGCTGCAAAGTAACTCAAACCAAACTCCAATTGTGTTTACCCAAGGTAGTCTTTCTTGGACACTGTATTGCACAAGGTAGTAAACACTTGACGGTTCCCAGGAAAAAGGCGGTTTCAAACATACAGATACCAGACACTCCACACCAATTGCAGACCTTCTTAGGCCTCATTTCCTACTGCTGACCCTGGATCCCCAATGCCTCAGTACTGATGCAGCCCCTATATGACTGTATTCCCCGGAATGCAACCTCTCCGTTCTAGTTAACAAGGGAGGCTAATGAGTCCTTTGACAAGTTGAAGACAGCAATTGCAACCGCTCCAGCCCTTGGGATTCCTAACTACAGCCTTCCCTTCAGGCTGTATGTCATGGAACGTCAAGGTCACGCTACTGGAGTTCATACCCAAACTCATGGTGGACGCAACAGACCGCTGGGCTACTACTCTAAGCGCCTTGACCCTGTAGCCAGAGCTGCCCCTTCCTGTGTCAGAGCTGTCCATGCTGCCGGCTCTCTTCTGGACGTCGCATCTGACGTTGTGCTTGGGCACCCCCTCACTATTTTGGCTCTGCATGACATCTCTGCCATCCTCCAGCAGACACAACCCAAAGACCTCCCTGCACAACGCCACCTCCGGCTGCAGTGTAGTCTGCTCCTGCCAGATAATGTCACCATTCAGAAATGTCACATCCTTAACCCTGCTGCAATTCTTTCTCTTCCAAAGGGGGAGTATACTAGAGATTCAGGAGAAGCTTTTGAAGATTTTATTGATCTGCATGCTGAAGAAGATCTTCAGGAAGAAGAACTATGGACCTCAACTGACTCTCTGTACCAGAAACAGGATCATGATTGCATCACAATGATGGAAGCTGAAGTAGGGACACCACCATCGGTCCAAGACACTCCTCTGACAAACCCTCATTGGATTCTCTTTGTGGGCGGCTCAAGGTATGCCGATGACAAAGGGAAATTCCATACAGGCATGGCAGTCACTAGTGAGCATGAAGTGCTGTGTGCAAAACAATTGCACCCAGACCAGTCAGCACAGGAGGCTGAACTCATTGCCCTCACTGAAGTCTGCCTCATGGCAAAAGATTCTACCGCTAATATCTACACGGATTCCAGATATGCCTTTGGAGTGGTTCATGACTTTGGACAAATATGGAAGGCACGGGATTACATCACAGCCGCAGGAACCCCAATCAAAAATGCCTCAGCAGTAGCGGCTCAAATGGCAGCAGTACTCCTGCCCACTCAAGTGGCAATGATCAAGGTAAAGGCCTATACATGAACTGACACTCCTGAGGCCAGAGGAAATGCCCTAGCTGATCAAACATCGAAGAGAGCAGCAATGGAAGAGGAAGGAGCCCAGACGGAACAGATCCTGACACTGTTTAAGAGTGGAAAATGCCACCCAAGTGGACAGACAGGCTCCAACATGCCACTTACCCTCACAATAGAAAACCCCAGCCCCAATGACGCAGGGACATACCTTATAGGCACCTGGATGGGGGTAACTGCTGGGGACATGGGCATGTTCCACCTGAAAGACCTACATAATCTCACAAAGATAGCGAAGGGTCCGTCCAAACCCTACACTACCTCCCTTAGGCAGATGACAGCCATAACAGACCCCCACCTTCGAAGATACTATGGCCGCCGAGACAGGATTTTCTGACACCAACCTGTGGTTAGAATGGATGAAATACAATGCTGACACACACAATAAGACGAACTGTTACATACAGTACAGACCAAAAGTTTGGACACACCTTCTAATTCAAAGAGTTTTCTTTATTTTCATGACTATGAAAATTGTAGATTCACACTGAAGGCATCAAAACTATGAATTAACAAATGTGGAATTATATACATAACAAACAAGTGTGAAACAACTGAAAATATGTCATATTCTTGGTTCTTCAAAGTAGCCACCTTTTGCTTTGATTACTGCTTTGCACACTCTTGGCATTCTCTTGATGAGCTTCAAGAGGTAGTCCCCTGAAATGGTCTTCCAAAAGTCTTGAAGGAGTTCCCAGAGATGCTTAGCACTTGTTTGCCCTTTTGCCTTCACTCTGCGGTCCAGCTCACCCCAAACCATCTCGATTGGGTTCAGGTCCGGTGACTGTGGAGGTCAGGTCATCTGGTGCAGGACCCCATCACTCTCCTTCATGGTCAAATAGCCCTTACTTTCAAAGTTTTCCCAATTTTTCGGCTGACTGACTGACCTTCATTTCTTAAAGTAATGATGGCCACTCGTTTTTCTTTACTTAGCTGCTTTTTTCTTGCCATAATACAAATTCTAACAGTCTATTCAGTAGGACTATCAGCTGTGTATCCACCTGACTTCTCCTCAACGCAACTGATGGTCCCAACCCCATTTATAAGACAAGAAATCCCACTTATTAAACCTGGCACACCTGTGAAGCAAAAACCATTTCAGGGGTCTACCTCTTGAAGCTCATCAAGAGAATGCCAAGAGTGTGCAAAGCAGTAATCAAAGCAAAAGGTGGCTACTTTGAAGAACCTAGAATATGACATATTTTCAGTTGTTTCACACTTGTTTGTTATGTATATAATTCCACATGTGTTAATTCATAGTTTTGATGCCTTCAGTGTGAATCTACAATTTTCCTAGTCATGAAAATAAAGAAAACTCTTTGAATGAGAAGGTGTGTCCAAACTTTTGGTCTGTACTGTACCTAGAATATAATTTTCTATATAGTGCATTTAGGGCAGCATTTGTGTGCGGTTCTGATGAGATACCGTAGCTATACAGAGGGACAAACGACATTTGAACAACTAATTGCAACTTGTGTGATATACCAGTTGCCCCCCAAAAAATCTGATTGAGGCAGGGTTGCAATATACCTAGAATATAACTTTTATATAGTGCATTGCATTGTGCTGCATTTGTGTGCGATTTTGCCGAGATACCGCAGCTATACAGAGGGACAAATGTCATTGGAACAACTAATTTCAACTGGTGTGATATAACAGTTGCCCCCCAAAAAAATCGGATTGAGTCAGGGGTGCGATATACCAAGAATATAATATCTATATAGTGCATTTGTTTAGGGCAGCATTTGTGTGCGGTTCTGCTGATAAACCGCAGCTATACAGAGGGACAAACATCATTGGACCAACTAATTTCAACTGGTGTGATATAACAGTTGCCCCCAAAAAAATCTGATTGAGCCAGGGTTGCGATATACCTAGAATATCATTTCTATATAGTGCATTTGTATAGTGCAGCATTTGTGCGCGGTTCTGATGAGATACCACAGCTATACAGAGGGACAAATGTCATTGGAACAACTAATTTCCTTCAGTGTGAATCTACAATTTTCATAGTCATGAAAATAAAGAAAACTCTTTGAATGAGAAGGTGTGTCCAAACTTGTGGTCTGTACTGTATGTGGCTGGAGGTAGATTACACGGTCATTGGATATCAATTGTACAGCAGGCCAGTGGACTACAGGCCCCAAAAATTATGCATTCACCGTACAAAAAAGAACAAGTAAGTATGTGGCTGCAGGTAGATTACATGGTCATTGGATATAAATATTATAGCAGGCCATTGAACTACAGGCCCAAAAAATTATGCATTCAGCGTTAAGAAAAGAACAAGTAAGTATGTGGCTGGAGGTAGATTACATGGTCAGTGGATATCAATTGTACAGCAGGCCAGTGTACTACAGTCCCAAAAAAATTAACATTCAGCAATCATGAAAGAACAAGGAAGTATGTGGCTGAAGGTAGAATACACGGTCATTGGATATCAATTTTACAGCAGGCCTGTGGAATACAGGCCCCAAAAATTATGTATTCACCGTACATAAAAGAACAAGTAAGTATGTGGCTGGAGGTAGATTACACGGTCATTGGATATCAATTGTACAGCAGGCAAGTGTACTACAGGCCCAAAAAATTATGCATTCAGCGTACATAAAAGAGCAAGTAATTATGTGGCTAGAGGTAGATTACACGGTCATTGGATATCAATTTTTCAGCAGGCCAGTATACTACTGGCCCCAAAAATTATGCATTCAGCGTACATAAAAGAACAAGTAAATATGTGGCTGGAGGTAGATTACACGGTCATTGGATATTAATTTTACAGCAGGCCAGTGGAATACAGGACCCAAAAATTATGCATTCAGCGTACATAAAAGAACAAGTAAATATGTGGCTGGAGGTAGATTACACGGTCATTGGATATAAATTTTACAGCAGGCCAATAGAATACAGGCCCCAAAAATTATGCATTCACCATACATAAAAGAACAAGTAAGTATGTGCCTGGAGGTAGATTACACGGTCATTGGATATCAATTGTACAGCAGGCCAGTATACTACAGGCCCAAAAAATTATGCATTTAGCGTACATAAAAGAACGAGTAATTATGTCGCTGGAGGTAGATTACACGGTCATTGGATATCAATTTTACAGCAGGCCAGTGTACTATAGGCCCCAATAATTATGCATTCAGCGTACATAAAAGAACAAGTAAATATGTGGCTGGAGGTAGATTACATGGTCATTGGATATAAATTTTACAGCAGGCTAGTGTACTATAGGCCCCAAAAATTATGCATTCACCGTACAGAAAAGAACAAGTAAGTATGTAGCTGAAGGTAGATTACACGGTCATTGGATATCAATTTTACAGCAGGCCTGTGTACTACAGGCCCCAAAAATTATGCATTCAGCGTACATAAAAGAACAAGTAATTATGTGGCTGGAGGTAGATTACATGGTCATTGGATATAAATATTATAGCAGGCCATCGGACTATAGGCCCCAAAAATAATACATTCAGCGTACAAAAAAGAACAAGTAAGTATGTAGCTGAAGGTAGATTACACGGTCATTGGATATCAATTTTACAGCAGGCCTGTGTAAGACAGGCCCCAAAAATTATGCATTCAGCGTACATAAAAGAACAAGTAAATATGTGGCTGGAGGTAGATTACACGGTCATTGGATATAAATTTTACAGCAGCCCAATGGAATATAGGCCCCAAAAATTATGCATTCACCGTACATAAAAGAACAAGTAAGTATGTGGCTGGAGGTAGATTACACAGTCATTGGATATCAATTGTACAGCAGGCCAGTGGACTATAGGCCCCAAAAATTATGCATTCAGCGTACATAAAAGAACAAGTAATTATGTGGCTGGAGGTAGATTACACGGTCATTGGATATCAATTTTACAGCAGGCAAGTGGACTATAGGCCCCAAAAATTATGCATTCAGCGTACAAAAAAGAACAAGTAAGTATGTGGCTTAAGGAAGATTTCACGGTCATTGGATATCAATTGTACAGCAGGCCAGTGTACGACAGGCCCCAAAAATTATGCATTCAGGGTACATAAAAGAACAAGTAAGTATGTGGCTGGAAGTAGATTACACGGTCATTGGATATCAATTGTACAGCAGGCCAGTGTACTACAGGCCCAAAAAATTATGCATTCAGCGTACATAAAAGAACAAGTAATTATGTGGCTGGAGGTAGATTACATGGTCATTGGATATAAATATTATAGCAGGCCAATGGACTACAGGCCCCAAACATTAGGCATTCACTGGACATAAAAGATCAAGTAAGTATGTGGCTGGAGGTAGATTACACGGTCAATGGATATCAATTTTACTGAAGTCCAGTACAAATACAGGTCGAATACATGTGTTTAAAAGAACTAAAAATATAAAATTGGATTAAAAAAAACCACTAATGATAATAGTAGAAACACGTTGGTCGTCACATGTGTTGAATTCCTCCGAGGCCCAAAAAATTAGGCATTCACTAGACAGAAAAGGCCTTTTATGCCGTTGTATTTACCTAAGACAGGGACCATTATTTGTTCTGGGTGGTGGCAGATATTTGTGGGCTGTCATGAGGAAATTCAATTAAACGTGGTTGACTCGTCACATGTGTTGAATTCCTCCGAGATTCATGCCTCATTCATTTTAAGAAATGTGAGTTAATCCACACTGTCGTGAGCTAGGCAATTGCGCTTATCGGTCAAGATCCCCCCTGCTGCGCTGAACGTCTATTCGGACAGGACACTGAACGAGGGACAAGCCAAGAGTTCCATAGGAAATTGTGCCAGCTCTGGCCACAGGTCAAGCCTGCACACCCAGTAGTCCGGGGGTTCCTCACTTCTCATAGCGTCCATATCGGCCGTTAACCCAATGTAGTCGGACACCTGTCGGTCTAGGTATTCCCTGAGGCTGGATCCGGAGGGCGGTTGTAGATAGGTTGTCTGCAAGAATGATCTCATATCCAAAGTGACCAACAGATCTTCAAATCGCCCTCTTCTTGCATGCGCTGTTGGATTGGTACCCGCAACTGTTTCTCTGTGAGTGGAAATTCCTCTGTCAGCGCACGCAAAAGCAGAATGCAGCATTTCTCGAAGCAAGGCCTGTAAGTGCTACATGCTGGTAGCATGTCGGCCATTTTGTGTTTGTACCGGGGGTCTAAGTACGTTGCCACCCAGTACTGGTCCTTGCCCTTTATGCTTTTTATACGGGGGTCCCTCTTCAAACACTGGAGCGTGAAGGCCCCCATTTGCACTAAACTGGAAGCGGTGGCGTGGCCTGGCTCCTGCTCATCATCCAGGATAATGTCGACCTCAGTCTCCTCCCCCCAGCCACGGACAACACCAGGGATCCCAGAAAAGTTTAAAGCATGCTCTTCTTGCTCCTCCTTCACCCTGGCAACATTCTCCTCTGACTCCTCTTCAGACTCCTGTTGACTTGTCTCAGATGGAGTTGCCCCCCACTGGAAATTCATCCAGCATTGCAGCTTCCTTATCTTCCTGCTCCTGCTACTTGACGGCTTGATCAATGACAAGACGCAATGCACGCTCCAGAAAGAAGGCGTAAGGTACGATGTCACTGATTGCACCCTGGCTGCGACTGACCAGTTTGGTGATCTCATCAAATGGCCGCAGAAGTCTGCATGCGTCGCTCATGAGCAGCCACTGGCGCAGTGAAAAAAAAACAAGCTCCCCAGAACTTGCCCTATCAAGCATATACAAGGTGGAGTTCCAGCACGTCGGGCAGTCACAAATCAGACGTCTGATGGTCAAGTGGTGTCGACGCTGAACGTCAGCAAGGAGAGCCATGGCTGTGTAAGATCTTCTAAAATGGCCTGCTGCAAGATGTCCTGGACCCTGGGGTATTTGGTAACGAATCGCTGCACGACTAAGTTCAGGACGTGTGCCATGCACGGCACGTGTGTTATTTTGCCCTGTTTCAGCACGCTCAGCAGATTGGCACCGTTGTTGCACACCACTTTACCAACTGTTAGATTGAGCAGGGTTAGTCACTGATCGGCCTGTGACCGCAAAGCTGAAAGGAGTGCAGGAACGGTGTGGCTCTTGGCTTCCAGGCACAACAACCACAGCACAGCATGGCAACGTCTCACCTGGCATGTCATATAGGTTCTGGGGAGCTTGGGGGGTGCAGCGGAAGAGTCGGTAGCAGTGAAAAAGGAGGAGTTAGCCAAGGAGAAGATGGAGCATGGAGTAGGAGGAGGAAAAAAAGAGGGAGGCCTGCATGCACCCAATGGGCAGTAAAAGTTATGTACCTTCCCTGCCGGTGTTTGCTAGACCACGGGTCTGTGGTCAGTTGTATCTTGGCACCGACACTGTGTGCCAGAGATACATAAACTTGCCGCTAAACGTGGCCATATAGCTCTGGGATGCCCTTCTGGAAGAAATAATCCCTTCTGGAGACCTTACATTGCGGTGTCCCAATGGCCACAAATTTTCTAAAGGCCCCCGAGTCCACCAGTTTATATGGCAGTAGTTGGTGGGCTAGCAGTTCCGACAAGCCAGCAGTCAGCCTTTGGGCAAGAGGGTTATCCGGCGTCATCATCTTTTTACGCTCGAACATTTAGGCCACGGAAGCCTGCCTCTTGCCAGATGAACGAGACAATGGCACGATGAAAGGTGGAGTGGAGAACAAATTGGAGGTGAGAGGAGAAGAGGCAGGACGTGGAGCGCCGGGAGTGTGGCTTTGTAGGTTCTGAAGGTGTTGCTCCCACTGGGCTCGGTGATGAGAGGCCAGGTGCCTTCTTAAGTCGGTCGTCCCTAGGTGAGTGTTGGGCTTACCGCGACTTATGCGTTGACAACACAGGCTGCAGATGGCTACACTATAGTGCCGACGTCCTGGGAGCGCCAGATGTGACCGTGCATGGTGGATGGCTCGTTCCAGATACATTAGCAGTCTGCTTTTTGCCTCTTGTGCACTGTAAGTTCTGCCTGCTTCTCCTCCCTATCTGCTGCTCCATCTCTCACTCTGAACCTCCCTACTCTTACTCTCTTGTGGACACCCACGTGATGTCTATAGACACGTCATCATCGTCCCCTTCTCCACCACTGCCATTAGAGATCTCAGAGTAGGCAGCAATAGCGGGGATCACCCTCCTTGGGCTGAACTGGGTACTGTCGTCAGACTGCTGGGTGGCGACCGTTGATACCTCCTCTTCTTTATCCGATGGCAAGAATGGCTGCGCATTGGTAAGGCCTTGGAATGGATGGGAAAATAATTCCTCTGACTCGAGCGGAGGGGATATGGTGGTGGTGTCTTTGGGGGTGCACACAGCAGAGAGTGAAGAGGGTGCAGATAGAGAGGATGAAGAGGGTGCAGAACCAAAAGGCTGAGTGAGCCACTGAACCAAGTCTGGTGCGTCCTTTGATGTAATTGCACGCACCTTCTGCAACTTCCCACTTAGGCTCCGTCCTGGTGCACCTGCCCGACCCCTACTACCCCTGCGGAATGGCCTGCCTCTTCCTCTGCCTGTCATTTTCAAAATCACCCTGTGACAAAAGTCCCTATAAAAGAGCAGTGATTGTGGAAGAAGGTATATCACACCCCTGCTTCAATCAGTTTTTTGGGGGGGCAACTGGTATATCACAATAGTCGAATTTTTTTGTTCCAATAGCGTTTGACACTCTGTGTAGCTGCGGTAATGCAGCAAAACCGCAAACAAATGTTGCACTACCCAAATGCACTATATAGGAAGTAAATTATTGGTATATAACGCCCCTGCTTCAATCACTTTTGGGGGGGGGCAACTGGTATATCACACCAGTAGATATTATTTGTTCCCATAGCGTTTGTCACTCTGCGTAGCTGCGGTAACGCAGCAAAACCGCAAACAAATGCTGCACTACCCAAATGCACTATATAGAAAGTATAGTATTTGTATATAACACCCCTGCTTCAATCTGGTTTCTTTTGGGGGGCAACTGGTATATCACACCAGTAGAAATCATTTGTTCCAATAGAGTTTGTGACTCTATGTAGCTGAGGTAACACAGCAAAACCACAAACAAATGCTGCACTACCTAAATGCACTATATTATTAATATAGGAAAAAAGGCCCCCCCTGCGCTCCTGTTGTTTAACCGGGCAGATCTACCTGGATAGGGGGATCCCGCTGCTTACTGTCTAGTGAGGAGCTATTGTTCTCCTCAGAATAGTATAAAGAGAGAAAGGTATGTTACCCGTAGGTGATGTAGGACAGATAGCGCTGGAGTGCACGGTCAAGACAGCTAATCTGTGGTGACGTCACCGTTTAGAGTACAGGAGCCTCCGTAGGACAAAAAACTACCTACGCGTTTCAGAGCCTGTCGGGCTCCTTCGTCAGGGTAAGTTCCCTGACGAAGGAGCCCGACAGGCTCTGAAACACGTAGGTAGTTTTTTGTCCTACGGAGGCTCCTGTACTCAAACGGTGACGTCACCACCAGCGGTTTCCCGGGCAACAGACCAACAAGCTCCCTCGCGCTGCGCGTGCTTCCGGCCGGGGCCGCGCTGCTGCTAGGAGGTGAGCCAGGAGGACGCCGCGATTTAAACGAACAGGACCACTACAAGAACCTTACAGCAACCAATTCATATCGATCACCACATCGAATCACCAACTGAAGGACAAACCTCGGATGAATAATAAGGTAGCGACAATGCTATTATTATCCATGCCAGTTTTCTGTTTTGTTTTGTTTTTGCCCAAATGTTAACTAATATATACAAATATATTAATATAAATATTGCTTCAGGCCAGCACTGACTGGCATTACCACTTACGGGATTAGCTGTCTTGACCATGCACTCCAGCGCTATCTGTCCTACATCACCTACGGGTGACATACCTTTCTATATTATTAATATATATGACCCCTGCTTCAATCAAATATTTTGGGGGGCAACTGGTATATTACAAAAGTAGAAATTATTTTCTCCAATAGCATTTGTCACTCTGTGCAGTTGCGGTAACGCAGCAAAAATGCAAACAAATGCTGCACTTCCTAAATGCACTATATAGAAAGTATATTATTGGTATATAACACCCCTGCTTCAATCAGTTTTTGGGGGGCAACTGGTATATGACACCAGTAGAAATTATTTGTTCAAATAGCGTTTGGCACTCTGTGTAGCTGCAGTATCGCAGAAGAACCGCACACAGCTGCTTCACAATACAAATGCACTATAATATACTTTCTATGTTAGAAAGTATATTATAAGTATATTACACCCCTCATTAAGTCACACCTATCAATAGCACACCTATACCCGGACTTTTGTGGCCCTATTAGCTAGCTTTTGGTGCCCCTATAACAGTCTGTCCCTGCTCCACACAACAACCTCTCCCTACACTGAATGTAAAATGGCGGCTAGATTGGGTTTATTTATAGGGTAGGTGGTATGTCCATAGAAACATAGAATGTGTCGGCAGATAAGAACCATTTGGTCCATCTAGTCTGCCCAATATACTGAATACTATGAATAGCCCTTGGCCCTATCTTATATGAAGGATGGCCTTATGCCTATCCCATGCATGCTTAAACTCCTTCACTGTATTTGCAGCTACCACTTCTGCAGGAAGGCTATTCCATGCATCCACTACTCTCTCAGTAAAGTAATACTTCCTGATATTACTTTTAAACCTTTGCCCCTCTAATTTAAAACTATGTCCTCTTGTAGCAGTTTTTCTTCTTTTAAATATTCTCTCCTCTTTTACCTTTTACCTCATATCCCCTCTGTCTCGTCTTTCTTCCAAGCTATACATGTTAAGGTCCTTTAATCTTTCCTGGTAAGTTTTATCCTGCAATCCATGTACTAGTTTAGTAGCTCTTCTCTGAACTCTCGCCAAAGTATCAATATTTTTCTGGAGATATGGTCTCTAGTACTGCGCACAATACTCCAAATGACGTCTCACTAGTGCTCTGTAGAGCGGCATGAGCACCTCTCTCTTTCTACTGGTAATGCCTCTCCCTATACACCCAAGCATTCTGCTAGCATTTCATGCTGCTCTATGATATTGTCTGCCTACCTTTAAGTCTTCTGAAATAATGACCCCTAAATCCCTTTCCTCAGATACTGAGGTTAGGACTGTATCATTGATTTTATATTCTGCTCTTGGGTTTTTACGCCCCAGGTGCATTATTTTGCACTTATCAACATTAAATTTTAGTTGCCAGATTTTTGACCATTCCTCTAGTTTTCCTAAATCCTTTTCCATTTGGTGTATCCCTCCAGGAACATCAACCCTGTTACAAATCTTTGTGTCATCAGCAAAAAGACACACCTTACCATTGAGGCCTTCTGCAATTTCGCTGATAAAGATATTAAACAATATGGGTCCCAGAACATATCCCTGAGGTACCCCACTGGTAACAAGACCATGGTCTGAATATACTCCATTGATTACAACCCTCTGTTGTCTGTCCCTCAGCCACTGCCTAATCCATTCAACAATATGGGAGTCCAAGCCCAAAGACTGCAATTTATTGATAAGCCTTCTATGTGGGACAGTATAAAAAGCCTTACTAAAGTCTAGATAAGCAATGTCTACTGCACCTCCGCTATCTATTATTTTAGTTACCCATGTGCTGAAACGTCTCAATTGGCTGTCCTTTACCACCTGATGGATGTGTCATGAGTCAAAAATCTTCACAATGTAAAAGAATATGACGACGAACAGCAAACGAGCAAAGTTCGCCGCGAAACGACCGCCGGGCCATCTCTATTTTTCAAATTATAAAATAAAACCTTCAAAATCACAGGTATTAGGAGTTAATGTTCCATCCCATATAATAAGAGAACTCCAGGCTAACTCCTCCTTCTTGTGGGCACCCAATTCCATAAAATGTATGTGCATCTCTGACTTAGATAAACTACATGACCTCAATTACCATCCCCTCCTGAAAGCGATCCCAGAGATACTTAGCTCATGGTCTAGCTCATGGTCTCCGACCTTCATCTCATGGTTAGGACATTGAAATATATTTAACTCATTAGTGACTTCCAAAATTACATATCTGCTACAAGTCTTGCCTATTTAGCTCCCCAGCAGATTCTTTGCACAATTTTGTAGAATTTGCTCTAAATACATCTGGGGATCATTGAACCTAGGATATCCCATAATATTCTTCAACTCCCACTCATTTGTGGAGGAATTGGTTTCCCCTCTCTGCAAAGGTTTTACAAGGCAGTACAACTGGGGAAATTGGTAGATTGGATCAGAAGACCCTCTGACAAACAATAGATAGTTTTGGAGGAGCACATAGTACAAAACCCTTTAAGACATCTAAGGGTTTAGCCCTGGTATCTAGGGATAGAACACTAATATCAGTCACCCTCAAGATCTGGAAAGACGATGATATTAGGGGCTGCTGCTCTCAGTTCCCTTCCTCTCTGTTAGACATAATAGATTGTCTACGTTCCACAGACCCGGGTTTTCAATCCTTACCATCTCAATTGAGGAAAAGCAACATTGGATTTGAAGACTTGCTTGATCAAACGGGACTTTCCTGGACTCTGATGCCTTCAGAACCAAATTGCAATTACCTCATCTAAATGTTTTACAATATTAGTGTGTAAAATCTGCAATTTAAAAGAGTTTGAATCAGACACATAGTCCAGTTAAGCTTCTCTCGAAAATAAACCGCAATTTACAAGCAGCGGAACTTTCTACATATCTTTACTTCGTTAGAGAGTGGGAGAGAGACTTGGGTCTGAAGTTTACAACTAAAGAGCTAAAGAGTAAAGACCATTTTACTAGCACCTAAAATTACATCTAGATGCATTACAATACAAGAAAATGCGCATAAGATTCTTTTAAGATGGTATCTGACTCCTGATAGATTGAGAAAGATGTATAGCTCTACATCCGATATGTGAGGAAGATGTCAGATCCAAGAAGGGAATTTTCTACATATTTGGTGGTCATGCCCCAAATTAGTAGAATTCTGGAGAAAAGTGTTTGAAAATATCACCACTATCTTTAAGATGACTGATATACAATTCCCGCATCACCCAGAAATTTCCCTTTTATCACTTATCCCTAAAGAGTGCCCAGTTAAAACAAAAGGTTTAGTCAGAACATTATTAGCCTCAGCCCATTTGCTCAGAGCCTCCAGCTGGAATTCGGAGAATACTCCCATCATTACACAATGGCAAATAAAGGTAGATACCCTAGCCAGACTTGAGGAGCTTTCCAATTGGAAACTTAGAACTCATCACAAATACACTAAAATATGGTCCCCATGGCTAGACAGGAAGAAGACAAAGCCAGCTGGATAGCCAGAAGATGGTGGAGCAACTTTCAGTCTAACTTGGTTACCATACTTAGGCTAATATATATGCACTTTGGGGAATATTTGGTCCCATAAAACCTCTTTTGATAATCTCCACATGGGCCCTATAGGACTGGCGTCCAACTAAAGCTTCCTACCTCCCTCCCTCGGGACATATTCCTACTTCCCTCCCCCCTTATACCCTTACACCCCCTTCGTTTATTTCCTGAAACCCTGTTTGTCTTATGTTTAATTGAATTGGGTTTGTTTCACTTGTGTATGTTTAAGCAGCATCCCATACAGGAATACTTTAGGCCATCTTACTAGAGAGTCGCCTTTACACCTACTTGACACTGTCAATGCCCTCCTGGTGATACTTACTTTTTAGAGATCCAGTGTATTCTGGCAGAGGTCACCGTCTCACCCTCTTTTTTCTGTTGTTTTGCCTAACTAAACAATGACCTGAAGGAGAACTTACCTTTGCCACATGGATTGTTGAGTTGATATGCACCTAGGGATTGTGATATAATTATATGCATTCTGGCTCTCTGAACTTGCGTTTCTAACTGTTTGTTATTCTATCTTGAAAATCACTAAGAAGATTTAGAAAAAAAAAAAAAAAAAAAATTAAATATACACATTAAATTAGCTGTATCAGATTCCTTTTACATCTATAAATGTATTAACTTTCTTTACTAAGGTTTCCGAAAAGTTCTGATTTAATTCATTGTAATAATTCAATCACACAGCTTAAGTAACCAAATACATCACTTAATATGATAGGTTCCACTGATATGCTTGGAGAGCTCCTAAATCGTATTTTCAATCTTTCCGAAGCTCAAGTGGCGGAAATACTCACATAAGCTGATGCCTTATATAGTTAGATCTAAATATCTTACTAATTTAACCCTTAAATTTAAAAGTTAAAAAGCAAGTTTTAACAATCACACATTACACAATGTGTAAAGACAGGATTAGAGTGTGTAGAGATCAGCACAAAATCTGAAACTGCTAAGTTTAAAGTGTAACTGTCATTTCAGTTTATTTTTAATATTGTGTAGGGACAGGGATGTCAAACATTGTTGTAGTAAACTTTATTTGGAAAAGATTTTACTTTGTACTAGAAAACAAGGTGTAAGTAGTCTATCAATGCTCTAAATGTATGTTGTTAATGAGAGTCTGTCCTCAGTTTTACTGAGCACTGAAGACACATGTGTGTAACATACAGAGGCTTCCGGCCTGCCTCTTGTCACTGTTCCAGTCCCTGACTATGTACACATATGCAATGTTTCTCCTTAGAGCCGTGAAAAGAGGACCACTCTTTCTTCCCTCAGGGAAATCCATGGTTCTGGGGCTTCTGCCTAATGGTAGTTGGGGTACCCATCATATTAAGTATTTGGGTGCTAGGCAGGGTGTGTAGAGTGCAATGGCCAGAATATGGTGCAAAAGTCCAATGTAGCAGAATAAACATCTCTATTTACTAAAATGCTAAATAGGAGTTGTAGTACAGTCAACGATAGCAAAAAAAAAATCCAACTGTACACAGTGCAATTCTTCACAGATAGCGATATATGGATTTAGGCATGGGTGGGACTTATGGCCCTCTTCCCTCTCTATCCATCTCAAGAATCTTCCTTTAGAATCTATGGTGGGCAATAGTACTGTTTTCATGGTGACTGCAATATCTACTGAGGGATTCAGGGTTATTTAATAGAGATACGATTGGCCAGGTTATATCCAGGTGTGAAGGTTGTCTTAACAGTGTCCCTCACTGCAGTAGTCTTAACAGCTTAATGACTCCAAATGCTTGGCCATGCAAAATCTAGGTTCTCTACTTCTTTCATTTGTCTTATTCCTTCTCTCCTTCTGTAGATCATGCAGAGAATGATGAGACCCTGTAGCTTTTTAGATCTAAAAAGGAGGAGCAGAAGTTATAGCTTCTTCTTCCTTCCAAATTCCAGTCTAGACTGACTAACTAAACTGGGGCAGATCCTGCAACTGCTGAACCAGGGTTTTTAAGGCTGTGCTATCTATTCCTGGTTATACTGGGTGCAATACATTGCACAACATAACATTGCATTACATAACATAGGAAAATAAACAATTTTCAAATACCCCATGCTATGGGGTACTGCATGTACTTGTGCCCTAATTATCACCACCCATTACCTACCTACTGTATCTGACTTGTTACATGTAGTCAGGGTTGGGATGACGGTGGGGCACAATTAACTAATGGATGCTTCCATTGTGGAAGCACTTATTACTATACTGAACAACGATGAGTATGGTGTTCCTAGCGCTAGCAATACTTACGGATGGTCCTCTTCTCCAGGGCTGTAGTGTGTCTTGGCACAGTGTGTCCTGTGCAGAGCAATGTAAGGGGAGGAGAAAGGGCCTGTTACAGCAAGCATGAGGGAAGAAGGAGGGGCCTGTGTGTAGCATTGTGAGAGGAGGAGGATAGGGCGCTGAGGGCTGTGTGAAGAGCCATGAGTGTAGGAGGAGGGGATTATTTGGGGATTAGGTATTTGTCCAAGGAAGAAGATATAAGAAGATGGCAACTGACCTGTAAGAAACTTGCTTTACAGTGAGTTTGACCATGATATGAATGTACTGGAATCTCTGCATGAGGGTATGAAGGGTGCTCTGTGTGTAAGGATAAGATACTGTGGGGGTCACTGTCTGTAAGAGGGGCAAATACTGTGGGGGATGCTCAGTATATGAGGTTCAGATACTGTGGGGGTGTATGCTCAGTGTATGAAGGGAGATACTGTGGCGGCTCCAATGCTGCACTATGTCCTGGCAGCGCACAGTGGATGCACCAAAGTTAAGTAGAGGTACAGGCCTCTACATAACTTTGGCACTTGCTGCGGCCGGCCATGCAACATGCTTTAATCTATGCAAGCAGTCTTGCTGACATAGTTTAAGGCCACTTTACATGCCCACAGCAAGCCCCACTTTTCCAACACTTCACAAAAGTGTCGTGAACAGGATGAAGTCATAGATTTTGTTGCAAAAGACCTAAGTATGTCAAAAAGTGGCATATAACATAATAAATGACCGCCTTAGTGTCATAAATGTGGGATTTGAGCAAATAAATATGCTTATTGTTGATAGGTAGAGTTGAGCGAACACCTAGATGTTCGGGTTCGGGGAGTTCGGCCGAACTTTTAAAAAAAGTTCGGGTTCGGGACCCGAACCTGATCCGAATTTGGACCCGAACCCGAACCCCATTGAAGTCAATGGGGACTCGAACTTCAGTTTATTATTTTCCGTTATAACATGGTTATAACGGAAAATAATAGTATTAGCTTTTTTAGATCTGAGTTTTCACAATCGTGAAAACTCAGATCCGACAGTATATTCTAACAGAGGCGTTCCCATGGTGATGGGGACGCTTCAAGTTAGAATATACTAAGAACTGTGTACATAACTGCCCCCTGCTGCCTGGCAGCACCCGATCTCTTACAGGGGTCTGAGATCCGCACAATTAACCCCTCAGGTGCTGCACCTGAGGGGTTAATTGTGCGGATCTCAGACCCCTGTAAGAGATCGGGTGCTGCCAGGCAGCATGGGCCAGACCCCCCTCCCTCCCCAGTATTAAAATCATTGGTGGCCAGTGCGGCCCCCCTCCCTCCCTCCCCAGTATTAAAATAATTGGTGGCTAGTGCGGCCCCCCCACCCCCCCTGTTTAAATCATTGGTGGTGAGTGCGGCCCCCCCTATTAAAATCATTGGTGTCCAGTGCGGACCCCCCACCCACCCCTAATTAAAATCATTGGTGGCAGTGGCCACAGGTTAACAACCCCCCTCCCCCCCCCTATCATTGGTGGCAGCGGAGCGGCAGTTCCGATCGAAGTCCCAGTTTAATCGCTGGGGCTCCGATCGGTTACCATGGCAGCCAGGACACTACTGCAGTCCTTGCTGCCATGGTTACTTAGCACTTTTAGCAGCATTATACTTACCTGCGCTGTCTGTGGCCGGCCGGCGCTCCTCCTACTGGTAAGTGAAAGGTCTGTGCGGCGCATTAAAAGTGCTAAGTAACCATGGCAGCCAGGACTGCAGTAGCGTCCTGGCTGCCATGGTAACTGATCGGAGCCCCAGGAATTAAACTGGGACTCCGATCGGAACTGCCGCTCCGCTGCCACCAATGATGGGGGGGGGGTGTTAACCAATGATTTTAATTAGGGGGGGAGAGGGGAGGCAGCACTGGACACCAATGATTTTAATAGGGGGTGGGTGGGGGTGGGGGGCCACACTAGCCACCAATGATTTTAATTAGGGGGGGGGGAGAGGGGAGGCCGCACTGGACACCAATGATTTGAATGGAGGGGGGGCCGCACTAACCACCAATGATTTTAATAGGGCGGGTGGGAGTGGGGGGCCGCACTGGCCACCAATGATTTTAATACTGGGGAGGGAGGGGGGTCTGGCCCCTGCTGCCTGGCAGCACCTAATCTCTTACAGGGGGCTGAGATCCGCACAATTAACCCCTCAGGGTTGTAGAACCTATCAGGGTTCTAGTGACAATCTGTCACAAGCATACCTGTCTGGACTCCAGCGGTGAGATCTCCAGCTTTGGCATGACCGTGCCAGGAGAGGTGTGCTGCTATGCTACACCCCCTGGTGATACGACAGCATCCTTAGCAACAGGATGCATTGCTCTATTTCTCCTCACAGTGGGCATGTGCTGGAGGAGACTAGCAGTGGCTTGTTTGCGCAGCTACTTTATTCCTGTGTGGTAGTGTTCTGAATAATGGAGCGCCGAGTAATGACTTATCAGGTTCTGATCCTCGGACTCAGTGTTCTATTTAAACCCCTTTCTGGCTGTATACCAGTCCCAGTGATAGTCTTGTTTGGGCTCACTAGCTTGGCTCTTGGTTCTTGGATTAGTTTCTGCTTTTGACCTTGGCTTGTCTTTTGACCACTCTCTTGCCTCACATGATTTGTTCTGTGCATCCCACCTGGTATTTGATCTCGGCTTTTCTTTTGACTATTCTTTGTCTTTGTACTGCATTGTCCGGCTGGTTCTGACCCATTCACGTACGACTATTCCTTTATGTTGTTTTTTCTATTGGTGTTTGTCTGTCTCTGCACCTTAGTAGCTTAGGGACAGTTGACTTGTTAAGATCTTGCTACCTGGGGCTTGAACTGCAAGTAGGTAGGGAAAGTGGGCTGGGTTCCAGGTAAGGACTCACTGTCTGCGCCTGTCCCTATCTACAAGCGTTAAATTATTACTGACTATAAAATATTTTTCTGGGTGACCAGCTCAGTTATGGACGCCATTGCAGCATTGGCCAAGCAGATGGAGAGTATTGCCCAACTGGTTCAGGATCTAACAGAGAGGGTCCAGCAGCAAGAGTCAGACTAGTTCCCACATTGTTACAGCTCTCTCACTGAACCTAAGGTTAAGCTCCCTGACCCTGACTGCTACTGTAACCTTCCGTGAGAGCTGTGAACTTTATTTTCACCTTAGGCCACACTCATCAGGTACGAAATCTCAGAGGGAGTGCATCATTATGTCACTGCTTAAGGGGGAACCTCATGACTGGGCATTTTTGCTATCACCCAACACTCCTGAATTATTTTCTGTTGACCATTTTTTCCCCACGCTATATCTCCTGTATGATGAGCCATACAGTGTGGCTTATGAGGAAAGCCAACTTCTTTCTGCTTTTACTGCTTTGAATTCTATAAGTGGCTGGAATGACCCAGCTCTTAGGTCATAGTTTAGACTAGGCCTTCTGATACTCTGAAAGACCTTATAATTAGTCATCCAACCCCAGGTTGCCTAGATGAGGCTATGTCCTTAGCTATTCGACTTGACAGACCTCTTAGGGAATGTAAGCAGGAAAGATCTGTCCTTGTCCGTCCTTATTCTCTTTACTCATTCCCTCAAGCTTCTGTGTCCAAGGTGCCAATAGAGTCCGAGAAACCCATGCAAGTGAGTACTATTTCCTCTCAGCAGCGGAAAGAAAATTGCCTGAAATCTGGTCTGTGCTTCTACTGTGGCAGCCCTGATCATCAACTGCGATCCTGTCCTTCTAGACTGAAGGCAGAAAATTTCAGCGTCTGAGTGATGATCGGGGAGGTCACTATTGATGAGCGGGTGGTGCCATATTCGATTTCGCGATTAGTATATGTGAGGGGGGAAACTTTTCAAGATGGGTGGTGACCATGGTGGCCATTTTGAAGTCGGCCATTTTGAATCCAACTTTAGTTTTTTCAATAGGAAGAGGGTCATGTGACACATCAAACTTATTGGGAATTTCACAAGAAAAACAATGGTGTGCTTGGTTTTAACGTAACTTTATTATTTCATGAGTTATTTACAAATTTCTGACCACTTATAAAATGTGTTGCCCATTGTGTTGGATTGTCAATGCAACCCTCTTCTCCCACTCTTCACACACTGATAGCAACACCGCAGGAGAAATGCTAGCACAGGCTTCCAGTATCCGTAGTTTCAGGTGCTGCACATCTCGTATCTTCACAGCATTGACAATTGCCTTCAGATGACCCTAAAGATAAAAGTCTAAGGGGGTCACTGGATATGCGAAATTGCTACATGATGATGTGTTTCCCTCTTTATGCACTGAAGCTGGCACGTTCCCTGAGTTTTTCCAGCAAGATGGTGCACCCACCACCACATTATGGGTGTCAGGTCCGAGCATTCCGAGATTAACAGTTTCCTGGAAAGTGGATTGGTCATCGTGGGCCAGTTGAATGGCCCCCAAGGTCTCCCGATCTGACCCCCTTAGACTTTTATCTTTGGGGTCATCTGAAGGCAATTGTCTATGCTGTGAAGATACGAGATGTGCAGCACTTGTAATTATTATGCAATTTTGTACTCTATATTGCAGTGAGTTGTCGCATTGCATGTTTTTGTCTTTTAATGTTGTTCCCTGCCATAGCAATGTGCTCCTGCGGTTTGGTATGTTCTGACTGACCCCCTTTTTTGTCTTTTTTTTTTTTTTTTAGAGCGGGGTATAGCCAACTTTCCTATTGGTTGGCTTGCTAGAATTAATGAAGATACTGAATATAGCGCTATATTCTCTATATTCGTTATGAAGATAACGAATATAGAGAATTAATGAAGATAACGAATATAGCGCTATATTCTCTATATTCGTTAATTCTAGCAAGCCAATAGGAAAGTTGCCTCTGGACAGCTTTAAGTTGGATTCGCAATGCGAGAATATTACTTTGCCTATTTTTTGCAATAAATAGAATACTGAGTCATTCTATTTATTGCAAAAAATAGGCAAAGTAATATTCTCACATTGTGAATCTAACTTAGTTTTGTGTGTAGGCACCGTTCCTAATGGTTGGCTTGCTAGAATTAACAAATGAGAATATAGCGCTATATTCTCTATATTTGTTAATTCTAGCAAGCCAACCATTAGGAATGTTGCCTATACACAAAATTAAGTTGAATGCTCAATGTGTAATTTTACTCGCATTGCACATCCAACTTTGAGCGTTGTCTAGATGACCGTGATTCTCACATCCGACAGTACATACTAGCATGGAGGCATTCCCATGGTGATGGGGACGCTCCATGCGCACGGGAAGTCGGTACTTGGCAGACGCGCCAAAGGGCACTGACTGGAGCGGGCAAGGAGCACAGAGTCCCCCAGACATGTAAGAAGAACTGTTTTTGGGGAGTGGGGACAACTTTTTTTTTAAATAAAAAAAAATAAAAAATAAATATTCAAATTAGCGAATATATAGCACTATATTCGAAATATTTGCGAATTAGTGAAGTGCTGATATTAAGAGATTGAGATTAAAATTTGCTAATCAAATATTCGCGCTCAACGCTAGAGGTCACTCAGACGCACTGGTATTTCCTGCAAAATCTGATAGAGTTCTTTTGCCTGTTAATTGATCTTCACTGGGAAGGTCAGTTTCTGGTTTAGCTTTTGTTAATTTGAGGGCTGCAGCAAATGTTGTTAATTAAAATTTTGTGTCTGCCTTGGGTCTTGTGGTATGTAGACTACCTGAACCCATTCTAGTGTCTGGGAGGATACTACTCCATTAGCTAGTGGGTTTCTTGAGTTTAAAAACCATTGATTTGGTTATTAAGATTGGGTCTATTCATTCTGAAAGATGTTCATTATATGTTATGAATAACTTGTCTGCTGATTTTTTGGGGATTACCCTGGTTGAGAGCACATAGTCCAGTTTCTATTGGAGTTCTGGGGAGTTAAATGGGGTCCTCAGTGCTCTAATCATTGTTTATCTATCCATCTCTCTGGTCTGGAACTAGAGGAGGGACCACTACCTGAGTTCATCAAGGACGTTCGGGAGGTGTTCTCCAAAAAAGCTTCTGAAGTTTTGCCCTTTCATCAAGACTATGATTGCACAAGCTATGAAAGATTATATTCAGGATAGTCTGAAAAAAGGGCAAATTTGATGGTCTTTATCTCCTGTAGGTGCTGGGTTCTTTTTTGTAAGTAAAAAATATGGTGAATTGAGCCCATGCATTGACTATAGGGAACTTAAAATCATGGTCCAGAACCAGTACCCACCTCCTCTCATTCCTGATCTATTAAATCAAATTGTTGGGACTCAATAGTTCACAAAAAATTTATCTTAGAGGAGCCTACTATTTGATCAATATATGGGAGGGGGATGAATGGAAAACAGTGTTCAATACCCCGAAGAACATTTTGAATACCTTGTGATATCCTTTGGGCTGTGTAATGCCCAAGCTGTGTTCCAGAACCTCGTTAATGATATCTTCCGAGAGTTCCTGGGTTAGTTTCTTGTGGTATATCTTGGCAAAAAATTTCCCCCGAATTGGTCGTCTCACGTTATAAATGTGAGAAAAGTACTCCAAAAATTGAGGGACCATGAATTGTTTGCAAAGTTAAGTAAATGTCAGTTTGGTGTAAGAGTAGTCTCTTTCCTGGGTTATATGCTGTCACCTCAAACTTTTTGTATGGTTCCCACAAAGGTGCAAGCTGTAGTTGACTGGATAAAACACACCCTTCAACAATTCCTTGGGTTTGCAAATTATGATAGAAAATTCATTAAAATGTTTCAATTATAGCCAAACCTTTGACTGACTTATCCAGGAATGGGGCGAATCTTCTCCATTGGTCTCCTGAGGATCTGTCAGCCTTTGATACACTTAAAGAAAGTTTCATTAAGGCACCTATAGAGTTGAACGAACACCTGGATGTTGGGGTTCGAGAAGTTCGGCCGAACTTCCCGGAAATGTTCGGGTTCGGGATCCGAACCCGAACCGAACTTCGTCCCGAACCCGAACCCCATTGAAGTCAGTGGGGACCCGAACTTTTCGGCACTAAAAAGGCTGTAAAACAGCCCAGGAAAGGGCTAGAGGGCTGCAAAAGGCAGCAACATGTAGTTAAATCCCCTGCAAACAAATGTGGATAGGGAAATTAATAAAAATAAAAATAAAATAAATAAAAATTAACCAATATCAATTGGAGAGAGGTCCAATAGCAGAGAATCAGGCTTCATGTCAGCAGAGAATCAGGCTTCATGTCATAGCAGAGAATCAGGCTTCACGTCAGCCAAAACTGGAACAGTCAATTGTCATATATTTAGGCCCCGGCACCCAGACAGAGGAGAGAGGTCCTATAACAGAGATTCAGGCTTCATGTCAGCAGAGAATCAGTCTTCATGTCATAGCAGAGAATCAGGCTTCACGTCAGCCAAAACTGGAACAGTCCATTGTCATATATTTAGGCCCCGGCACCCAGAGAGAGGAGAGAGGTCCCATAACAGAGAATCAGGCTTCATGTCAGCAGAGAATCAGTCTTCATGTCATAGCAGAGAATCAGGCTTCACGTCAGCCAAAACTGGAACAGTCCATTGTCATATATTTAGGCCCCGGCACCCAGACAGAGGAGAGAGGTACATAGAAAATGAGTAAAATTAGACTCCAGCACTCACTTTTTTTCGAAGTATCAAGTTCTCCATTTATTCAAGTTACTCTTGGATAGTACAGGGCTCAAGATCTCTCTTGGTACAGGCTGTTTTTGACGCGTTTCGAAAAGTCTTATTCGTAAAAGAATAAGACTTCATGTCAGCAGAGAATCAGTCTTCATGTCATATCAGAGAATCAGGCTTCACGTCAGTCAAAACTGGAACAGTCCATTGTCATATATTTAGGCCCCGGCACCCAGACAGAGGAGAGAGGTACATAGAAAATGAGTAAAATTAGACTCCAGCACTCACTTTTTTTCGAAGTATCAAGTTCTCCATTTATTCAAGTTACACAAGGATAGTACAGGGCTCAAGATCTCTCTTGGTACAGGCTGTTTTTGACGTGTTTCGAAAAGTCTTATTCGTAAAAGAATAAGACTTTTCGAAACGCGTCAAAAACAGCCTGTACCAAGAGAGATCTTGAGCCCTGTACTATCCTTGTGTAACTTGAATAAATGGAGAACTTGATACTTCGAAAAAAAGTGAGTGCCGGAGTCTAATTTTACTCATTTTCTATGTACCTGAACAAGGAGGTTGAAAAACCAGGACACCGAGCACGCGGATACATTCCTACCGCAGATATAGTGAGCTGGTATCCCACAGTATACATTTAACCTTAAAGAGGAGAGAGGTCCCATAACAGAGATTCAGGCTTCATGTCAGCAGAGAATCAGTCTCTTCATGCCATAGCAGAGAATCTGGCTTCATGTCAGCGCAGAATCAGTCTTCATGTCATAGCAGAGAATCAGGCTTCACGTCACCCACCACTGGAACAGGCCACTGTCACATATTTAGGCCCCGGCACCCATACAGAGGAGAGAGGTCCCGTAACAGAGAATCTGGCCTTATGTCAGCACAGAATCTGTCTTAATGTCATAGCAGAGAATCAGGCTTCACGTCACCCACCACTGGAACAGGCCACTGTCACATATTTCGGCCCCGGCACCCAGACAGAGGAGAGAGGTCCCGTAACAGAGAATCTGGCCTTATGTCAGCGCAGAATCAGTCTTCATGTCATAGCAGAGAATCAGGCTTCACGTCACCCACCACTGGAACAGGCCACTGTCACACATTTAGGCCCCGGCACCCAGGCAGAGGAGAGAGGTCCCGTAACAGAGAATCTGGCCTTATGTCAGCACAGAATCTGTCTTCATGTCATAGCAGAGAATCAGGCTTCACGTCACCCACCACTGGAACAGGCCACTGTCACATATTTAGGCCCAGGCACCCAGGCAGAGGAGAGAGGTCCCGTAACAGAGAATCTGGCCTTATGTCAGCACAGAATCTGTCTTCATGTCATAGCAGAGAATCAGGCTTCACGTCACCCACCACTGGAACAGGCCACTGTCACATATTTAGGCCCCGGCACCCAGACAGAGGAGAGAGGTCCCGTAACAGAGAATCTGGCCTTATGTCAGCACAGAATCAGTCTTCATGTCATAGCAGAGAATCAGGCTTCACGTCACCCACCACTGGAACAGGCCACTGTCACATATTTAGGCCCAGGCACCCAGGCAGAGGAGAGAGGTCCCGTAACAGAGAATCTGGCCTTATGTCAGCACAGAATCTGTCTTAATGTCATAGCAGAGAATCAGGCTTCACGTCACCCACCACTGGAACAGGCCACTGTCACATATTTAGGCCCCGGCACCCCGACAGAGGAGAGAGGTCCCGTAACAGAGAATCTGGCCTTATGTCAGCACAGAATCTGTCTTCATGTCATAGCAGAGAATCAGGCTTCACGTCACCCACCACTGGAACAGGCCACTGTCACATATTTAGGCCCCGACACCCAGACAGAGGAGAGAGGTCCCGTAACAGAGAATCTGGCCTAATGTCAGCACAGAATCTGTCTTCATGTCATAGCAGAGAATCAGGCTTCACGTCACCCACCACTTGAACAGGCCACTGTCACACATTTAGGCCCAGGCACCCAGGCAGAGGAGAGAGGTCCCGTAACAGAGAATCTGGCCTTAAGTCAGCACAGAATCAGTCTTCATGTCATAGCAGAGAATCAGGCTTCACGTCACCCACCACTGGAACAGGCCACTGTCACATATTTAGGCCCCGGCACCCAGACAGAGGAGAGAGGTCCCGTAACAGAGAATCTGGCCTTATGTCAGCACAGAATCAGTCTTCATGTCATAGCAGAGAATCAGGCTTCACGTCACCCACCACTGGAACAGGCCACTGTCACATATTTAGGCCCAGGCACCCAGGCAGAGGAGAGAGGTCCCGTAACAGAGAATCTGGCCTTATGTCAGCACAGAATCTGTCTTAATGTCATAGCAGAGAATCAGGCTTCACGTCACCCACCACTGGAACAGGCCACTGTCACATATTTAGGCCCCGACACCCCGACAGAGGAGAGAGGTCCCGTAACAGAGAATCTGGCCTTATGTCAGCACAGAATCTGTCTTCATGTCATAGCAGAGAATCAGGCTTCACGTCACCCACCACTGGAACAGGCCACTGTCACATATTTAGGCTCCGACACCCAGACAGAGGAGAGAGGTCCCGTAACAGAGAATCTGGCCTAATGTCAGCACAGAATCTGTCTTCATGTCATAGCAGAGAATCAGGCTTCACGTCACCCACCACTTGAACAGGCCACTGTCACACATTTAGGCCCAGGCACCCAGGCAGAGGAGAGAGGTCCCGTAACAGAGAATCTGGCCTTAAGTCAGCACAGAATCAGTCTTCATGTCATAGCAGAGAATCAGGCTTCACGTCACCCACCACTGGAACAGGCCACTGTCACATATTTAGGCCCAGGCACCCAGGCAGAGGAGAGAGGTCCCGTAACAGAGAATCTGGCCTTATGTCAGCACAGAATCTGTCTTCATGTCATAGCAGAGAATCAAGCTATACGTCACCCACCACTGGAACAGGCCACTGTCACATATTTAGGCCCCGGCACCCAGACAGAGAAGAGAGGTCCCGTAACAGAGAATCTGGCCTTATGTCAGCACAGAATCAGTCTTCATGTCATAGCAGAGAATCAGGCTTCACGTCACCCACCACTGGAACAGGCCACTGTCACATATTTAGGCCCCGGCACCCAGACAGAGGAGAGAGGTCCCGTAACAGAGAATCTGGCCTTATGTCAGCGCAGAATCAGTCTTCATGTCATAGCAGAGAATCAGGCTTCACGTCACCCACCACTGGAACAGGCCACTGTCACATATTTAGGCCCCGGCACCCAGGCAGAGGAGAGAGGTCCCGTAACAGAGAATCTGGCCTTATGTCAGCACAGAATCAGTCTTCATGTCATAGCAGAGAATCAGGCTTCACGTCACCCACCACTGGAACAGGCCACTGTCACATATTTAGGCCCCGGCACCCAGACAGAGGAGAGAGGTCCCGTAACAGAGAATCTGGCCTTATGTCAGCGCAGAATCAGTCTTCATGTCATAGCAGAGAATCAGGCTTCACGTCACCCACCACTGGAACAGGCCACTGTCACATATTTAGGCCCAGGCAGAGGAGAGAGGTCCCGTAACAGAGAATCTGGCCTTATGTCAGCACAGAATCTGTCTTCATGTCATAGCAGAGAATCAGGCTTCACGTCACCCACCACTGGAACAGGCCACTGTCACATATTTAGGCCCAGGCACCCCGACAGAGGAGAGAGGTCCCGTAACAGAGAATCTGACCTTATGTCAGCACAGAATCTGTCTTCATGTCATAGCAGAGAATCAGGCTTCACGTCACCCACCACTGGAACAGGCCACTGTCACACATTTAGGCCCCGGCACCCAGACAGAGGAGAGGTTCATTCAACTTTGGGTTGCCCCGCAATATAATGGTAAAATTAAAATAAAAATAGTATTGAATGAGGAAGTGCCCTGGAGTAGAATAATATATTGTTAAGGGGAGGTAGTTAATATCTAATCTGCACAAGGGATGGACAGGTCCTGTGGGATCCATGCCTGGTTCATTTTTATGAACGTTAGCTTGTCCACATTGGCTGTAGACAGGCGGCTGCGTTTGTCTGTAATGACGCCCCCTGCCGTGCTGAATACACGTTCAGACAAAACGCTGGCCGCCGGGCAGGCCAGCACCTCCAAGGCATAAAAGGCTAGCTCTGGCCACGTGGACAATTTGGAGACCCAGAAGTTGAATGGGGCCGAACCATCAGTCAGTACGTGGAGGGGTGTGCACAGGTACTGTTCCACCATGTTAGTGAAATGTTGCCTCCTGCTAACACGTTCCGTATCAGGTGGTGGTGCAGTTAGCTGTGGCGTGGTGACAAAACTTTTCCACATCTCTGCCATGCTAACCCTGCCCTCAGAGGAGCTGGCCGTGACACAGCTGCGTTGGCGACCTCTTGCTCCTCCTCTGCCTTCGCCTTGGGCTTCCACTGGTTACCCTGTGACATTTGGGAATGCTCTCAGTAGCGCGTCTACCAACGTGCGCTTGTACTCGCGCATCTTCCTATCACGCTCCAGTGTAGGAAGTAAGGTGGGCACATTGTCTTTGTACCGGGGATCCAGCAGGGTGGCAACCCAGTAGTCCGCACACATTAAAATGTGGGCAACTCTGCTGTCGTTGCGCAGGCACTGCAGCATGTAGTCGCTAATGTGTGCCAGGCTGCCCAAAGGTAAGGACAAGCTGTCCTCTGTGGGAGGCGTATCGTCATCGTCCTGTGTTTCCCCCCAGCCACGCACCAGTGATGGGCCCGAGCTGCTTTGGGTGCCACCCCGCTGTGAACATGTTTCATCCTCTTCCTCCTCCACCTCCTCCTCATCCTCGTCCTCCTCGTCCTCCAGTAGTGGGCCCTGTCTGGCCACATTTGTACCTGGCCTCTGCTGTTGCAAAAAAACTCCCTCTGAGTCACTTCGAAGAGACTGGCCTGAAAGTGCTAAAAATGACCCCTCTTCCTCCTCCTCCTCCTCCTGGGCCTCCTCCTCTTCCATCATCGCCCTAAGTGTTTTCTCAAGGAGACATAGAAGTGGTATTGTAACGCTGATAACGGCGTCATCGCCACTGGCCATGTTGGTGGAGTACTCGAAACAGCGCAACAGGGCACACAGGTCTCGCATGGAGGCCCAGTCATTGGTGGTGAAGTGGGTCTGATCCGCAGTGCGACTGACCCGTGCGTGCTGCAGCTGAAACTCCACTATGGCCTGCTGCTGCTCGCACAGTCTGTCCAGCATATGCAAGGGGGAGTTCCACCTGGTGGGCACGTCGCATATGAGGCGGTGAGCGGGAAGGCCGAAGTTACGCTGTAGCGCAGACAGGCGAGCAGCGGCAGGGTGTGAACGCCGGAAGCGCGAACAGACGGCCCGCACTTTATGCAGCAGCTCTGACATGTCGGGGTAGTTGCGAATGAACTTCTGCACCACCAAATTCAGCACATGCGCCAGGCAAGGGATGTGCTTCAAACCGGCTAGTCCCAGAGCTGCAACGAGATTTCGCCCATTATCGCACACCACCAGGCCGGCTTGAGGCTCACCGGCAGCAACCACTCGTCGGTCTGTTGTTCTATACCCCGCCACAACTCCTGTGCGGTGTGGGGCCTGTCCCCCAAACATATGAGTTTCAGAACGGCCTGCTGACGTTTACCCCGGGCTGTGCTGAAGTTGGTGGTGAAGGTGTGTGGCTGACTGGATGAGCAGGTGGAAGAAGAGGAGGAGGAAGCTGAGTAGGAGGAGGAGGAGACAGGAGGCAAAGAATGTTGCCCTGCGATCCTTGGTGGCGGAAGGACGTGCGCCAAACAGCTCTCCGCCTGGGGCCCAGCCGCCACTACATTTACCCAGTGTGCAGTTAGGGAGATATAGCGTCCCTGGCCGTGCTTACTGGTCCACGTATCTGTGGTTAGATGGACCTTGCCACAGATGGCGTTGCGCAGTGCACACTTGATTTTATCCGACACTTGGTTGTGCAGGGAAGGCACGGCTCTCTTGGAGAAGTAGTGCCGGCTGGGAACAACATACTGTGGGACAGCAAGCGACATGAGCTGTTTGAAGCTGTGTGTGTCCACCAGCCTAAATGACAGCATTTCATAGGCCAGTAGTTTAGAAATGCTGGCATTCAGGGCCAGGGATCGAGGGTGGCTAGGTGGGAATTTACGCTTTCTCTCAAATGTTTGTGAGATGGAGAGCTGAACGCTGCCGTGTGACATGGTTGAGATGCTTGGTGACGCAGGTGTTGGTGGTACATCCCATGTTTGCTGGGCGGCAGGTGCCAACATTCCTCCAGAGGTGGAGGAAGAGGCCGAGGCGGCGGCAGCAGCAGAAGAGGCCGAGGCGGCGGCAGCAGCAGAAGAGGTAGCAGGGGGAGCCTGAGTGAGTTCCTTGTTTTTAAGGTGTCTACTCCACTGCAGTTCATGCTTTGCATGCAGGTGCCTGGTCATACAGGTTCTGCTAAGGTTCAGAACGTTAATGCCTCGCTTCAGGCTCTGATGGCACTGTGCAAACCACTCGGGTCTTGTCGTCAGCTCATTGTTTGAAGAACTGCCACGCCAGGGAACTCCTTGAAGCTGCCTTTGGGGTGCTGGGTCCCAGATGGCGGTGGCCAATAGCAGACGGACTCTCTTGGCGGTGTGTGTTCTGCTTTTGCCCACTGCTCCCTCTTTTGCTACGCTGTTGGCTCGGTCTCACCACTGCCTCTTCCTCCGAATTCTGAAAGTCAGTGGCACGACCTTCATTCCATGTGGGGTCTAGGACCTCATCGTCCCCTGCATCGTCTTCCACCCAGTCTTCCTCCCTGACCTCCTGTTCAGTCTGCACACTGCAGAAAGACGCAGCAGTTGGCACCTGTGTTTCGTCATCATCAGAGACGTGCTGAGGTGGTATTCCCATGTCCTCATCATCAGGAAACATAAGTGGTTGTGCGTTAGTGCATTCTATCTCTTCCACCACTGGGGAAGGGCTAGGTGGATGCCCTTGGGAAACCCTGGCAGCAGAGTCTTCAAACAGCATAAGAGACTGCTGCATAACTTGAGGCTCAGACAGTTTCCCTGATATGCATGGGGGTGATGTGACAGACTAATGGGCTTGGTTTTCATGCGCCATCTGTGCGCTTTCTGCAGAAGACTGGGTGGGAGATAATGTGAACGTGCTGGATCCACTGTCGGCCACCCAATTGACTAATGCCTGTACCTGCTCAGGTCTTACCATCCTTAGAACGGCATTGGGCCCCACCAAATATTGCTGTAAATTTTAGGCCTATTATTTAGGCGCTGGGTGACAGGTATGCGTTTACGGACAGAATTATTTAAACTTGGAAATGCACGGTAGCGTGTGAAGTTATTGAGGATGACACTATCCGCACCATCAATCTAATATACCCTTTTATGGATAGATTTAACCTTGGCCTGATAGTAATTCCCTAAATTTGTGGTTTCTGCTCTAAGTTGGGAATTGTATTTCAACCCAGAACAAAAACTGTGCTTTGGCAGACACTAAATAGATTGACCAGCCACAGCAGTATCAACAGATTTAGCTGAATATAAATTGTAGGCCTAGTATTTAGGCGCTGGATGACCGGTATACGTTTACGGACAGAATTAGACTTAGAGATGCACGGTAGCGTGTGAAGTTATTGAGGATGACCCTATCCGCACCTTCAATCTAATATACCCTTTTATGGATAGATTTAAAGTTGGCCTGATACAGCAGAAAAAAATTATTTAGGGGATTGCTAAGTTGGGAATTGTATTCAACCCAGAACAAAAACTGTGCTTTGGCGGACACTAAATAAATTGACCAGCCTCAGCAATAAACACAGATTTAGCTGAATATAAATTTTAGGCCTATTATTTAGGCGCTGGGTGACAGGTATACTTTTACGGACAAAATTATTTAAACTTGGAAATGCACGGTAGCGTGTGAAGTTATTGAGGATGACACTATCCGCACCTTCAATCTAATATACCCTTTTATGGATCAATTAAAACTTGGCCTGATACAGCAGAAAAAAATTATTTAGGGGATTGCTAAGTTGGGAATTGTATTCAACCCAGAACAAAAACTGTGCTTTGGCGGACACTAAATAAATTGACTAGCCTCAGCAATAAACACAGATTTAGCTGAATATAAATTTTAGGCCCAATTATTTAGGCGCTGGGTGACAGGTATACGTTTACGGACAGAATTATTTAAACTTGGAAATGCACGGTAGCGTGTGAAGTTATTGAGGATGACACTATCTGCACCTTCAATCTAATATACCCTTTTATGGATCAATTTAAACTTGGCCTGATACAGCAGAAAAAAAATATTTAGGGGATTGCTAAGTTGGGAATTCTATTCAACCCAGAACAAAAACTGTGCTTTGGCGGACACTAAATAAATTGACCAGCCTCAGCAATAAACACAGATTTAGCTGAATATAAATTTTAGGCCTATTATTTAGGCGCTGGGTGACAGGTATACGTTTACGGACAGAATTATTTAAACTTGGAAATGCACGGTAGCGTGTGAAGTTATTGAGGATGACACTATCCGCACCCTAAATCTAATATACCCTTTTATGGATTAATTTAAACTTGGCCTGATACAGCAGAAAAAAAATATTTAGGGGATTGCTAAGTTGGGAATTGTATTCAACCCAGAACAAAAACTGTGCTTCGGCAGACAGCAGACAGTATTACAATTGGCTAGCCACAGCTGAAACACCAGATTTAGGGTACTGCTATTTTGGCCAATTGTATTTTACCGCTCAATAAAATAGCAAGCACAGCCAAGCCCTGATGTAGGATATAGCAAAAAAATAACCACACTATTGATGGTTAAAAGGACTTGGTGGCAGCTTGTGCTGGCGCACCACAAGACACAAACTGGCCGCCGATCACCCAAGAAAAAAGTGACATAAAAACGCTCTGGGCAGCCTAAAAACAGTGAGCAATTAAATAGCAGCAGTTCAATGATCCACAGCTGTAGATCGATCACTGAATTAAGTGTTTTTGCAGAGTTAATCACTGTCTAATCTCGCCCTAACAGCAGCTGCAACCTCTCCCTACACTGATCATAGCAGAGTGACGTGCGGCGCTACGTGACTCCAGCTTAAATAGAGGCTGGGTCACATGCTGCACTGGCCAATCACAGCCATGCCAATAGTAGGCATGGCTTTGATGGCCTCTTGGGGCAAATATTATGACGCTTGTTGATTGGCTGCTTTGCAGCCTTTCAAAAAGCGCCAAGAAAGCGCCGAACACCCCAAAATTCGGTACGAACCCGAACTATACAGTTCGGGTTCGCTCATCCCTAGGCACCTATACTCATTCAGCCAGATGTTACCAAACGTTTCATTGTTGAGTTAGATGCTTCTGAGGCAGAAGTGGGTGGTGTACTATCTCAGGGCTCGTCTTCACGAAACTAAATTGGCCTTTGAGAAGTGGTAGCACTTTTTAGAGGGGGCTCAGCAACAAATCACTGTCCTTACTGATCTCAAGAACTCGATTTATCTGGAGCCTGCTAAACACCTGAAATAAGGTCAAGCACAATGGGCCTTGTTCTTTACCCGGTTCAACTTTATTGTTACTGGGTCTGGTAATGTGAAGACGATTGCCTTATCATGAAGTTTTTTTATTTTTTATTCTATTGATAATGAACCAGGTAATATTCTTCCCTGTGGTGATGTCATGTTGCCATTCGCCCTGATCTTGCCACCAAAATACGATTTCAGAATCTGGCTCCAAGTAACCTTCCATCTGGTAAATTGTTTGTTCCTCCAAATCTTCAACTTAAGGTTTTGGAGGAATCTCATTGCTCTGTACTGGTAGGTCAACGGGGTGTTGCTGGGTGGTCATTGATTAGTTCTCTAAAATATATAATCTGAATATATTGAATTGGCGGCTTTGTTTGTCGACAATATTCTTAGATTACATGGGATACCCGAGTCCATTGTCTTCGATAGAGATGTCCAGTTTGTCTCGAGATTCTGGAGAGAAATTTAGCGACAGGTTAGGGATCAAATTCTTCTTCCCATCTGTGTTCTATCCTGAGACAAATGGACATACTGAATGGGTCAACCAGGTTTTGGAGCAGTTTTTAAGATGCTTTGTTTCTGACTGTCAGAATGAGTGGAAGAGGTTTTTTGCCCCTAGGGGAGTTTGCTATTAACAACCACTTCAGCTCCTCTAGTTGCAATTCCCCTTATTATTGTAATTATGGCTTTAATCCATACCTTTCTTCAGTCTCTGGGTCAAACTCTATGAATCCTGTAGTGGATGCTATCGTAAATGATCTGTGCATAATTTGGGCCCAGGCTTGCAAGAGCCTGGAAAAAGATCAATGTATCCAATTTAAACAAACTAATAAAAAGTGCTCTTTGGGTCTAAACTTTGTCTTTGAAGAACTTGTCTGGCATTATACAAAAAAATATTGTCTCAGAGTTCCATCTGGTAAACTTGCTGCTAAATGTATTGGACCATAGAAGATTATAAACCCGGTGTCTTTTTGCCTTCAATTACCATTCTCGTTCAAGATACATGACTTTTTTCAGAAATCAGTGATTATGCAGTGCATTCCTCTTATGATTCCTCAACCTATTCCTTTTGATCCAGTTGTAATTCTAGGTGAGGTTGAGTATGAGATGGAGAAAATTCTTGATTCTCAGAGAGTTCAGGGGTCTCTCCAGTAGTGATTAACGGCAGGGGCAATATCCAAAATTGCGATATTTCACGAATATTTGGTAGAATATTCGTCATATATTCACAAATTTGTGAATTCGAGATTATTTTCTTGATCTAATGATGCTAATATTTTGGCTCAATACGTGCAACTTCACATTTTAACAGGTCTGACTATTTATTAGTGATTGGTGCACTAAGTATTGTTGTGAACTTGTGACATCACAGCACTATGTATGTATATATGTAGCATACATACATACATACGTACCTACAACACTATGTATGTAGCATGTATGTATGGACAACAGAACCGGCTGTTCACCTACACTGTATCACTATCTAACTTACACTGGCTATCTCCCACTAACTATCTGTATTATATATATAAGCTAGAGAAAGTAGAGAGCACAGCAATAACACTGCTGTCTCTCTCAGATCTGCAAAATACTGCATACAAGGGGAGGTTCTTATATAGTAAGGGGTAAGCAACTTTCCTATTGGTTGCTAGGGATGTTGCTAATCTCAGACAAAGACATTGCAGCCTTCTCATTGGCCCACAAGCAAGAAGGGAGGTTACTGATGAAAAAAAAATCTAGAATATTCAAAATTACGAATATATATCACTATAGTCTAAATATTCACGAATTCTCGAAGTGCCGATATTCACGATTAATATTCGCTATTCGAATATTTGCACCCAACACTACTCTCCAGTACCTTATTCATTAGAAGTAATATGGTGCTGGGGAGAAAACATGGGTGGCGGCTCAGGATGTTCATGCTCCTCATTTAATAAGAAAGTTTCATCTCAAGTTTCCATTGAAGTTTACCCCCATTTTTAGGGTCTGATGGCCCCTCCTAAAGGGGGGGGGGGGGTAGTGTCACAAATTTACCTGTCTGGGTTCCAGCGGTGAGATCTCCAGCTTCAGCACGACCATGTCGAGAGAGACGTGCTGCTAAGCCACGCACCCTAGTGATGCGACAGCATCTTAGCAACAGGATGCAATGCAGTATTTCTTCCCATAGCAGGCATGTGCTGGAGGAAACTAGCAGAGGGTTGATTGCTCAGCTGTTTGTAAATGTGTGAAGTTGTAGCCAAGAGGAACTTAATGTATGTTCAGCAAAGTTGTGTGTAGAGTTTGTACACCACGAATAAGGTGTGTCTATGAGTTGTGTGTGAATATATGATGCTATAGCAAGGAATGAAAATGTGAATGTGCTTCAGAATAAAAAGGGGGAGTAGAACATTTGTTTTTTATAATGCGCATTGAGGATATTAATCTTATCTTAGGAGAGCGCAGATCAGAACATGAAACCGGCATTTTTTTCACTGCCGCGATCCGATTGGTTAGTCTGCACAGACTAACCAATCGGATCGATTGTCGGCAAGGGGCCACTCTGATTGGTCCCTTGCCGGCATTACTGCACTGTATGCTGTCCGTGACAGCAGCAGGGCAGGGGAAGAAGCTTTAATCCAAGCGCTTTGCAGCGCTTGGATTAAAGAGCTGCCAGAACGTTTATATACGTGGTAGCTGCACGGGGTATGTGCAGCTATAACGTATACATACAGATTGCGGTCGGGAAGGGGTTAAATATTCAGTGTTAGACTAACAAAAGTTATATGGACATTTGTTTGTTTTGGTTAATCCATCTGCTGCAGAGGTGGAAAGAAAACCAAATTCACACTACAGCAGTGCCCACGGGCTGCCTAAGTTAATCACTAGGTGTGGTAAGACATAGCTTATGGTGGAGTTTAATCACTGGTCTGCTATGTTGAAAAACACCTTGTTGCTTGCACTACTATTGTCTGAGGGTGGATCTCAAAGTTAATAATTTGGCAAAAGCTTCTTGCAGTACACCAACCAACTAGCAGGGCTGATGAACTTGTACAATGACTTGTAGACCAGAGAGGGGAGGAGGTCCCAGTGTCAAAGCTCCTCCCACAGATAAGGCTATGGTCTGTCTTACAATCACAGAAAAGAGCCTCTGATATCTGCACTCAAGATTGTGAATACCCCTGAAATCCCCTCAGAGACTGAACTAAGAGACAAAGTTATATAGAGCTGTAAACCACCGATGAGTTGCTGCACAAAAGGGCCATGTAGTACAGTGTTACAGAACACCAAGAAATGGAGAATTGACTTTGATATTTGTAAGTGCTAGAAAAACTGCTGGAGTTATAACGTTGACAAGAGAAAGATTCCAACGTCAAGATCAAGATCCCCATGTTTTATAGCACCAGAGACTTTGTACGTTTAAGATCCAAAAAGGTCAAAAATCAAAAAGACCTCTTTTCAAAGACACGTCTTGTTAGTCCAACATACAAAAATGTTATGTTTTTTTTTTTTAAATCCAGTGGTTCCAAAGTATTTTTTTTTTTTTTAAATGGCTAGGATCTATACTATGCTATTTAGAATAAGTATTGATTTACTAAAGCTAAGGTGTACCTTTTTACATTTTGAGATAGGTGGAAATGAATTAAAGTGGAAGAACTAGGGGTAGAATGTGATACAAGGGTATTTTACATAATTAAATACTGATTGGTTCTGTCCTCTTTATTATACAACCTTCTATATTCTTTGTAATTATTTTCCTTGTAGTGTAGTGAGTTAGGGATAGTTAGATAAAATATACAAACCCCCATTGTGCAGAGAAGGCTGCATTCTTAAGTGAATATCTCAGACACATGCGTACTGCACATTAGAAATCCTTAAGAGGAGGGATGAAGGGTACAAACTTTTTTTCCCCCAAAAAAATTACTGAACTCTGCTGAGAACATCATTCATGTATGATGTTGTAGGTCATAAGGTGTCTACGGCTATGTGCTACAACCTGGTGACAGGAGTTTCCCTCATATAGTATTGTGTAATGCAGGTGATTATATATTCTGTATGTGATTTGTTTGTTTTACCTTATATTTAATCATACTTAGTAAATATTTAAACACATAGCCTGTTTAAGCCTATTTATTCTCAAATCGCTGAATTCACATTAAAAAAAGTGGTGTATCTGGATTTTAGATACATTTTGAGATCTGGTCTGGAGGTCTTCATTAAAGATGGCGGTCGTTTAGCGGCAAACTTTGCTAGTTCACTGTTCGCCGAAAGGGCGAACATATGCTGATGTCCGATGTAGAACTTTGACCCATGACACATTCATCAGGTGGGACAGGACAGCCAATTGAGATGTTTAAGCACATGCACACACCCCCTAACCTAAAATTAACCCAATCTGGCCGCCATTTTACATTCAGTGTAGGGAGTGTTGCTGTGTAGAGCAGGGACAGACTGATAGAGACACCAAACGCTAGCTAATAGGGCCACAAAAGTCCTTTTAAGGACTGGTATAGGTGTGCTATCAATAGGTGTGGCATACAGAGGGGTGTAATATACTTATAATATACCTTCTAACATAGAAAGTATAGTATAGTGCATTTGTATTGTGCAGCAGTTATGTGCGGTTCTTCTGAGATACCACAGCTATACAGAGGAAAAAACACTATTGGAACAACTAATTGCAACTGGTTTGTTATACCAGTTGCCTCCAAAAAATCAAATTAAGCCAGGGGTGTAATATACCTATATTATAATTTATATTTAGTGCATTTGTATTGTGCTGCATTTGTGTGCGGTTCTGCTGAGATACAGTAACTATACAGAGGGACAAACGTCATTGGAAAAACTAAATTCAACTGGTGTGATATACCAGTTGCCCCCAAAAAAATCAGATTGAGGCAGGGGTGCGATATACCTAGAATATAATTTCTATATAGTGCATTTTTATAGTGTAGTATTTATGTGCGGTTCTGCTGAGATACCTCAGCTATACAGAGGGACAAACGACATTAGAGCAAATCATTGCAACTGGTGTGATATAACAGTAGCCCCCAAAAAATCTAATTAAGCCAGGGGTGTAATATACCTATATTATAATTTCTATATGGTGCATTTGTATTGTGCTGCATTTGTGTGCGGTTCTGCTGAGATACCGTAACTATACAGAGGGACAAACGTCATTGGAACAACTAAATTCAACTGGTGTGATATACCAGTTGCCCCAAAAAAAATCAGATTGAGGCAGGGGTGCGATATACCTAGAATATAATTTCTATATAGTGCATTTTTATAGTGCAGTATTTATGTGCGGTTCTGCTAAGATACCTCAGCTATACAGAGGGACAAATGACATTGGAGCAAATCATTGCAACTGGCTTGATATACCAGTTGCCCCCCAAAAAAATCTGATTGAGGAAGATGTGCGATATACCCAGGGGCGGACTGACTGGTCGGGCACTTCGGACATGGTCCGAGGGCCCGGCCGGGATGGGGGCCGGCCGCAGAATAACATAACACCGGGCCCCGCTCACTGTAATAGTAATATTCCTATGTGAACATCTTGAAATCCCCTGCGATCCTCTCCCTCTCTGTACTCACAACCTCAGCAGCATAGAGACAGCAGCAGGCAGTGTAATAGGAGCCGACAGTGGAAGCTAGCCCCGCCCCTCCCCTCCCCGCCCTCCAACCAATCAGAGGCAGCCAGCAGTCCAGCACTGACTCACAGCACAGGGGGAGGAGTCGCAGGGACTCAGAGAATCGTCTGAGTTTATTAGTTAAAAGAATCGAATGAGTCACAGACTGTGTCACCGAGTCCCTGCCAGGCTTCCTGCTCTGCGGCTCCCTGTCTCCTGACAAGTCCGTCGGGGGAGGGGTATTGTATTGCATGTAGCAGAGCTGTGTGTGTACAGTGTGCTTGCAGCAATGTAGCAGAGCAGGAAGCCTGGCAGGGACTCGGTGACAAACTCTCAGACCATTATCTAAATCCATGCAATAACTATACAGTGTAATTACATCAGTCTGCTCCACTGCAGCAGAGCTGTGTTTGCCAGGAGCGAGTCCCTCCAGACCTTCGGTTCACTTGAGAGCCGACTCAGCAAGTGAACCGAAGATTCGATGAGCTGAGCATGCGCACTAATCTTCAGTTCACTTGCTTCTGCCGGCTCAGGAAGTGAACCGAAGATCCGATTCATGAAAAAGATCCGAACTTCCCATCTCTAAAACTCAGTAGCAGGCCGGGCGGCAGCGCAACTCACTGACGTCACGCGCCTTCTCCTCCTACTTCATTCATAAAGTGGGAGGAGCAGGCGCGTGACGTCAGTGAGTTGCGCTGCCGCCCGGCCTGCTACTGAGTTTGTGAGTACAGAGAGGGAGAGGATCGCAGAGGATTTCAAGTTGTTCACATCGGAATATTAGTATTACAGTGAGCGGGGCCCGGTGTAATAGAATACAGTGACTGCACCGGGCCCCACTGCCATTACAACACCAGATGCCGGTGTTCCGTTTACTTGACAGTATTATGTCTATATCGTGGGAGATAGTTTTGCATTACGTCTAGCTTGAACTGCTGACTAATATAACATTTTAAATCTTTATTTCATTTCCTTAAAACTATTTCCCACGATATAGACATAATACTGTCAATTAAACGTCACAGAGGTGCTGAAGAGGTCTAGATATTTGCATTTTGTTAACCTTTATTTTTGTTTGCATTTTGTTAACCTCTACTGCGCCTGCGCCAAGTCGTCTTTTTCGCGCATGCGCAGTGTATTGGGGGATTCACTCACAGGGACACTGTTATGGGGGATCTGTGGATGACACTGTATATGCTGCTATATATGTGTCATCCACAGAGCCCCCCCCACAACAGTATGTCATCCACAGAGCCCCCCCACAACAGTGTGTCATCCACAGAGCCCCCCCACATCAGTGTGTCATCCACAGAGCCCCCCCACAACAGTGTGTCATCCACAGAGCCCCCCCCCACAACAGTGTGTCATCCACAGAGCCCACCCCACAACAGTGTGTCATCCACAGAGCCCCCCCACAACAGTGTGTCATCCACAGAGCCCCCATAACAGTGTGTCATCCACAGAGCCCCCATAACAGTGTGTCATCCACAGAGCCCCCATAACAGTGTGTCATCCACAGAGCCCCCATAACAGTGTGTCATCCACAGAGCCCCCATAACAGTGTGTCATCCACAGAGCCCCCATAACAGTGTGTCATCCACAGAGCCCCCATAACAGTGTGTCATCCACAGAGCCCCCATAACAGTGTGTCATCCACAGATCCCCCATAACAGTGCCATACACAGATTCCCCCATAACAGTGCCATCCACAGATCCCCCATAACACCTTTTGGTTCAGAATATTTTTTTATTTGGCTATTCCCCACCCCTCTTGTAATTGTTCCGCTACTTGTGGGCTGTGCGGGAATGAGTTGAGTCACTTCGGTGGCCAATCCCGTCCTGCAGCGCGTGATCCCGCAAGACCTGCCGCTGTAGGTCACGGGTCTCGCGGGATCACGCTCTGCAGGATGGGATTGCGCACCGAAGTGACTGAACTCATGCCCATGTAGCCCGCAAGTATAAGTATAATGTTAGCTTATTAGATATGCATGATCTCATAATCCCTATTAAGGCCTCTGGGATGTAAAGTATCCAACGTATGGATCCAATACGCCTCTCTGCGCAATAACAGCTTCTTCAGATCACCTCTTCTCCTAGGTCTTTTGACCTGTTCCAAAACTTGGAACCTCAACTGAGCTATCCCATGTTTGCACTGTTCAAAATGAGATGGAATAGGTAACAATAAATTTTTTGTACGAATGGTAGATTTATGTTTCCCAATGCGATCCCTAATCGCTTGTGTAGTCTCCCCAATATATAATAGGCCACAGGGACACTTTATCAAATATATCACATTAGTAGATTCACATGTAAAAAAACCTTCAATAGAAAAAGGGCGCCCACTATGGGGCTGAAAGAATGTAGAACCTCTGATTATATGGGAACATTGGGAACAGTGCAAACATGGGAACGTGCCCTTACGTTGCGTCGCTAATACCGATTGTTTTAGGGTCTTCTTTGTACTTCCAATATCCGAATGTACCAATTTATCCCTATAACTAGAATTCTTCTTATTGCATATCAAGGGTGGATTTTTAAACTCCTCAATAATAGGATAAGCCTTCTGCAACAGAGGCCAGTGTTTCCGGATGATATTATCCAATTTCTGGTTATAGGGATGAAATTTGTGTACCAATGCTACCCTAGATGATGTATTTCTAGATAATTTACCAGATTCAATGAGTTTTGTTTGTGTTTGACTCAGGATGGAACGGGGATAACCCCTTTGTTCAAATTGCTGAGTCATCTCGTTCATCCTGACAAGTTGCATGTCAGGGTCAGATACAATACGCTGTACTAGCTGATACTGAGATTTAGGGATAGCACTTTTCAATGCCGGTGGATGAGAGCTTGTGAAATGGAGAATGCTGTTCCTATCCGTATCCTTCCTAAACAGGTCTGTAGATAGCATGCCATGTTGATCCTTTATCACCATCGTATCCAGAAAGCTAACTTTTTCATTATCCTGAACCAAGGTAAATTTTAAACCCTCGTATGCATGGTTAAGGTGGTCAAGGAAGGTCAAAAGGGTCTCATGTGGCCCCGCCCATATGCAAAAAATGTTATCAATAAATCTTTTCCAGACAAGGACATTATTTGAATACCATACGGTGTTACATACTTTTAATTCCTCAAATTGTGACATATATGCATTTGCATAGGGCGGGGCCACATTCGACCCCATCGCGGTCCCCCGCCTTTGTAGGTAAAAATCATCTTCAAACATAAAATAGTTTTCATATAATACTAATTTCAATAACTGCAACAAAAATTCCTGTTCATCCTTATTGTATTGACTCCTACCTAATAATGATTTGACTGCTTCAACACCAGTAGCATGGTCTATAGAGGTATACAAACTTACCACGTCTATAGTTTACCTGTATCTGTTGATGAAGGCATGCTAGCCGAAACGTGTCCAGGATTGTGGACATATTTGATGAAATAAATATCCTATTGATTGAAGACACGATTGCTGGGATTCCTCTATGCTGGATAAGGCATTGGTGTACATTTTGGCCAAAGCGTAATAAGCCACTCACCACGTCAAGGTCGCCTCTATGGAGTGGTCCCTAAATAATACAAATTCTAACAGTCTATTCAGTAGGACTATCAGCTGTGTATCCACCTGACTTCTCCTCAACACAACTGATGGTCCCAACCCCATTTATAAGGCAAGAAATCCCACTTATTAAACCTGACAGGGCACACCTGTGAAGTGAAAACCATTTCAGGGGACTACCTCTTGAAGCTCATCAAGAGAATGCCAAGAGTGTGCAAAGCAGTAATCAAAGCAAAAGGTGGCTACTTTGAAGAACCTAGAATATGACATATTTTCAGTTGTTTCACACTTGTTTGTTATGTATGTAATTACACATGTGTTCATTCATAGTTTTGATGCCTTCAGTGTGAATCTACAATTTTCCTAGTCATGAAAATAAAGAAAACTCTTTGAATGAGAAGGTGTGTCCAAACTTTTGGTCTGTACTGTACCTAGAATATAATTTTCTATATAGTGCATTTAGGGAAGCATTTGTGTGCGGTTCTGATGAGATACCGTAGCTATACAGAGGGACAAACGACATTTGAACAACTAATTGCAACTTGTGTGATATACCAGTTGCCCCCCAAAAAATCTGATTGAGGCAGGGTTGCAATATACCTAGAATATAACTTTTATATAGTGCATTGCATTGTGCTGCATTTGTGTGCGATTTTGCCGAGATACCGCAGCTATACAGAGGGACAAATGTCATTGGAACAACTAATTTCAACTGGTGTGATATAACAGTTGCCCCCAAAAAAAATCGGATTGAGTCAGGGGTGCGATATACCAAGAATATAATATCTATATAGTGCATTTGTTTAGGGCAGCATTTGTGTGCGGTTCTGCTGATAAACCGCAGCTATACAGAGGGACAAACATCATTGGACCAACTAATTTCAACTGGTGTGATATAACAGTTGCCCCCAAAAAAATCTGATTGAGGCAGGGTTGCGATATACCTAGAATATCATTTCTATATAGTGCATTTGTATAGTGCAGCATTTGTGCGCGGTTCTGATGAGATACCACAGCTATACAGAGGGACAAATGTCATTGGAACAACTAATTTCAACTGGTGTGATATAACAGTTGCCCCCCAAAAAAATCTGATTGAGTCAGGGGTGCGATATACCTAGAATATAATATCTATATAGTGCATTTGTTTAGGGCAGCATTTGTGTGCGGTTCTGCTGAGAAACCGCAGCTATACAGAGGGACAAACATCATTGGACCAACTAATTTCAACTGGTGTGATATAACAGTTGCCCCCCAAAAAATCTGATTGAGGCAGGGGTGCGATATACCTAAAATATAATTTCTATATAGTGCATTTGTATTGTGCATCATTTGTGTGCGGTTCTGCTGAGATACCGCAGCTATACAGAGGGACAAACGTCATTGGAGCAACTAATTGCAACTGGTGTGATATAATAGCTGCCTTCTAAAAATTCTGATTGAGGCAGTGGAGTGGTATACCTAGAATATAATTTCTATGTAGTGCATTTGTATTGTGCATCATTTGTGTGCAGTTCTGCTGAGATTCTGCAGCTATTCAGACGGACAAACGCCATTGGAACAACTAATTGCAACTGGTGTGATATACCAGTTGCCCCTGAAAAAAATCTAAATTAGGCAGTGGTTTAATATACCTATAATATAATTTCTATATAGCGCATTTGTTTTGTGCATCATTTGTGTGCAGTTCTGCTGAAATACCGCAGCTATACAGAGGGACAAAGGTCATTGGAACAACTATTTGCAACTGGTGTGATATAACAGTTGCCCCCCAAAAAATCTGATTGAGGCCGGGGTGTGATATACCTATAATACACTGCTCAAAAAAATAAAGGGAACACTTAAACAACACAATGTAACTCCAAGTCAATCACACTTCTGTGAAATCAAACTGTCCACTTTGGAAGCAACACTGAGTGACAATCAATTTCACATGCTGTTGTGCAAATGGGATAGACAACAGGTGGAAATAAGGAGCTTCTCAGTTCCTATGCTTCCTGGCTGATGTTTTGGTCACTTTTGAATGCTGGCGGTGCTTTCACTCTAGTGGTAGCATGAGACGGAGTCTACGACCCACACAAGTGGCTCAGGTAGTGCAGCTTATCCAGGATGGCACATCAATGCGAGCTGTGGCAAGTAGGTTTGCTGTGTCTGTCAGCGTAGTGTCCAGAGCATGGAGGCGCTACCAGGAGACAGGCCAGTACACCAGAAGATGTGGAGGAGGCCGTAGGAGGGCAACAACCCAGCAGCAGGACTGCTACCTCCGCCTTTGTGCAAGGAGGAACAGGAGGAGCACTGCCAGAGCCCTGCAAAATGACCTCCAGCAGGCCACAAATGTGCATGTGTCTGCTCAAACGGTCAGAAACAGACTCCATGAGGGTAATATGAGGGCCCGACGTCCACAAGTGGGGGTTGTGCTTACAGCCCAACACCGTGCAGGACGTTTGACATTTGCCAGAGAACACCAAGATTGGCAAATTCGCCACTGGCGCCCTGTGCTCTTCACAGATGAAAGCAGGTTCACACTGAGCACATGTGACAGACGTGACAGAGTCTGGAGACACGGTGGAGAACGTTCTGCTGCCTGCAACATCCTCCAGCATGACCGGTTTGGCATTGGGTCAGTAATGGTGTGGGGTGGCATTTCTTTGGAGAGCCACACAGCCCTCCATGTGCTCGCCAGAGGTAGCCTGACTGCCATTAGGTACCGAGATGAGATCCTCAGACCCTTTGTGAGACCATATGCTGGTGCGGTTGGCCCTGGGTTCCTCCTAATGCAAGACAATGCTAGACCTCATGTGGCTGGAGTGTGTCAGCAGTTCCTGCAAGATGAGGGCATTGATGCTATGGACTGGCCCGCCCGTTCCCCAGACCTGAATCCAATTGAGCACATCTGGGACATCATGTCTCGCTCTATCCACCAACATCACGTTGCACCACAGACTGTCCAGGAGTTGGCAGATGCTTTAGTCCAGGTCTGGGAGGAGATCCCTCAGGAGACCATCCGCCACCTCATCAGGAGCATGCACAGGCGTTGTAGGGAGGTCATACAGGCACGTGGAGGCCACACACACTACTGAGCCTCATTTTGACTTGTTTTAAGTACATTACATCAAAGTTGGATCAGGCTGTAGTGTGTTTTTCCACTTTAATTTTGAGTGTGACTCCAAATCCAGACTTCCATGGGTTAAAAAATTTGATTTCCATTTTTTTATTTTTGTGTGATTTTGTTGTCAGCACATTCAACTATGTAAAGAACAAAGTATTTCAGAAGAAGATTTAATTAATTCAGATCTAGGATGTGTTATTTTTGTGTTCCCTTTATTTTTTTGAGCAGTGCATAATTTCTATATAGTGCATTTGTATTGTGCAGCATTTGTGTGCGGTTTTGCAGCTATACAGAGGAATAAACGCCATTGGAACAACTAATTGCAACTGGTGTGATATAGCTGTTGCCCCCAAAATAAAATGATTAAGGGGTTCTATATACCTGCTTCCACAAATACTGCTCTTATATAGGGACTTTGTCATAGGGTCATTTTGAAAATGACAGGCAGAGGAAGAAGCAGTCCATTCCTCAAGGGGTGGTAGGGGTCGGGTAGGCTGGAGCCTAAGTGGAAAGATGGAGAAGGTGCATGCGATTATATCAAAGGACACACCAGAGTTGGTTGAGTGGCTCACTCAGCCTTCCGCATCTGCACCCTAATTATCCTCTGTATCTGCACCCTCCTCACTCTCTGCTGTGTGCACCCCAGAGACACCACCACCACCACCATGGCCCTTTCACTCGAGTCAGAGAAATTATTTTCCCATCAATTCCCAGACCTTACCGATGCGCAGGCATCGGATGAGGAAGAGGAGGTAGCAACGGCCGCCACCCAGTGGTCTGACAGTTTCCAGATCAGCTCAAGGAGGGTGGTCCCGGCTGTTGCTGCCTACTCCAAGATCTCTGTCAGTGGTGGTGAAGGTGACAATGATGACGTGTCGATGGACGTCACGTGGGTGCCCACAAGAGAGGAAGAGGAGGGGAATTCAGAGGTAGATACGGAGCAGCAGATAGGGAGAAAAAGGAGAAGCAGGCAGAACTCGCAGTGCACAGGAGGCAAAAATCAGACTGCAAATGTATCTGGAGCGAGCCATCCACCATGCACGGTCATATCTTGTGCTCCCTGGAAGCCGACACATATCTCCACAGTGTGGGCTTTTTTTAACTTGTTAGCTGCTGAAAATAGTGTTGCCATCTTCAGCCTGTGCTGGCAACGCATAAGTCGCGGTACGCCCAACATTCACCTAGGGACGACCGCCTTAAGAAGGCAACTAGCCTGCCATCACCGAGCCCAGTGTGAGCAATGCCATCAGAACCCACAAAGCCACACTCCTGGTGCTCCACGTCCTGCCTCTTCTCCTCCTCTCTCCTCCCATTTGTCCTCCACTCCACCTTCCACCGTGCCGTCATCACGTTTATCTGGCACAAGGCAGGCTTCCGTGGCCCAAATGTTCGAGCGTAAAAATATGATGACGCCAGAAAATCCTCTTGCTGACTGCTGGCTGGCTGGAACTACTAGCCCGCCAATTACTGCCATATAAACTGGTGGACTCTGAGGCCTTTAGAAAAATTGGGGCCACTGGCACACCGCAATGGAAGGTCCCCGGAAGGAAATATTTCTCCCAGAAGGGCATCCCATCGCTATATGGCCATGTTCAGCGGCAAGTGAATGTATCTCTGGCACACAGTGTCGGTGCCAGGATACATCTGACCACAGACACTTGGTCTAGCAAACACATGCATGGAAGGTACACTTTTACTGCCCACTAGGTGAACCTTCTGACAGCTGTCAAGCATGTAACCTGTGGCACCCATGGAACCTGTGTGGATTTGGTGTTACCACCACGGATTGCATGCAGGCCTGCCTCTTCTTCTCCTCCTCCTACTCCATCCTCTGTCTCCTCCTCAGCTGACTCCTCCTTTTCCACTGATACCACCTCTTCCGCTGCACCCCCCAAACTCCCCAGAACCTATTCGACGTGCCAGGTGAGACGTTGCCATGCTGTGCTGCGGCTGTTATGCCTGGAAGCCAATAGCCACACTGGTCCTGCACTGCTTTCAGCTCTGCGGTCATAGGCCGATCACTGGCTAACCCCGCTCAATTTGACAGTTGGTAAAGTGGTGTGCAACAACGGTGCCAATCTGCTAAGCGCGCTGAAACAGGGCAAAATGTCACACAGGCCGTGCATGGCACACGTCCTGAACTTAGTCGTGCAGCAATTTGTTGCCAAACACCACGGGGTCCAGGACGGCTTGCGGCAGGCCAGGAAAATCTCTGGCCATTTTAGAAGATCATACACGGCCATGAATCTCCTTGCTGACATTCAGCGGCGCCACCACTTGCCCGTCAGAACTCTAATTTGTGACTGCGCGACGTGCTGGAACTCCACCTTGTATATGCTTGATAGGCTTCTCCAGCAAAAACGTGCTATTAACGACTACCTGTACGAACTCTGCAGCAGGGCAGTTTCTGGGGATTTTTTTTTTTTTCTTCACTAAGCCAGTGGCTGCTCATTCGCGACGCATGCAGACTTCTGCGGCCATTAGATGAGATCACCAAACTGGTCAGTCGCAGCCAGGGCGCCATCATTGACATTGTACCTTACGCCTTCTTTCTGGAGCGTGCATTGTGCCGTGTCATTGATCAAGCCATCGAGGAGCAGGAAGATGAGTAAGTCGCAATGCTGAATGAATTCCCGGGGGGGGGGGGGGGGGGGGCAACTCCATCTGAAACAAGTCAGCAGAAGGATGGTGCCTGGGGGGTGGAGGAGGAGGAGGAGCAAGAAGAGCAGGCTTTAAACTTTTTTAGGATCCCTGGTGTCCGTGGATGGGGGGAGGAGACCAAGAATGACATTCTCCTGGGTGATGAGCAAGAGCCAGGCCGCTCCACTGCTTCCAATTTAGTGCAAATGAGGGTCTTCATGCTCCAGTGTTTGAAAAGGGACCCCCGTATAAAAAGCATAAAGGGAAAGGACCAGTACTGGGTGGCAACGTACTTGAACCCCCGGTACAAACACAAAATGGCGGACATGCTACCAGCATCACAGAGGGCTGTCAGAATGCAGCATTTCCAGGCCTTGCTGTGAGAGATGCTGCATTCTGTTGTTGCGGGCGCTGGCAAAGGAATTTGAACCCATAGAGAAAGAGTTGCAAGTACCAATCCTTCCTACAGCGCATGCAAGAAGAGGGAGGTTTGAAGATGTGTTGGTCCCTTCGGATATTCGATTTTTCTTGCAGCCAACCCATAGACAGCCCATGGACCCTCTGGATCCAGCCTCAGGGAATGCCTAGACCGACAGGTGTTCGACTACATCGGGTTAATGACCGATGTGGAAGCTCTGAAAAGCGAGGAACCCCTGGACTACACCCAGTAGACTTGACCTGGGGCCAAACCTGGCACAATTTGCGATGGAACTCTTGGCTTTCCCCTCATCGTCTGAAAGGACGTTCAGCGCAGCAGGATCGTGACTGATAAGCGCACTCGCCTAGCTCACGACAGTATGGACTACCTCACATTTCTAAAAATGAATGAGGCATGGATATCGGAGGAATTCAACACCTGTGAGGACCACGTTTAATTGAATTTCCTCATGACAGCCTACAAATATCCGCCGCCACCCAAAACAAATAATGGTCCCTGTCTTAGGTAAATTCAGTGTCATAAAAGGCCTTATCTGTCCGGTGAATGGCTAATGTTTGGGACCTCTGAGGAAATCAACACCTTTGACGACCACGTGTTATCGAATTTCAACTATTATCATTAGTTTTTTTTTCAAGAGGGGGGATTTTGTTAGCCATGTTTTTAATCCAATTTTATATTTTTTGTTCTTTTAAACATATGTATTTGACATCTATTTGTACTGGCCAACAGTAAAATTTTAATTGTGAATTATAGTGGCTCACTCTGTTTGACACCGCGGTAATGGTGCTCTGCTGCAAGTGATTCACCCAATCTCTTAACAAGTAAATAAATATAAAATAATCAGCAGGCACTCACCATCTGTATTTCACACATATATAACACATTTATTATTATTTAAAATTTTAAATATCAAAATGAATAAAAATATAAAATAGATAGCAATATATCTTAATTATGCACACAGTATAGAAAGTTAATAACCATATGTTAATATATAATGGATAAATGTGGTAGAGTCAATTTGTAAAAAATCGATTAAATATTCAGATAAAAAGATCGATTGAATAGTCAGATAAAAAAAAAATCGAAGTTCTCATTATTCCCTTAGAAGACCCCCTACAAACGATTAAGTCTAAATGGTCCCAAGATTTCTCCATTGACCTTTCTTCTGAACAATGGTCATCTGCACTTGATGCAATTTTTAATATGTCTAGATGTATTTCGCATTTAGAGACATCTAGGAAAATTCTATATAGATGGTATTATCATCCGATGAAACTAAATAGAATTTTTCCAGATACATCCTCAGAATGTTGGAAATGTGGAACCCCACAAGGATCCTTCCTACATTGCTGGTGGGATTGCCCCCCGGTCAAATCCCTCTGGTTGAAATCATTTTGTATCTTCACAAAAGTCTGCCAATTCCCAATTGTACCCTCACCACAATTGGCGCTTCTTTTTATTGGCATTGAAACAATTCCCTTTGACTTCAGAACTATTTTTGGTCATATATGTATTGCAACACGTTATCTTATCGCCACCCACTGGAAATCTAACCAGATTCCCAATAACCCTGATGTTATTAAACTAGTCGAGGAAAACTGTTGGTATGAAGGTGTAGCCGCTTCTGCTCTCTTTAAAAAAGGGAAATTTTACAATCAATGGGGTATGTGGTTGAAAAGCAGTTTCCATACTAATTCCATTACAGCAGACTCACTAGCCATTTAATTAAACTGTAGCTGGTTCAAAATATATCGCTAACCACTTATTTTATGTTATCAATGTCCATAATGAGATGTAATGTATACCTATGGACATCCCTATTAATGTACCACCTTACGTTATCTTACGTTATTTTATGTTAATGTACTTTACCATAAATTGCTGACTATCTGTGAAAAAGCGTACCTTTTACAATAGGCATCATCAGTAAATCTGGTTCGTTCACAATGTAATATTTTATTATCCTATGCCCCTCCTTTTCCTACCCCCTTTCTTTCCATACCTGCATTCTTACCTTATCCATTCTTCCCTACCCCTTTCCTATCCCTTCCTGTTCTTCCCTCCCCTCCTCCACTCCCTTCCCCCCCCAAAAAACTCCCTCATGACTACATTTGTAATCATCGCTTGATTTGTACCAATGTCATTATTCTTTAATTATTTGGAAAAATTTCAATAAAACTTTTATGTTTCAAAAAAAAAAAAAAAATCGGATAAGTAGTCGAATAAAAATCAGATAAATAGCAGAGAAGTGTCCTTAGAATATTTCATATATAATTTTCAGATATTATATGAATATAATCTCGAAAATTCGCTAAGTATACTTGTCTTATTCTTATGGGTAATCCAACATAATCCAGTGTTAAATTAGTTGCAGAATGTTCGTAATATATTATACTTGCTCTAGTTTCGGTCGATCATTTTTCATACATTTCCTTAATTTATACCATGAAAGATCTGATATTCACAATAGAGCACTGCAGCTATATAGTTTATCAGTGGGTGATTTTCGAATTAATAGTTCAATATAAATAGTCTTGTTATAAAATTCGATTGTGCTTGCTGTGGAGGCGTCCCTCTCACAGTTAAGCTACTCACCCAAATCTAGAGCGCTTGTTTATGTGATGTGTTGATTTCGTTCAGCTGTCAGCATCTCACATGGCATTGAATGGGAAAAAATAATAAAAATGAAGTTGTTGGGAATCTTGTATGATCCTTACTTTTTCGATTCTTTAATCTTTAATCCTGCAGGATGATTTGGTCTGTAGTTTGGTTCCTTTAGTCCGCCAGACGCGTTTCGAGGTGACCTCACCTCTTCCTCAGTGGCTTAAGAATGGAAACCAAACTATTTTTCTCCTTATATATAGTGTCTATGGTTGTAATTAAAACCTGGATTTTCAGAGTGTTGGAAAATCTGGTAAGGGTGTACCCTTTTTGTGCATATATCAGGAGTGGATCATCGTATAGTTCAGATAAATTCCAACTTTAAAATTGTTATACGGTGACCGCCGAATGTACCTCCAGCCACATAATTACTTGTTCTTTTCTGTCTGGTGAATGCCTAATTTTTGTGGCCTGTACTCCCGTGGCCTAAAATAAAAATTTTCTAGGCTCCAGCAGGCCACATTTTTGACAGTTTTCCTTTAAGACGCATAAAATGGCCCTTGACATATTTTTTGTGGAAATTTTTGCCATTGATCCCCCTCTTCCATGTCACTGTCCATATTGTGGGACGATTTGTGCACTTCTTGTAAGTATTTGGCACCTGCAATAATGATCTGAAGGTTTTTCAGGTTTGCCTGACATTAAAGTGAATGTGGCAACTTGCGGTTCGTGAACATTTGATTGCGTTCGTGCAATCACGATTGCGAATCGTCCTGGCCGATGTTTGTCCTTCACTAGTCTTCATTCAAGAAATTTGATCATACTTACTCTGTTTACTTTTACTTGCTTGTAACATCTAGAGAAGGTTCACTCCTCCCTTGTACAGAGCCTGCCAGAATGTCTAGGTGCTGTGTGTCAGCAAGAGTGAGGTGAAAACAAAGTTCAGGAGACAGAAGAGGAAGTTGTAGGTATGAGTACTTGACTGAAGCAGAGAGAGAATCTGTAAGGTGTCCTGGACAGTGAAACAACAGAAATGGAGGTATCTAAAGAACTAGAAAGTATAAGGCCGGGTTCATATCACCATTTATTTTTTTGTTCTTCTGATCCATCAGAAAAAATAACAGATACTGTATTTTAAGCATCTGCTATGCTCATTTATGCACATTTTCTATCTGTTTTAGCCATTTCCAAGATCCGTGATTTTAAACAGATAAGAAAGTCCTGCATACATGATGGATCAAAAGAACGGAAAAATAAATGGTGATGTGGACCTGGCCTAACCTGCTGAATTAGGAAATGAAGAGATACGCAGCAAAGACAGAGTACCAAGCAGAGCATAAGTTGCATGCCAGCCTCAGAATCAGGGAAGTGGATTGCAAATGAAGAGTGACCTCAACACAAGCACAGAATTATAATTCAGAGTGAGTTCAAGTCATCAAGTACAAAGGGCACCTGATTTAGTAACTGTGGAATTGTATTCTAAAGAGTATACTAATTTGTATTGCTGTGGTTGCCTGTGACAATGGAATAATGTTTCTGGAGTCTGTTCACAAAGAGAAGATTAAAAGACATTTAAAGGGAACAAGTCATCAGAAAATGACCTGCTGTTTATAACACTTTTTTTAATGTTTAACATATTTTTAAAGATGTTTTAAAGGTGTTTTTAATTTGACATGTTTTCCATATACAGTTGCAAGAAAAAGTATGTGAACCTTTTGGAATGATATGGATTTCTGCACAAATTGTTCATACAATGTGATCTGATCTTCATCTAAGTCACAGCAATAGACAATCACAGTCTGCTTAAACTAATAACATACAAAGAATTAAATGTTACCATGTTTCTATTGAACACACCATGTAAACATTCACAGTGCAGGTGGAAAAAGTATGTGAACCCTTGGATTTAATAACTGGTTGAACCTCCTTTGGCAGCAATAACTTCAACCAAACGTTTCCTGTAGTTGCAGATCAGACGTGCACAACGGTCAGGAGTAATTCTTGACCATTCCTCTTTACAGAACTGTTTCAGTTCAGCAATATTCTTGGGATGTCTGGTGTGAATCGCTTTCTTGAGGTCATGCCACAGCATCTCAATCGGGTTGAGGTCAGGACTCTGACTGGGCCACTCCAGAAGGCGTATTTTTTCTGTTTAAGCCATTCTGTTGTTGATTTACTTCTATGCTTTGGGTCGTTGTCCTGTTGCAACACCCATCTTCTGTTGAGCTTCAGCTGGTGGACAGATGGCCTTAAGTTCTCCTGCAGAATGTCTTGATAAACTTGGGAATTCATTTTTCCTTCGATTATAGCAATCCTTCCAGGCCCTGACACAGCAAAGAACCCTCAAACCATGATGCCCCCACCACCATACTTCCCAGTTGGGATGAGGTTTTGATGTTGGTGTGCTGTGCCTCTTTTTCTCCACACATAGTGTTGTGTGTTTCTTCTAAACAACTCAACTTTGGTTTCATCTGTCCACAGAATATTTTGCCAATACTGCTGTGGAACATCCAGGTGCTCTTGTGCAAACTGTAAATGTGCAGCAATGTTTTTCTTGGACAGCAGTGGCTTCCTCTGTGGTATCCTCCCATGAAATCCATTCTTGTTTAGTGTTTTACGTATCATAGATTCGCTAACAGGGATGTTAGCATATGCCAGAGACTTTTGTAAGTCTTTAGCTGACACTCTAGGATTCTTCTTCACCTCATTGAGCAGTCTGCGCTGGGTTTTAGTCATCTTTTACAGGACGGCCACTCCTAGGGAGAGTAGCAGCAGTGCTGAACTTTCTCCATTTATAGAGAATTTGTCTTACCGTGGACTGATGAACAGCAAGGCTTTTGGAGATACTTTTATACCCCTTTCCGGCTTTATGCAAGTCAACAATTCTTAATCGTAGGTCTTCTGAGAGCTCTTTTGTGTGAGGCATTATTCACATCAGGCAATGCTTCTTGTGAAAAGCAAACCCAGAACTGGTGTGTGTTTTTTATAGTGCAGGGCAGCTGTAACCAACACCTCCAATCTCATCTCATTAATTGGACTCTAGTTGGCTGACACCTCGCTCCAATTAGCTCTTGGAGATGTCATTAGTCTAGGGGTTCACATACTTTTTCCACCTGCACTGCGAATGTTTACATGATGTGTTCAATAAAAACATGGTAACATTTAATTCTTTGTGTGTTATTAGTTTAAGCAGACTGTGATTGTCTATTGTTGTGACTTAGATGAAGATCAGATCACATTTTATGACCAATTTGTGCAGAAATCCATATCATTCCAAAGGGTTCACATTCTTTTTCTTGCAACTGTATTTAAACAAAAAAGATAAAATTCTGCAGCTTTTGCTCTGGCCACTTTGTCTAATATGTTTTCTAAGAGTTTTGAGAAATAGTCAACAGCTATCTAAGGTGTATGGGCAGCTTTATTATGATAAAAGTTGCTGTCTTGGCATCTGTTTTCAGAAACTTCTAGCAACAGCTTATTTCAAGTTGGAGAAATTGATCGAGCATGTTGAAATACAACATGCTCGATCCTTCTTCCAACATCTGCTGTCTGTAAAGAATTTAGTACTCTCAAATATGCTTGATGGTTGGCCGATCATGAATAGCCACTTAAAAATGAAGAAAAAAGATTGCAAAATATTGCTAGATCCAAACCTGCAAATCAGTTCTACATTGTAAAAAACTAATGGATTCTGTTAGCTTCAATGCGTCACATAGCATTCCTTATATTCTTATATTATTTAATACAATCACTGCTGACTGCTTTATAACAGCCAGTAGTCTGCTTCTCATCTTCTGACACCATCTTTCTTCTAGTACAAGGTATTATTTGCAATTCCTTCAGTAGCTGTGCTGGGATTGCTTACACTGCTAATGGCAAAATAAAAGTTAATCTCAATATATTCCGACATACTGTATGGACAGTGATAATAGTCTTGACAAGATGATGGCGTACATTGTTTAGGTCAACATAATCTAATCTTATGTGTGCTAGCTTCTTGAATGCCCTTCACATGAATGGCAAGCTGAGATAGATATTTCTGTATACATTAGGATAACACCACCATAAATATATAATTGAAGCAGTATTATCTTTACAATTAATGTAATCATAATGCAGATGCCAGCATAACTGCTAACCTACACAGGAGAAGGAAATGCTAATTTATTCTGCTGTGCAAATACATGTATTACATGTATAATTACTGCACTTACTGTATATCATCCATGCTGACAAATCACTTCATTGCTCTTCCAATCACCAAAACCACAAATCAGAGTTGAATTGTATTAAAGGTTATAGAGAATGCATGTAACTTCAGAAAGATTTGAGCTAAAAAACAATTACTGTACAATATGCAGTACAAAAATACTATAAAGTCTTACTGGCAAACAAGTGGTAGAAATGGCACTTGTAATGGGAATGACATTAACCATGTGTATCGCAGCAATCGCAAAACAGAAAAAGGCATTTGTAAGTAAAAATGTCTAGAGAGTGTATCCAAGATTAAAAGTCAAAACTGCTCACCTCATAGTGTGCATAATTTAGGTACAGCACTAATGTACAATATGCATAATAGATTATGCCAGTAAGTACTGCTGATGCCTCACAGACCCTCTGCATTTTGGTGCTATCCATCAGGAGGGGAATCTACCAGGATATCATATGGCATATGGCACATCATATGAGTTTTCAAACAAAAGTTTGCTTAATTACTGTGTTTCTTTGTACAATCATAAATGTGAAGGAACAGTTATGTTTGGGCTTCCCTAATGTTTTTTTTTAAGCCATATTGTTCCCTGTTTAAGCTGTGCAGCTAGATGCATTTCACTCAGAATCAGGGAGAGGCATCTCCTTTCTATCAGCACTGTACTACTGTGACATCATTTCCCTTACTTTCCATTATGTTTGTTTTCAACTCAGGAGCTCACAGAACAGATAAGGATGTATAAATATGTTAACAAAAGAAGCAAATTTGGAAGTTGTTAGTATATGCACTTCCATGCACTAGTTTTAGTAGTTTATTAGTTTTTTTTTTTACAAAGCTAAAATAAACAGTGGATTGTGCTGAAGACAAGTTATAATTTTCCTTCATGTACCAATTCTATATCATAATTTTCCACCAAATCAAAATCAAGTCAACATTATGTACCATCAAGTCACCAAATGTCTTAGAGCTGCAATCACATGTTACTATAGGACCAAGTGGTTGTTTGGCACGTTGTTTTAGAATAACTGCCAAGCAATACATAATTATTAGTGATTAGCGAAGAATTTTAAAATTTGATTTGGCCGCCTTGCCAAATTCTACAAATTACTTTGTCACGAACTGCGGACAAGTGGACTTCAATTCGCTCAACACTAGTAATTATTAGAGATGAGCGAATCGAAGCTGGCGAAGTGGAATTCGAAGCCGAAGCTTACAATCCGAGTCATTGGCCCACAAGCAAGAAGCATAGGGAATGATGTTTTCAGATGGAAAAAAATGACGAATATTCTAAAAATATGGATATATAGCAATAGTGCTATATATTAGTTTTTTTTTATATTTATAATTTTTTTCCATCTAAAGTCTTGATTCCTCCCTGCTTAAGTTGCTTGAGGGCCAATGACTGTTCACTTCAGATGGAAAAAAATTACGAATATTAAAAAAAACGAATATATAGCATATAATATAATATAATATTATATATTAGTTTTTTTATAGAATATTCTTCAATGACAAATAATCTAAAAAACAAATACGGTATATAGCAATAGTGCTATATGTTCGTTTTTTAGAATATTCATCAATTTTTTCCATCTGAAGTGAACACGACTATTCGCTATTGTGAAATCGTGAAAACTCAGATCCGATGGTATATTCTAACCCCGAGGCGTTCCCATGGTGATGGGGACGCTCCATGCGCATGTCAAAGGGCACTGACTGGAGCGGGCTGAAATCCTAGGGAGCCCGGACAGATAAGAACAGTTTTTTGGGGACCCAGACACTCTATGCAGGGAGTAATCATATGTACTGTTCACTTCAGATGGATGATGAAAAATGATGAATATTCCAAAAACGAATATATAGCAATATATTCAATATATTGATAAATATTCTTTTTTTTTTTATATTTGCGAATATTCTACAAAATATTCGTCAAATATCGCAAATTCGAATATAGCCCCTGCCGCTCATCACTATTAGTGGCCAGTCAGTGGGGCAGCTATCTGCTTTAAAGCCATTTTTGCCGTGTATTAGTGGCAAACCAAAAATATACTTGCTGGTCAGCGGTGCAGTTATCTAATTAAAAGCCTTTTGTGCTGTGTATTGCCGTAAAAAGAAAAAATATATTTGCTGGTCAGTGGTGCGGTTATCTGTTTTAAAGCCATTTTGCCATGTATTAGTGGCAAACAAAAAATATTTTTTCCGGTCAGCGGTGCAGTTACCATATATGTTTTAAAGCCTTTTGTGGTGTGAATTATGGTAAAATGAAAAATATATTTGCTGGTCAGCGGTGCAGTTATCTGCTCTAAAGTCTTTTGTGACATGTAGCGTTAAAATAAAAAAAATATTTGCCACTCAGCCGTGCAGTTATCTGTTTTAAAGCCATTTTTGCCGTGTATTAGTGAAAAAACTAAAATATATTTGCCGGTCAGTAGTGCAGTTATATGATTGAAAGCCTTTTGTGGCGTGTATTACCGTAAAAAGAAAAAATATATTTGCCGGTCAGTGGTGCAGTTTTCTGTTTTAAAGCCATTTGTGCCGTGTATTAGTGGCAAACCAAAAATATATTTGCCAGGCAGCGGTGCAGTAACTTCATATGTTCTGAAGCCTTTTGTGACGTTTATTAGCATTAAAAGAAAAAATATATTTGCCGCTCAGCGGTGCAGTTATCTGTGGTAAAGCCTTTTGTGATGTGTATTAGCGGAAAAAATATATATATATTTGCCGGAAAGCGGTGCAGTTATCTGCTCTAAAGCCTTTTGTGGCATATACTGTATTAGTGGAAAAAGAAAAAAATATATTTTCGGTGCACTCATATGTTGAAAAGTGTAGTGTATTAGCGGAAAAAATATATATATATTTGCCGGAAAGCGGTGCAGTTATCTGCTCTAAAGCCTTTTGTGGCATATACTGTATTAGTGGAAAAAGAAAAAAATATTTTTTCGGTGCACTCATATGTTGAAAAGTGTAGTGTAAAAGTGGAATAAAATTAGGTCCTATTTTCCATTCAGCGGTGCAATTATATATTCTAAAGCCATGTCTGCCGTGTATTAGTGGCAAATAGAGATGGCCTTGCGGTTCGCCCGGCGGTTGTTCGTCATATGGCAATGTCCGCCGGCGCCATATTCTTTTGCATTGTGCCGAACTTTGACCCATGACACACACATCAGGTGGGACAGGACAGCCAATTGAGATGTTTCAGCACATGCACACACCCCCACCCTATAACAGAACCCAATCTGGCAGCCATTTTACATTCTGTGCTTTGCCAGTGTAGAGAGAGGTTGCTTTGTGGAGCAGGGACAGGCTCTTAGGGACACCAAATGATAGCCAATAGGGCCACAAAAGTCCTTTTAAGGACTGGTAAAGGAGTGCTATCGATAGATGTTATAAACTGAGGGTTGTGATATACTTATACTATACTTTCTAACATAGAAAGTATATTATAGTGCATTTGTATTGTGCAGCAGTTGTGTGCGGTTCTGCTGCAATACCGCAGCTATATAGAAGGACAAGCGCTATTGTAACAACTATTTGCAACGGGTGTGATATACCTGTTACCCCTAAAAAAACTGATTGAGGGGTGTGATATACCTGATTCCACAAAATACTGATTAAGGGAATTGATATACCTGTTTCCACCAAATATTGATTAAGGACTGCGATATACCTGCTACCACAAAATACTGATTAAGGGTATTGATATACCTGCTTCCACCAAATATTGATTAAGGCCTACAATATACCTGCTTCCACAAAATACTGATTAGGGGTATGATATACCTGCTTCCACAAAATACTGATTAAGGTAATTGATACACCTGTTTCCACCAACTATTGATTGAGGGCTGCGATTTACCTGCTTCCACAAAATACTGATTGATGGTTGCGATATACCTGTTGCCCAAAATAAACAGTGTGGTGTGATATAAATGTTGTGGCAAAAAAATAATAATTGAGGGGTGTGATATAACTGCTTCCACAAAGTACTGATTAAGGGGTTTGATATACCTGCTTCCACAAAATACTGATTAAGGGGTTCTATATACCTGTTTCCGCCAAATATTGATTGAGGCCTGCGATATACCTGCTTACACAAAATACTGATTAAGGGGTTTGATATACCTGCTTCCAGAAAATACTGATTGAGGGGTTTGATATATACATGCTTCCACCAAATATTGATTGAGGCCTGTGATATACCTGCTTCCACAAAATAATGATTAAGGGGTTTGATATACCTGTTTCCACCAAATATTGATTGAGGGCTGCGATATACCTGCTTCCAAAAAATACTGATTAAGGGGATTGATATACCTGTTTCCACCAAATATTGATTGAGGCCTGCGATATACCTGCTTCCACAAAATACTTATTAAGGGGTTTAATATACCTGTTTCTACCAAATATTGATTTAGGCCTGCTATATGCCTGCTTTCACAAAATAACGTTAAAGGGAATTGATTTACCTGTTTCCACCAAATATTGATTGAGGACTGCGATATACCTGCCTCCACAAAATACTGATTAAGGGGATTGATATACCTGCTTCCATCAAATATTGATTGAGGCCTACAATATACCTGCTTCCACAAAATACTGATTAAGGGGTATGATATACCTGCTTCCACAAAATACTGATTAAGAGAATTGATATACCTGTTTCCACCAAATATGATTGAGGGCTGCGATATATCTGCTTCCACAAAATACTGATTAAGAGGATTCATATACCTGCTTCCACCAAATATTGATTGAGGCTTACGATATACCTGCTTCCACAAAATACTGATTAAGGGGTATGATATACCTGCTTCAACAAAATACTGATTGAGGGCTGCGACATATCTGCTTCCACAAAATGTTGATTAAGGGTTTTGATATACCTGTTTCCACCAAATATTGATTGAGGCCTGCGATATACCTGCTTCCACAAAATACTTATTAAGGGGTTTGATATATCTGTTTCTACCAAATATTGATTTAGGCCTGCTATATGCCTGCTTTCACAAAATAACGATAAAGGGAATTGATTTACCTGTTTCCACCAAATATTGATTGAGGACTGCGATATACCTGCTTCCACAAAATACTGATTAAGGGGATTGATATACCTGCTTCCATCAAATATTGATTGAGGCCTACAATATACCTGCTTCCACAAAATACTGATTAAGGGATATGATATACCTTCTTCCACAAAATACTGATTAAGGGAATTGATATACCTGTTTCCACCAAATATTGATTGAGGGCTGCGATATATCTGCTTCCACAAAATACTGATTAAGAGGATTCATATACCTGCTTCCACCAAATATTGATTGAGGCTTACGATATACCTGCTTCCACAAAATACTGATTAAGGGGTATGATATACCTGCTTCCACAAAATACTGATTGAGGGCTGCGACATATCTGCTTCCACAAAATGTTGATTAAGGGTTTTGATATACCTGTTTCCACCAAATATTGATTGAGGCCTGCGATATACCTGCTTCCACAAAATACTTATTAAGGGGTTTGATATACCTGTTTCTACCAAATATTGATTTAGGCCTGCTATATGCCTGCTTTCACAAAATAACGATAAAGGGAATTGATTTACCTGTTTCCACCAAATATTGATTGAGGACTGCGATATACCTGCTTCCACAAAATACTGATTAAGGGGATTGATATACCTGCTTCCATCAAATATTGATTGAGGCCTACAATATACCTGCTTCCACAAAATACTGATTAAGGGGTATGATATACCTTCTTCCACAAAATACTGATTAAGGGAATTGATATACCTGTTTCCACCAAATATTGATTGAGGGCTGCGATATATCTGCTTCCACAAAATACTGATTAAGAGGTTTAATATACCTGTTTCCACCAAATATTGATTGAGGCCTGCAATGTACCTGCTTCCACAAAATACTGATTAAGGGGATTGATATACCTGCTTCACCAAATATTGATTGAAGCCTGTGAGATACCTGCTTCCACAAAATACTGACTAAGAAGTTTGATATACCTGTTTCCACCAAATATTGATTGAGGCCTGCGAGATATCTGTTTCCACAAAATACCGATTAAGGGGTTTGATATACATGATTCCACCAAATATTGATTTCTCTAGGGACTTAGGCACAGGGTAATTTTGAAAATGATAGGCAGAGGAAGAGGCAGGCTGTTACGCAGGGGTGGTAGGGGTCGGGCAGGTGAACCAGGGCAGAGCCTAAGTAGGAAGTTGAAGAAGGCACGTGCGATTGCTTTAAAGGATGCAACAGAGTTGGTTGAGTGGCTCATTAAGCCTTCCGCTTCTGCACCCTCCTCATCCTCTGTATCTGCATTCTCCTCACTCTCTGCTATGTGCACCTCCAAAGACACCACCACCACCACAATATCCCTTCCGCTCGAGTCAGAGGAATTATTTTCCCATCCATTCCAAGGTTTTACCGATGCGCAGCCATTCTTGGCATCAGATCAAGAAGAGGAGGTAGCAACGGCCTCCACCCAGCGGTCTGACAAAAGTACCCAGATCAGCCCAAGGAGGGAGGTCCCCGCTGTTGCTGCCTTCTTCGAGATCTCAAATGTCAGTGGTGGTGAAGGTGACTATGATGACGTGTCGATGTGGACGACACGTGGGTGCCCACAAGAGAGGAAGAGGAGGGTAGTTCAGAGGGAGAGAGAGAGCAGCAGAGAGGGAGGAGAAGGAGGAGAAGAAGGCAGGGCTTGCAGGTCACAGGTGGCAAAAAGAAGACTGCAAATGTATCTGGAGCGAGCCATCTACCATGCACGGTCACTTCTGGTGCTCCCAGGACGCTGGCACATGGCTCCGCAGTGTGGGAATTTTTTAACGTGTCCGCTGCTGACAATAGTGTTGCCATCTGCAGGCTGTGCTGTCAACGCATAAGTCGGGGTAAGCCAAACACTCACCTAGAGACGACCACCTTAAGAAGGCACCTGGCTAGAGTTTGTACCGAACTTTAGGGTTTTCGGCACCCGGACCCGAACCCGAACATTTACGTAAAAGTTCGGGTTCGGTGTTCGGCGATTTTTATGGCGCTTTTTGAAAGGCTGCAAAGCATCCAATCAACAAGCGTCATACTACTTTCCCCAAAAGGCCTTCACAGCCATGCCTACTATTGGCATGGCTCTGATTGGCCAACTGCAGCATGTGACCCAGCCTCTATGTAAGCTGGAGTCACGTAGCGCCGCCCGTCACTCTGCTCGGATTAGTGTAGGGAGAAGCTGCAGCTGCTGTGAGGGAGAGATCAGGGAGAAATCTTATCAAGAACTGTTTTTATGTACTCAGCGATCTACAGAAAAAGTGTTTTGTGGGTGCAGTGCACGATTTTTTTAAGCCTGCCCTGAGCCAACTACTGCTGAAAACGAACTTTTTTTTCTTCAGTTAGTCAATATCAATACTTGATCGCCAGCCATTTTATGCTACGATAGTGCACCAGCATAGGCTATCTGCAAGTCCAGAGATACAGCTTTGGCATACTGGGGTGAAAAAACCCTCTAATATACTGCACATCTGGGATTAAACAATCATAAGTGACTGTCACATTTAGGACAGAAATACAGCTTTTTGGTTAGGGTGAAAAAACCCTCTGATATACTGCACATCTGGGATTACACGTGCATAAGTGACTGTCACATTTAGGACAGAAATACAGCTTTTTGGTTAGGGTGAAAAAAGCCTCTAATATACTGCACATCTGGGATTACACGTGCATAAGTGACTGTCACATTTAGGACAGAAATACAGCTTTTTGGTTAGGGTGAAAAAAGCCTCTAATATACTGCACATCTGGGATTACACGTGCATAAGTGACTGTCACATTTATGACAGAAATACAGCTTTTTGGTTAGGGTGAAAAAACCCTCTAATATACTGCACATCTGGGATTACACGTGCATAAGTGACTGTCACATTTAGGACAGAAATACAGCTTTTTGGTTAGGGTGAAAAAACCCTCTAATATACTGCACATCTGGGATTAAACGTGCATAAGTGACTGTCACATTTAGGACAGAAATACAGCTTTTTGGTTAGGGTGAAAAAAGCCTCTAATATACTGCACATCTGGGATTACATGTGCATAAGTCACTGTCACATTTAGGACAGAAATACGGCTTTTTGGTTAGGGTGAAAAAACCCTCTAATATACTGCACATCTGGGATTAGACAAGCATAAGTGACTGTCACATTTAGGCCATAAATACGGCTTTGGCATACTGGGGTGAAAAAAGCCTCTGATATACTGCACATCTGGGATTACACGTGCATAAGTCACTGTCACATTTAGGATAGAAATACAGCTTTTTGGTTAGGGTGAAAAAACCCTCTAACATACTGCACATCTGGGATAAGACCAGCATAAGTGACTGTCACAATTAGGACAGAAATACAGCTTTTTGGTTAGGGTGAAAAAACCATCTAATATACTGCACATCTGGGATTAGACAAGCCTAAGTGACTGTCACATTTAGGACAGAAATACAGCCTTTTGGTTAGGGTGAAAAAAGCCTCTAAGTTACTGCACATTTGGGATTACACATGCATAAGTCACTGTCACATTTAGGATAGAAATACAGCTTTTTGGTTAGGGTGAAAAAACCCTCTAATATACTACACATCTGGGATTACACTTGCATAAGTGACTGGTCACATTTAGGACAGAAATACAGCTTTTTGGTTAGGGTGAAAAAAGCCTCTAATATACTGCACATTTGGGATTACACATGCATAAGTGACTGTCACATTTAGGACAGAAATACAGCTTTTTGGTTAGGGTAAAAAAAGCCTCTAATATACTGCACATCTGGGATTACATGTGCATAAGTCACTGTCACATTTAGGACAGAAATACGGCTTTTTGGTTAGGGTGAAAAAACCCTCTAATATACTGCACATCTGGGATTAGACAAGCATAAGTGACTGTCACATTTAGGCCATAAATACAGCTTTGGCATACTGCGGTGAAAAAAGCCTCTGATATGCTGCACATCTGGGATTACACGTGCATAAGTGACTGTCACATTTATGACAGAAATACAGCTTTTTGGTTAGGGTGAAAAAAGCCTCTAATATACTGCACATTTGGGATTACACATGCATAAGTCACTGTCACATTTAGGATAGAAATACAGCTTTTTGGTTAGGGTGAAAAAACCCTCTAATATACTGCACATCTGGGATAAGACAAGCATTAGTGACTATCACATTTAGGACAGAAATACAGCTTTTTGGTTAGGGTGAAAAAACCCTCTAATATACTGCACATCTGGGATTACACGTGCATAAGTGACTAGTCACATTTAGGACAGAAATACAGCTTTTTGGTTAGGGTGAAAAAAGCCTCTAATATACTGCACATTTGGGATTACACATGCATAAGTGACTGTCACATTTAAGACAGAAATACAGCTTTTTGGTTAGGGTAAAAAAAGCCTCTAATATACTGCACATCTGGGATTACATGTGCATAAGTCACTGTCACATTTAGGACAGAAATACGGCTTTTTGGTTAGGGTGAAAAAACCCTCTAATATACTGCACATCTGGGATTAGACAAGCATAAGTGACTGTCACATTTAGGCCATAAATACAGCTTTGGCATACTGGGGTGAAAAAAGCCTCTGATATACTGCACATCTGGGATTACACGTGCATAAGTCACTGTCACATTTAGGATAGAAATACAGCTTTTTGGTTAGGGTGAAAGAACCCTCTAATATACTGCACATCTGGGATAAGACCAGCATAAGTGACTGTCACAATTAGGACAGAAATACAGCTTTTTGGTTAGGGTGAAAAAACCATCTAATATACTGCACATCTGGGATTAGACAAGCCTAAGTGACTGTCACATTTAGGACAGAAATACAGCTTTTTGGTTAGGGTGAAAAAAGCCTCTAAGTTACTGCACATTTGGGATTACACATGCATAAGTCACTGTCACATTTAGGATAGAAATACAGCTTTTTGGTTAGGGTGAAAAAAGCCTCTAATATACTGCACATCTGGGATTACACTTGCATAAGTGACTGGTCACATTTAGGACAGAAATACAGCTTTTTGGTTAGGGTGAAAAAAGCCTCTAATATACTGCACATTTGGGATTACACATGCATAAGTGACTGTCACATTTAGGACAGAAATACAGCTTTTTGGTTAGGGTAAAAAAAGCCTCTAATATACTGCACATCTGGGATTACATGTGCATAAGTCACTGTCACATTTAGGACAGAAATACGGCTTTTTGGTTAGGGTGAAAAAACCCTCTAATATACTGCACATCTGGGATTAGACAAGCATAAGTGACTGTCACATTTAGGCCATAAATACAGCTTTGGCATACTGCGGTGAAAAAAGCCTCTGATATACTGCACATCTGGGATTACACGTGCATAAGTGACTGTCACATTTATGACAGAAATACAGCTTTTTGGTTAGGGTGAAAAAAGCCTCTAATATACTGCACATTTGGGATTACACATGCATAAGTCACTGTCACATTTAGGATAGAAATACAGCTTTTTGGTTAGGGTGAAAAAACCCTCTAATATACTGCACATCTGGGATAAGACAAGCATTAGTGACTATCACATTTAGGACAGAAATACAGCTTTTTGGTTAGGGTGAAAAAACCCTCTAATATATTGCACATCTGGGATTACACGTGCATAAGTGACTAGTCACATTTAGGACAGAAATACAGCTTTTTGGTTAGGGTGAAAAAAGCCTCTAATATACTGCACATTTGGGATTACACATGCATAAGTGACTGTCACATTTAGGACAGAAATACAGCTTTTTGGTTAGGGTAAAAAAAGCCTCTAATATACTGCACATCTGGGATTACATGTGCATAAGTCACTGTCACATTTAGGACAGAAATACGGCTTTTTGGTTAGGGTGAAAAAACCCTCTAATATACTGCACATCTGGGATTAGACAAGCATAAGTGACTGTCACATTTAGGCCATAAATACAGCTTTGGCATACTGGGGTGAAAAAAGCCTCTGATATACTGCACATCTGGGATTACACGTGCATAAGTCACTGTCACATTTAGGATAGAAATACAGCTTTTTGGTTAGGGTGAAAAAACCCTCTAATAAACTGCACATCTGGGATAAGACCAGCGTAAGTGACTGTCACAATTAGGACAGAAATACAGCTTTTTGGTTAGGGTGAAAAAACCCTCTAATATACTGCACATCTGGGATTAGACAAGCCTAAGTGACTGTCACATTTAGGACAGAAATACAGCTTTTTGGTTAGGGTGAAAAAAGCCTCTAATATACTGCACATTTGGGATTACACATGCATAAATCACTGTCACATTTAGGATAGAAATACAGCTTTTTGGTTAGGGTGAAAAAACCCTCTAATATACTGCACATCTATGGGATAAGACAAGCATAAGTGACTGTCACATTTAGGACAGAAATGCAGCTTTTTGGTTAGGGTGAAAAAACCCTCTAATATACTGCACATCTGGGATTACATGTGCATAAGTGACTGGTCACATTTAGGACAGAAATATAGCTTTTTGGTTAGGGTTAAAAAAGCCTCTAATATACTGCACATCTGGAATTACACATGCATAAGTGACTGTCACATTTAGGACAGAAATACAGCTTTTTGGTTAGGGTAAAAAAAGCCTCTAATATACTGCACATCTGGTATTACATGTGCATAAGTCACTGTCACATTTAGGACAGAAATACGGCTTTTTGGTTAGGGTGAAAAAACCCTCTAATATACTGCACATCTGGGATTAGACAAGCATAAGTGACTGTCACATTTAGGCTATAAATACGGCTTTGGCATACTGGGGTGAAAATAGCCTCTGATATACTGCACATCTGGGATTAAACGTGCATAAGTCACTGTCACATTTAGGACAGAAATACAGCTTTTTGGTTAGGGTGAAAAAACCCTCTAATATACTGCACATCTGGGATAAGACCAGCATAAGTGACTGTCACAATTAGGACAGAAATACAGCTTTTTGGTTAGGGTGAAAAAACCCTCTAATATACTGCACATCTGGGATTAGACAAGCCTAAGTGACTGTCACATTTAGGACAGAAATACAGCTTTTTGGTTAGGGTGAAAAAAGCCTCTAATATACTGCACATTTGGGATTACACATGCATAAGTCACTGTCACATTTAGGATAGAAATACAGATTTTTGGTTAGGGTGAAAAAACCCTCTAATATACTGCACATCTGGGATAAGACAAGCATAAGTGACTGTCACATTCAGGACAGAAATACAACTTTTTGGTTAGGGTGAAAAAACCCTCTAATATACTGCACATCTGGGATTACACATGCATAAGTCACTGTCACATTTAGGACAGAAATACAGCTTTTTGGTTAGGGTGAAAAAACCCTCTAATATACTGCACATCTGGGATTAGACAAGCATAAGTGACTGTCACATTTAGGCCATAAATACGGCTTTGGCATACTGGGGTGAAAAAAGCCTCTGATATACTGCACATCTGGGATTACACATGCATAAGTGACTGTCACATTTAGGACAGAAATACAGCTTTTTGGTTAGGGTAAAAAAAGCCTCTAATATACTGCACATCTGGGATTACACATGCATAAGTCACTGTCACATTTAGGACAGAAATACAGCTTTTTGGTTAGTGTAAAAAAAGCCTCTAATATACTGCACATCTGGGATTACATGTGCATAAGTCACTGTCACATTTAGGACAGAAATACGGCTTTTTGGTTAGGGTGAATAAACCCTCTAATATACTGCACATCTGGGATTAGACAAGCATAAGTGACTGTCACATTTAGGCCATAAATACGGCTTTGGCATACTGGGGTGAAAAAAGCCTCTGATATACTGCACATTTGGGATTACACATGCATAAATCACTGTCACATTTAGGATAGAAATACAGCTTTTTGGTTAGGGTGAAAAAACCCTCTAATATACTGCACATCTGGGATAAGACAAGCATAAGTGACTGTCACATTTAGGACAGAAATACAGCTTTTTGGTTAGGGTGAAAAAACCCTCTAATATAATGCACATCTGGGATTACACATGCATAAGTGACTGTCACATTTAGGACAGAAATACAGCTTTTTGGTTAGGGTAAAAAAAGCCTCTAATATACTGCACATCTGGGATTACACATGCATAAGTCACTGTCACATTTAGGACAGAAATACAGCTTTTTGGTTAGTGTAAAAAAAAGCCTCTAATATACTGCACATCTGGGATTACATGTGCATAAGTCACTGTCACATTTAGGACAGAAATACGGCTTTTTGGTTAGGGTGAAAAAACCCTCTAATATACTGCACATCTGGGATTAGACAAGCATAAGTGACTGTCACATTTAGGCCATAAATACGGCTTTCCCATACTGGGGTGAAAATAGCCTCTGATATACTGCAGATCTGGGATTACACGTGCATAAGTCACTGTCACATTTAGGATAGAAATACAGCTTTTTGGTTAGGGTGAAAAAACCCTCTAATATACTGCACATCTGGGATAAGACCAGCATAAGTGACTGTCACAATTAGGACAGAAATACAGTTTTTTGGTTAGGGTGAAAAAACCCTCTAATATACTGCACATCTGGGATTAGACAAGCCTAAGTGACTGTCACATTTAGGACAGAAATACAGCTTTTTGGTTAGGGTGAAAAAAGCCTCTAATATACTGCACATCTGTGATTACACATGCATAAGTGACTGTCACATTTAGGACAGAAATACAGCTTTTTGGTTAGGGTAAAAAAAGCCTCTAATATACTGCACATCTGGGATTACACATGCATAAGTCACTGTCACATTTAGGACAGAAATACAGCTTTTTGGTTAGTGTAAAAAAAGCCTCTAATATACTGCACATCTGGGATTACATGTGCATAAGTCACTGTCACATTTAGGACAGAAATACGGCTTTTTGGTTAGGGTGAAAAAACCCTCTAATATACTGCACATCTGGGATTAGACAAGCATAAGTGACTGTCACATTTAGGCCATAAATACGGCTTTGGCATACTGGGGTGAAAATAGCCTCTGATATACTGCACATCTGGGATTACACGTGCATAAGTCACTGTCACATTTAGGATAGAAATACAGCTTTTTGGTTAGGGTGAAAAAACCCTCTAATATACTGCACATCTGGGATAAGACCAGCATAAGTGACTGTCACAATTAGGACAGAAATACAGCTTTTTGGTTAGGGTGAAAAAACCCTCTAATATACTGCACATCTGGGATTAGACAAGCCTAAGTGACTGTCACATTTAGGACAGAAATACAGCTTTTTGGTTAGGGTGAAAAAAGCCTCTAATATACTGCACATTTAAGATTACACATGCATAAGTCACTGTCACATTTAGGATAGAAATACAGATTTTTGGTTAGGGTGAAAAAACCCTCTAATATACTGCACATCTGGGATAAGACAAGCATAAGTGACTGTCACATTTAGGACAGAAATACAGCTTTTTGGTTAGGGTGAAAAAACCCTCTAATATACTGCACATCTGGGATTACACATGCATAAGTCACTGTCACATTTAGGACAGAAATACAGCTTTTTGGTTAGGGTGAATAAACCCTCTAATATACTGCCCCTCTGGGATTACACATGCATAAGTGACTGTCACATTTAAGACAGAAATACAGCTTTTTGGTTAGGGTGAAAAAAGCCTCTAATATACTGCACATCTGGGATTACACGTGCATAAGTGACTGTCACATTTAGGACAGAAATACAGCTTTTTGGTTAGGGTGAAAAAACCCTCTAATATACTGCACATCTAGGATAAGACAAGCATAAGTGACTATCACATTTAGGACAGAAATACAGCTTTTTGGTTAGGGTGAAAAAACCCTCTAATATACTGCACATCTAGGATTAGACAAGCATAAGTGACTGTCACATTTAGGCCATAAATATGGCTTTGGCATACTGGGGTGAAAAAAGCTTCTGATATACTGCACATCTGGGATTACACGTGCATAAGTGACTGTCACATTTAGGCCATAAATACGGCTTTGGCATACTGGGGTGAAAAAAGCCTCTGGTATACTGCACATCTGGGATAACACGTGCATAAGTGACTGTCACATTTAGGACAGAAATACAGCTTTTTGGTTAGGGTGAAAAAAGCCTCTAATATACTGCACATCTGGGATAAGACAAGCATAAGTGACTGTCACATTTAGGACAGAAATACAGCTTTTTGGTTAGGGTGAAAAAACCCTCTAATATACTGCACATCTGGGATTAGACAAGCCTAAGTGACTGTCATATTTAGGACAGAAATACAGCTTTTTGGTTACTAGGGTGAAAAAACCCTCTAATACACTGCACATCTGGCATTACACATGCATAAGTGACTGTCACATTTAAGACAGAAATACAGCTTTTTGGTTAGGGTGAAAAAAGCCTCTAATATACTGCACATCTGGGATTACACATGCATAAGTCACTGTCACATTTAGGACAGAAATACAGCTTTTTGGTTAGTGTAAAAAAAGCCTCTAATATACTGCACATCTGGGATTACATGTGCATAAGTCACTGTCACATTTAGGACAGAAATACGGCTTTTTGGTTAGGGTGAAAAAACCCTCTAATATACTGCACATCTGGGATTAGACAAGCATAAGTGACTGTCACATTTAGGCCATAAATACGGCTTTGGCATACTGGGGTGAAAATAGCCTCTGATATACTGCACATCTGGGATTACACGTGCATAAGTCACTGTCACATTTAGGATAGAAATACAGCTTTTTGGTTAGGGTGAAAAAACCCTCTAATATACTGCACATCTGGGATAAGACCAGCATAAGTGACTGTCACAATTAGGACAGAAATACAGCTTTTTGGTTAGGGTGAAAAAACCCTCTAATATACTGCACATCTGGGATTAGACAAGCCTAAGTGACTGTCACATTTAGGACAGAAATACAGCTTTTTGGTTAGGGTGAAAAAAGCCTCTAATATACTGCACATTTAAGATTACACATGCATAAGTCACTGTCACATTTAGGATAGAAATACAGATTTTTGGTTAGGGTGAAAAAACCCTCTAATATACTGCACATCTGTGATTAGACAAGCCTAAGTGACTGTCACATTTAGGACAGAAATACAACTTTTTGGTTAGGGTGAAAAAACCCTCTAATATACTGCACATCTGGGATTACACATGCATAAGTCACTGTCACATTTAGGACAGAAATACAGCTTTTTGGTTAGGGTGAATAAACCCTCTAATATACTGCCCATCTGGGATTACACATGCATAAGTGACTGTCACATTTAAGACAGAAATACAGCTTTTTGGTTAGGGTGAAAAAAGCCTCTAATATACTGCACATCTGGGATTACACGTGCATAAGTGACTGTCACATTTAGGACAGAAATACAGCTTTTTGTTTAGGGTGAAAAAACCCTCTAATATACTGCACATCTAGGATAAGACAAGCATAAGTGACTGTCACATTTAGGACAGAAATACAGCTTTTTGGTTAGGGTGAAAAAACCCTCTAATATACTGCACATCTAGGATTAGACAAGCATAAGTGACTGTCACATTTAGGCCATAAATATGGCTTTGGCATACTGGGGTGAAAAAAGCCTCTGATATACTGCACATCTGGGATTACACGTGCATAAGTGACTGTCACATTTAGGCCATAAATACGGCTTTGGCATACTGGGGTGAAAAAAGCCTCTGGTATACTGCACATCTGGGATAACACGTGCATAAGTGACTGTCACATTTAGGACAGAAATACAGCTTTTTGGTTAGGGTGAAAAAAGGCTCTAATATACTGCACATTTGGGATTACACGTGCATAAATCACTGTCACATTTAGGACAGAAATACAGCTTTTTGGTTAGGGTGAAAAAACCCTCTAATATACTGCACATCTGGGATAAGACAAGCATAAGTGACTGTCACATTTAGGACAGAAATACAGCTTTTTGGTTAGGGTGAAAAAACCCTCTAATATACTGCACATCTGGGATTAGACAAGCCTAAGTGACTGTCACATTTAGGACAGAAATACAGCTTTTTGGTTACTGGGGTGAAAAAACCCTCTAATACACTGCACATCTGGCATTACACATGCATAAGTGACTGTCACATTTAAGACAGAAATACAGCTTTTTGGTTAGGGTGAAAAAAGCCTCTAATATACTGCACATCTGGGATTACATGTGCATAAGTGACTGTCACATTTAGGACAGAAATACAGCTTTTTGGTTAGGGTGAAAAAACCCTCTAATATACTGCACATCTGGGATTACACGTACATAAGTGACTGTCACATTTAGGACAGAAATACAGCTTTTTGGTTAGGGTAAAAAAAAAACTCTAATATACTGCACATCTGGTATTACACGTACATAAATCACTGTCACATTTAGGACGGAAATACAGCTTTTTGGTCAGGGTGAAAAAACCCTCTAATATACTGCACATCAGGGATAAGACAAGCATAAGTGACTGTCACATTTAGGACAGAAATACAGCTTTTTGGTTAGGGTGAAAAAACCCTCTAATATACTGCACATCTGGGATTAGACAAGCCTAAGTGACTGTCACATTTAGGACAGAAATACAGCTTTTTGGTTACTGGGGTGAAAAAACCCTCTAATACACTGCACATCTGGCATTACACATGCATAAGTGACTGTCACATTTAAGACAGAAATACAGCTTTTTGGTTAGGGTGAAAAAAGCCTCTAATATACTGCACATCTGGGATTACATGTGCATATGTGACTGTCACATTTAGGACAGAAATACAGCTTTTTGGTTAGGGTGAAAAAAGGCTCTAATATACTGCACATTTGGGATTACACGTGCATAAATCACTGTCACATTTAGGACAGAAATACAGCTTTTTGGTTAGGGTGAAAAAACCCTCTAATATACTGCACATCTGGGATAAGACAAGCATAAGTGACTGTCCCATTTAGGACAGAAATACAGCTTTTTGGTTAGGGTGAAAAAACCCTCTAATATACTGCACATCTGGGATTAGACAAGCCTAAGTGACTGTCACATTTAGGACAGAAATACAGCTTTTTGGTTACTGGGGTGAAAAAACCCTCTAATACACTGCACATCTGGCATTACACATGCATAAGTGACTGTCACATTTAAGACAGAAATACAGCTTTTTGGTTAGGGTGAAAAAAGCCTCTAATATACTGCACATCTGGGATTACATGTGCATAAGTGACTGTCACATTTAGGACAGAAATACAGCTTTTTGGTTAGGGTAAAAAAAAAACTCTAATATACTGCACATCTGGTATTACACGTACATAAATCACTGTCACATTTAGGACGGAAATACAGCTTTTTGGTTAGGGTGAAAAAACCCTCTAATATACTGCACATCAGGGATAAGACAAGCCTAAGTGACTGTCACATTTAGGACAGAAATACAGCTTTTTGGTTAGGGTGAAAAAAGCCTCTAATATACTGCACATCTGTGATTACACATGCATAAGTGACTGTCACATTTAGGACAGAAATACAGCTTTTTGGTTAGGGTAAAAAAAGCCTCTAATATACTGCACATCTGGGATTACACATGCATAAGTCACTGTCACATTTAGGACAGAAATACAGCTTTTTGGTTAGTGTAAAAAAAGCCTCTAATATACTGCACATCTGGGATTACATGTGCATAAGTCACTGTCACATTTAGGACAGAAATACGGATTTTTGGTTAGGGTGAAAAAACCCTCTAATATACTGCACATCTGGGATTAGACAAGCCTAAGTGACTGTCATATTTAGGACAGAAATACAGCTTTTTGGTTACTAGGGTGAAAAAACCCTCTAATACACTGCATCTGGCATTACACATGCATAAGTGACTG